>NC_142892.1:18530833-18839166 GCF_054131105.1 Drosophila navojoa
CTGAAGACCTGTAGAAGTTATATATTTTATAAAATAAGATATACCCTGTATACAGCACTTATAAATGGAAAACTTTAAATAAAGATGACGAATCGAACTTCCTAGCTAGAGTAGATACACGATTTTATACACTTTATTTTAAACATATGCAATAAAATAATGACAAAAAGCGGATTAAATTGTTTATGACAAAAGCGGGCGCTTGCCAGGGCTACAAAACTAAAAGTTGCTCTGTAAACACAGTTATATCACCCAACAAATTAATAAAGTGTATAAGTAATACCAGAAATTTGATAACTTAAGTCAACGAGGCAAAGCAATACTTGGAAATAGCACTAAATATATACGTACATATATAAATAAGGCATTAGTAATCAAACTGTTTTACTCGTTCCATGCTCGATTCACATATTTATTTATTTATTATTTTATTTATTTATATTTTCGCTACTACATAACATTTAATATATAGGGTTTCATTTATATATTTCTTCGAGTCTTATACCTCCATTTCAATATCTATAGTTTGTATACTTTAGTTCCATTTCTAGCCAGTCTAAGTCTCGCACAATTTATAACAGTTTTTAATTAACTGAATCGCATAAATTAACTTGGCCTAATAACTGCTCTCTGCTGTCCGTCACAAAAGCATATTAACATGCATTATACCCCACAGTGCTGTTCAATGGGTAAAGCTTGCATACATCAGCCTGCTTTGGTTAAGCCTATTGTCGGCCCTTTTCGCCAACTTCAACAGGTCTAAGCGCGTTCGTTTATTGCACTTAAATGCGGGTCAATAGGGATTTACGGTTAGGCGTGCGACCGTTTCGTACGCTAAGTATCTGCGGAAATGTGGTGCCTGCTAATGAGAGCGCCAACCGATTAGTTGCGCCCCGCTACCCCTACCCCCAGCACACTGGCGATATGTGGCATGAATGGACACTTTGAGTGGGCCAGGCGACGGCGACGACAAACAATGGGTATGGCCAATGCGAATGGGAACAACAATGAGTTACAGTCCAAAGCTGGCAAACAGTTATGGCAATCATCAGCTGGCGAGCGAATCCATTGTGCTCGCTTGCAGCTAATTTGGCGCGACCAACTTAGAGAGCAGTACGTTCTTAACTGACCATTGAGCGCGATGACGGGGAGAATGCGTCGCATAACTGTATTTGGATGCGGACCAATTGATGTGCATTTCCTTGTGGAATACCCTTTCTATGTAATTCTCACTGCGACAAATTATGTACACTTCCTAGCGCAGTAGCCTTCTCTGTGATTCTCATGATTACGAGCAATCATAATGAATAGCTAATATGCATTTTGTTGTAGTCTTAAATGTCGAATTTCCTACTTTATGATTCTGCTCTATAAATATGGAATACACTTCTCTGTGATTCTCATAATTGTGCATTTTTGAATATTTATATGATGTGCCATTCATTTTGCTTAACAACTGTACATTTCACCTTTGTTGTATATACGGAATGCCCTTCTATGCGCTTCTCACGATTATGAATGCAATTGAAGCTCATTTCCTTGCCATCATTAATACAGAAATTCTCATAGTTAAAAATATAAAAGTATAAAACTAATGTACAATTTTTTTTAAGAAGAGCAAGGAATGCACCTATTTGTAATTGTCATCATTATGAGTACTTATGAATTTAATTTGCTCATGAATGATTACTGAGCGAGACCTACTAATGTAGCTTAGTTTCTATTTAAAATCTTTATGTTGTTGTGTCTTTAATACACTTCTCTGTGATTCTCATACCAACAATTACTTCAATATTTATAAGTGTTGTTTATTTTATTTATAATTTTCAATAAATTATTCATTTTATGTAATGTATATTATTAAGGAACTTAAATATTGGACAATTCCTTGTCATATTCATGTTTATACAATATTTTTTGTACATCTAATGTAGGTATGGGCAATCAGTGAATAAGAAATACAAATACAGCATTCATTATTATATAGGTAACCCAAATATCAAAACTTCGAAATGTTCTTAATGTTCTCTAAAGACAAGTAGACGAAAATTATACTTTAATTATTGTTATAAGTATTCATTGACCTTAACCAAAATCTATAGCTGCTTTGTGAACCCGGAACAGCGTAAAGTAAAACTATAAAATATAATTTGTGCCAAATAATTATTGGGAATTTAAGATAAATATTTATCCCAAGGCTTAGTATTCCGTTTTATAACTGCTTTGAGTCTAAATCATTTAAATTTTCGTAAAAGATCATTGAAAAAAGACTTGCCAGAATATTGCACTTCCCTTGAACGTTTGTGAACCATATCGCTTTTGCACAAAATGAGAGACGCGAAGCCCTACAAAAGCCCAACCGAAACTCGTCTTGCGTATGGTCAGTAACTCACACGTATTCGCACTGTACGTAATCGTATATTGTTTGGATCGTAACTGACAAAAAAGAAAAAAAAATACAGTGGGTTGGGGGAGCGTTACAAGCGCTACTTGGTATGCCCGGTGCGAGAGTCAACGCTCAATTTTCAATTGGTTTGGTGGCTTATTAATTACCTCACCGCACGGTTGCGTGTGGCGCATACAAAAGGCGCCCAGTGCACAGCAACAACTGACAAAAGAGCGGAGCAGACCCGAACCAGGCCAAATAGAACCCACAAAAGGCGTTGGACGAAGCGACGCGTTGCGCTGCGCCGGGTAATACGAGAACCGTAAATGGAGCGGTATAGATGTCAATGCGCTTCGCAAGTCTCTGACCAAAGCAACAAACCTAAACAGTTACGCTTCATTTTCGATTAAAATGAAATGAGTATATTGGTTTTTGTGCAATGTCCGTCGTGCTGTTCGTATGAATGCAAACCTTTACACAGGTATTGAACTCACAGGGACTTGAGATGGGAAAATATAAATTAAATCGAGTGTACAGATATTCCCCATGAATAAGTATTCTGCAGTCGTTAACACTCATTCTTACTTGTATTGTTTTCCCTCCCGTTTTTGTTGCTTTTTCGTGTTATTTACAGTTTTTGCTTTCTGTGCAGCTTTTGCGCGCATAAACAAATGAAGAGTTTTAAAAAAATTGAGAGTGAATTTTGCTGTTGTTGCTTTTGTTATTTCTCAATTGGCAAACTAGTTTTCGTTTTATTACATTTTTCGACTTTTTTTTTTGCCTTTGTTGCTTTGCATATTTTTCTTCAAGTGTCATTCGTTGCGGCTTGTTGTTGTTGTTGCTTACTTTCAAATGTCAAACGAAGTTGAAGGTGGCCCAGTCTGCATATATAGACGCAGTTATTTTTATACTCATATGATTTATATTGAGTCATGTTTTCGATGCTGCCAAACGAATGACTTGGACAACGAACTTGACTCGGACAGCTTTTGAGCCGCACTTTGTCTACTCACTTTAACTTTGTGTGGGAATTAATTATGTTAAACCAGTTGGAGTATACTATATACAAATTTGAATAGATTTGTTCAAAAGCAAAATGTTAAATTGCCTTTAAATGGAAGGCTAAAATTGGCTAAATTGCGTGCAAAAGAATTAGTTTATATTTCAGAAAAAAAATAATAATTTCATTAAAATAATTAAATAATGTGGCTTTAGTAATATTGATTCATAACTATTTAAATTAATTTTTAAAAATAATCCAGCCTGTTAAAAAAGGTGGAAAATCAGATGCCTACAAAAAAAAAAATTATAAATTATTATTTTGTTAAAAATTGTTATCATAATAATAGTAATAATATATAATAATAATAATTTAATTCAAAACTTAAATATATTTAACAATTTTAAAAAATGTTGTAATACCTAATAATAATAATATTACCATATACATATATATTTTTTAAATATATATAAATTATATTTTTTTTTACTGAAAGAATTAGTTTATATTTCAGAAAAAAAATAATAATTTCATTAAAATAATTAAATAATGTGGCTTCAGCAATTTTAAATCATAACAATTTAAATTAATTTTTAAAAATAATCCAGCCTGTTAAAAAAGGTGGAAAATCAGACGCCTACATTAAAAAAACAAATAATAAAAAATTTTTATTTTGTTAATAATTTATGTTATTTGTTAGCCAAAAACATGAATAATTTTGGAATAATAAATTATTATTTTTTCAAATTATTATTTGTTAGTCAAAAACATGAATAATTTTGCAATATAACTTTCACTGTATATCACAAGAAATACCTTTTAAAACCGGTCAAAAAATTGCAAAAAAAAAAAAAAAACTTTAACTAACAATTTTAAACACATTAAGTAAACAAAATTTCAATTCGTTTGATTTGATTAATCTTCCACAAAAGCAAGAAAATTACTTAGCTGCATATCTTAAGTGCAGCTAATACTTTTTTAATAGTTTAAACATAAATAAATAAATCTTCAATTATATTCGTCTAATATGTTGAGCGCACGCATGGCTCGTTGCGAACGCCGGCTCTACGATTCAATTTAATTAAAATGCAATGCACGATGAGCAAAACTCATTAACAAATGGCAAACAACGCCATAAACAATTTCGTGTCATAAACAAAATCGTGCCATACTCAAAATAGTTGCTGAAAAAATCCAAAGCAAACAACAGCAACAACAAAAATGCTGAAGTGAAACTTAATGAAGCCTGAGAAAGTTGCAACAAGTGTGTGTGTGCTTGCCTGAGCCCAGCTGAGCGCAGCTCAAGTGACAATCAAATTTTTGACTTACAACATTAAAGAAAGATCAGCGCAAAGAAAAAATTTGAGAGGGGGCAAAATCGCAGCCAAGTAGCAAATAAATTGCAGCCAGCAACAAAAATGCGATAATTGCTAACAAATTTGTCGGACACAGCAGCGCATAGCAAGCATGCAACACAAATGCAACAAGAATAACATGTCTACGAAGGTGACGGTGACGGCGATGGCGACTGCGACGGCCTTAATGCATGTCCGTCTGAGACTCGTCGCGTTGATTGTTCATTTGCAGACATAAGCGCACAGCATCCACTTGTTCTTTGGCTGCATCTCTGCTGCTCTGCAGCTCTGTGCGCTGACCCAGTTTGCGGCAAGTGGAACACACAGCGCCAGCCACGGCTCAGCATGTCGAGGTGGCCATAAATAGCCGGGCGATGGTTTTCTAGAGACCACAGAGACGGCTCTTCCACTCAAGTTACTGGTTTTCCGCTCAAGTCTTTCTCAATGGGCGACTCAAGTTTGTTGCCTAAGTCTTTCGTTCTGAAAGAGAAACGACTTCAAGAGCAACAGCTCGTCTCTCGCAGCAAAACGAGTTCTGTTCGTTGTTGTTGTTGCTTTGCTTTTTGGGATGCTGCAGAACTTTCTTCCATTGATTCTAGCGGAACGCATATAAATAACAAATTAAGACTTTCTTTCTGCAAAAGCCAGAGCCCCCCACTTCTAGACTCTATGGAAGCTGTCCGTTCGTGGTTTTGTCTCATCATCCATTGAATTGTTTGTTATTTATCTATCTAGAGGCGAGAGCTGGCTGGCCAGGTCTGGCCGTTCGCTTCGTTCCTAACCCAAATACTACGCTCTTTCACCTGGACTACCTGGCCGCTGTCTCTCTCTGTGTGTGTATGTGTGTGTCTGTCTGTGCACCTTGTGTCATTCGCTTGTGTTGTTCGCTTTGGTTTCGGCTGTAGCTTGAGCCCTTGTTGTTGGCTAAACAAGACAAGAGATTATCAGCAGCCGTCGCAGCTGCTCTTGGCCCAAACGATTTACATGCGTGTCGTGCAGGGCTTCCCCGCACTTGGCTTTTTGGGCGGGCATCTCATACACTCGTGTATATATCTCGTTTTTCTTCTCGTCTTTCGATTATGCGCCTTTATCTGCGGCTTCATTAGTTTGACCCAATTTTCGATTTGTGCCGCGTTCTTTTTACTTTCTATTTTCTCTTAACGATCACTAGAATAATTTTTATTTTTTGATAGACGTCTTGTTAGCATTTTGATTATAGTTTAATTTCAGAAGAAGGCGTTTGCTGTTATTTTACTTTCATTGGGTAGAAAATAAAAACCTTAAGTTCTTTTTTTATTGTTTCCGTATGGGAATTTAGTTTGACTTTCTTTGATTTGCTGGGGCGTTGGCTTTGGCGCTTCCGTTTTAATTTTAGTTTTTTCGTTTCTCTCCCTAAGTCTAGAGCTGCGAATGTTTGGCGTATGAAACTAGTTTATGGAAATAACGAGAAGAAAAGCGTCTAAGTAGACTAAGCAGGGATTTAAATGTGATTGGCTGCATAACAAAATAAATCTGACTAATGGCAATTGAAGCATGGCGAAAGTTTGAGTTTGTGATCTAATTTAGGGTTTTACATGCATATATACTGAGTATATATAATTTTATTGAATTTAATTCCATATGGAAGATGAATCTATGTATAAGTTAGATTAAGTCTTGTACATATATAAAGTTCCCTAACTTAAAGCAACTGCACATGAACTCATTCTCGGATGGATAATACCAACAGAAAATTGGTTATGACTTTTAACACTTTTTTCCAGAATATAAAATTATTATAGTAGACATAACTACTACAAATAATCATAGCTTTATCAATTACACCTAAAATTATTTCTGATATAAAATATTAATTTGTTCTTTTTAATTTTGCAGGTGAGCTTCAAAACTGGTTTAATTTTAAATACTATTTTATGTAAGTATATCGTGCAATATTTATACCATGAAAATTTAATGCAATATTCATAAAAAATTAATAAGAAATATTTCTATATAATATGAATATTAGATTTATAATAATATTTTATGTAAGTATATCATGCAATATTTATACCATGAAAATTTAGTGCAAACACAGTCTTAGCTTGACTACAAAGCTAATCAGTATTTAAGCTTTATTTAAATTAATAAAATTCCAATCTTAATTTATTTCACCATTTAAATTTATAATTTAGATAAATAAAATAAATTTAATGTGAGATATTTTTATTTATTTAAATAGTTGGCTTATTTTTTTTAGCAATGTAATTAATTAATTAATTAATAATTTATTATTTTTGTGTTAACATAATTTCATTTAATGTAAACTTATTTGAATATGTAAAAATATTTGAATACGTTTCATATTGTCTATGAAGTTTTTCTTAAATGACTAAGACAAATCAAGCAATTAGTTCTAGACAAATATTTAGTTAATGAAATAAATTTAATTTATTTCCGCAATTCCGAAATATAATTATATGCTCAGAATGTGTATAATCTTTTTTGATTATGATATATAATAATTTAAACTTATTTAATATACATAATAACATATTATATAATATATATTATAATCCCAATTTCCCTTACTTAAGTATTAACTCTAAGCCAAAACCCTATTGCCGTACGTTTAAAATTCCTTCTCATCTTTATATAATCTCTTATCATCATCATCTTCTGCACTCCTTATATAATTCTATGCTAAAACGAAACCATTTTGCTTTTGCGCTTAGCTCCGCTATTGATTGTAGCTAGAATTATTGAAATTTCATATGTGCAAAACTTTTTTATTAGCTGCTTTGTTTCTAGCTGCAAGAACTTTGTCATATTTGGGTCAATGTAATCGAAATGATTTACGATCATTATGAAGTTTCTTTAGTGGGTCAGGCGAATTTCAAACGAATTCTCTATAAACTTATAAATCTTGCGAAACAAGCATAAAACTGATGAGCAAAAATAGTTTTTAAATAGAAAGTAGAAAAATAAGAAAAAATACCATTAACATAAACTTTTGATATGAACCGAAACCGAACCGAACCACTTGGAGCTGTCAACAATGGCTTTTTGTTGAGATCGTAAACAGCTTAATTGACAAATGGGCTTAAGATTTTATGGCATTGCCAATTGGGTCAGGCAGGGTCCGAGGGCTTTTGAGTGGATCCAAAAACTAATGTGCAAATTATGCTAAAATATAGATGATAAAAAAAAGTATTGATTGGCGTTTTAATGGCAGTATCATTAAGAACAGATATACCAAATGTATATATGTGTATGTGCTGCCTGGCCATGGCCTATAAGAACCGTTAAGTTGGCTACATTTGCAAACAGTTGACTCTGGGCTTGTGGTTCGTGCGGTGCTCAAGATGAAATCCGAGTCGAACATCTTTCTCTATCTGCTCAGCCTCTGCTGCTGCTGCTGCCTCTATGGTTTAGCTTCTGGCTATGCCTATGAGCCACCGTTTCGTGGTTACTTCTATAACAAGCCAGCTCGGCAGCCGGCTCTGCTAGGGAATAGCTCTGCACCGCCGCCCGGCGCGCAAGCGGATTACATCGATGATCTAATCGAGCAGCAGAAGCAACAAATCTTGTCAAGTGTGCTGGGCTCCAGTTCGGCCGCAGCCGCTGCCCCGCCCAGTGGCCAGCCTTTCGACAGCGACAGCGATGCCAAGGCCATTCGCGTCAACCGTTGCGCCAATTGCAGTGAGTATCCGAGCGAGAATCGAGTCGGTCTGTGCCTGCCTCTATCCCTGTGCCTCGATTGCTTGCAGCCTGCGGCGTGCCCAATGCCGATCGCATTGTGGGCGGCACTCAGGTGCGCACCAACAAGTACCCGTGGATAGCTCAGATGTTGCGCGGTGCGGAGCTCTTCTGCGGCGGCACTTTGATCAACGATCGCTATGTGCTGACCGCTGCGCATTGTGTGCATGAGATGGACATGTCGGGCGTCTCGGTGCGGCTGCTCCAGCTGGATCGCAGCTCCACGCACCTGGGCATAACGCGCGCCGTGGCGTTTGCGCATGCCCATCTGGGCTATGATCCGGTTAGCCTGGTGCATGACATTGCGCTGCTGCGCCTGGACGCGCCCGTGCCGCTGATGAAGCGGATGCGACCCGTCTGCCTGCCCACCAATCGATTCCAGTCGTTTGACTACCAAAAGGCCATTGTCGCCGGCTGGGGGCTGAGCGACGAGGGCGGCGTCACCTCGAGCGTGCTGCAGGAGACCACGGTGCCCATCATCACGAACGCCCAGTGCCGGGCCACCTCCTACAAGACCATGATCGTGGACACGATGCTATGCGCCGGCTACGTGCAGACAGGTGGCCGGGATGCCTGCCAGGTGGGCTGCCTACAGAGCTTAGCTTCCCATTTGACTTGAATTTGATTTTATCTTGGCTCCATTTCGTTTGTAGGGCGACAGCGGCGGTCCACTCATAGTGCCGGATCGCATCTTCCGTTTAGCTGGCGTCGTCTCCTTCGGCTACGGCTGTGCCAAGCCAAACGCTCCTGGGGTCTATACAAGAGTCAGCAGATACCTGGACTGGATCGCTGCCAATACCAGAGATTCCTGTTATTGTAATAAATAAATGAATCGTTTATATATGTAATTTCTCTGTAAGTTAAATTAATAAAATTATTCTTATTGGGATTTTAGATATTAGAAAAATGAGTTTAAAAGTTTATTTGGCTTAAGTTAAAATAATAAAATTATGGCAACTTTTTTTTTTTTTAGAGTAAAAACTTTAGAAAATTTAATAAAAATTTACTTGCAATTATTTCATGCTCTGGCATGCATAGAAATTACTCATAAACTAAATCTTTAAAGTCTCTTCCAGTCTCAGCTAACTCTTTTATTTATTATAATTCATTCGAAAGCGCTTTAAAGTAATTTAAACTTTTCCCTACATACATATATACAGTTATGGAAATTATTCACGTTCATCCTTAACCTTAACCCTGGGCACTTGTTCGCGCTGCTGCAAAAGTTTGCCAATGCAAATTTTCTTTTTGGCCAACAGCACCCCCAACTGGGTTAGCAGCAAATACTTTCATAAAGTAATTTCTGTGCAAATATTTTTTTTTATTATTTACCTTCTTTTTTGTTAGTGGTGGAAACAGGTTATCGTTGGTTATTTCGGCAAGTCAATGAGGTATACCTGCGCTGGCCTTTCACTTTTTCGTACATACGCTGAAAAATCAATGGGGCTGCGAGACTTGGCGAAAAAATATGCAGTTAGGCCGTGACGGACCATTTTTGGCATTGTCATCGCTGGGCAGCAGAATGGAAGCCAAGGACAGCGTGGAATCGCTGACACATTGTTATCAGTTGTTGGCGCAGGTTTTCGCTCGATCGGGGCCAGTTGACAAAAGTTTATCTCTATCCCAATGGCGAGCAGGCACAGTCCAGGCCCAGCCGTGCCATGGCTGTGTCGCGCTGCAGCGATTTAATGGATTTTCAAGTTATTTCTGGTATTTTGTTGTAGTTCGCCGCAACTGCAGCAGCAGCAACAGCAGCAATTGTAGCAACTGCAGCAACTGCAACTGCAACTGCAGCGCAAACAAAGATATCTCGCAAACTCGTTTCTTGCCTGCGGCCAAAGAAAATGCCGCATAATTGTCGACTACAGTCGCTACA
Organism: Drosophila navojoa; assembly: GCF_054131105.1. NCBI lineage: Eukaryota > Metazoa > Arthropoda > Insecta > Diptera > Drosophilidae > Drosophila > Drosophila navojoa. The sequence continues at coordinate 18,541,189 of NC_142892.1, forward strand.
GTCGCATGAGGAGGAAGGAAGAGGTAGAGAGGGAGCGTGGAGATAGGAGACTTCGTGGGGATTGTTGACCAAATCGACAATGTTGTCAATGCAGCCGCTTTGGCATTTGATTTTATTTTTAACTAGACTGCAAATGAGCCAAGGCATTGCAAGTACGAGTCGCACAGACTGGGGCGGGGTGGGGCGGTGCTGGTTGGGGGCATTGCAATAGGCGCACTACAGATTTAGCACTGCAATTAACATTTTTATCGGGAACTCTGCTGAGCCGCGAACGAATAAGTATTATCAAAGCATTATCTTAGTTTTCGTATTTCGATATGTGTGCTAAATATATTTTTTTACAATTTTTCTTTTACTATATCTATTATTTTGGACTCAAATTGAAGTTTTTACCTGGACTATTAAGGCTCCAGAACAATTTTTATAAATATTTAAATTTTTCGTTTTCAAAGTTTAGTTTAAAATCTTAGTTTTCGTATTTCGATATGTGCGCTTATTATATTTTTAACAATTTTTGTTGCACTGTATTAGGCAGAAAATCCCTTTTCATAGGACGATTTTTATAAATATTTTAAATTTTTTAAATATATATATAATATATGCAAATGGATATATTTTCTGAATATTGCTTGTCTCAGTATTTGGCTATATTATTTTGCAATAATTGAGTATTATATTTGGGATTTTAAGTAAGGAATGCAAACATTCCCTTTCGGAGAACAGAATAGGAATACACACATATTCTTATGTTTTTGCATGAATAAAATTGTATTTACTGTATTATAATATTATTATATAATATATAATAATAATAATAATATATATAATATAAATATTTTTAATAAAGAAAAAAGTATATACCTATTAATTTATTTATAAAAATATGTATTATTTTTAAGGAATGCATTATTCATACTATATGCTACCAAATTCATGTAATCTTCCTAGCTATTTTCCTTACATGCCTAGCCTATGTTAATGATTCAGCTTAACATATGTATATATATTCGAAATTTTTCTATAAAATCTTAAATATGTCTATCGTCGCAGAGGTATTTCTTTTACAATATGCTAGTCTCACTCGAGAGCTGTCCAAGGTCAAACTGGAGTAATTCTCACGCTTCAGCTCACGTTTATAAATGATTGAAAGGGAAACCCAATTATAAGCAACTTAAGATATATAAGAAGTAACATTATTTATACATATGTATATACACAGATAATCACACGAGTGCATTTCCTTAAAAGACCTTCTGGGAAAAAAGGAAGCAAGGAGAGGCACGTCCTATAATATCAACTTTGAACTTATTACCCCAAGACGCTCAGGCGCAGCCCCTTCTGTGCAGCGTCCAATTGAATCGCTCAATGGCTTTGACTACAGATTGCAGTTCTCGCTGGATATTCGCACTCTGCACGATCAGCTCCACACAGTGCTCCCAGTTGCCGCTCGCCAGCCGCAAGGTGTACGGCACCAGGGCGCCAAAGATGCGATTGATGGGACGCAGAAAGCCGAGTTTTTGGTTCAGCTCGTGTCGCAGCAGCTTGAAGGAGCTGCACCAACCGATGCATTGTTCGAGCAGGCGACAGAGTGCGCGGCAGGGCGTGGAGAAGCTGCTGCTGAAGCTGGAACTGGCGCTGGAGCTAGGGAGCCGCGTGATGGTGGTCAAGTGGGGTCGTCCCTGCTGCATTCGCGTCTTGGCCAGCATGAGCCGTGCTCTGGCCGTCTGCGTCTCCAGCTGGAGCTGCAGGCCTATCCGAGCCTCGATTAAGTGCAGCAAGTTCAGGTGCAGGATATCCATAAGGCAGCCCGTCTCCTCGTCAATCGTTTGGGGCGTCGTCGTTCTCGTTCTCGTCCTTCTCGCCGTCGTCTCATTATTCTCTGTTCTCTGCTTTGTTTGTTGTTTGCTTTGCTTCTTCTTTTTGCCCATGTTAATTCGTTAATTCGCTTCGATTTATCGCTCCCAATCGTCGTAGCTCTGTTCACTGTACTGCAATTCTCTGGCAGTAAGCTGTTCTCTACACTTATCCCAGTCCCTTGCTTTAATCGGGTTTAATTTCCTTGAAAATTGAATACATTTATTAAAATTTTGAGTAAAATCTCGAAGCTTGTAAATATATGTAAATTTGTTAAAGAGTTTAATTTTTGTTAATAATATTTTTGAATAATACTCAAGTTAATAATCTAATAATAATATAATTATTTAAGACATTCTTTACAAATAAAGAAGTTGCTCTGAAAGCTATGTGATAACTGTAATAAATTAAATGATTTTAGCTCATATAATAATTTGTTTGGAAAACATCGAATTTTTAATATAAAATAGGCTAAAATTATAAAATCATATTAAATTAAATAAAATGTCTCATTAAGATCTTTTAAATTACAAATAAGTATATTACCGGAGACATTGTTTTTAAAGACTTTTTTTTAAATAATTAGGGATTTATTTCAACAGGAAAGTTTAAAAATGTTATCTAATAAGTTTTAATGTAATAATTATTGATTTATAGTCTGGCTTAACTTCTGTTGACCAAAAACATTTAAATGGCTAAAGAACATTTCTAAAAGAAAAGGTATTTGAAATATATATGGTAAACAAGAATTGGACCAGATTCTTTAATGATATTGGCAGCTTAAATTGAAATCTAAAATTGGAATAAACGAATTAAAATGTGTAATTAAATTTGAATTCAATTTAAAACAGAAAAAGAGAGTAGGTGTTAGACTTTAATTTCATTTGGTTGAAAGGAGTGTAGAAATTCTTGATTTGTTCCAAAAAAAAAAAAACATTTTTATGACTACTTTGCATTGCTGATGTCATATTAGCTAAAGTTTTTTTTGCAGCCAGGCAATAGACTTTGTTATTTTATGACTAAAGCTTGAAAGAGCTTAATGAATTATTAAAATATTAAACAGTGTTAAAAATGACTATTCTTCATAAAAAAAATAAATAAAATAAATAAAGTAAGAAAGCTTTAGCCTAAACTAGCCATCTAAGAGAAAACTTTCAAAGAGCCAATTTAATTTAGTTCATCTGTTCAGCTTTATAAACGAAGAAATTTTTGAAATTCTAATTCTATTAACATACGCAGCATGTATTTATTCTAATATACTTCTTGATTAATTCTATTTCCTTAATATCAACAGCAATCGATAATTTGATTCAGTTCATTGTTTAAATGTGTTTAGTCTTTCAGCTATTGGTTTATCATGCCTATATAAATCTTTGACTCTGCTATATATATACCACGCACATCTATAGTTCACCTGAAATGCTAAAAATGCTAGAACTGGTTCTTCTTTTGTTCGTGAAGATTTGTTGCTTGTGCAGTTTTTTATTAGATTTTTGTCGAGTTTTGGATTATTTCTTTTTTTGGTAGGCGTCTTTGGGCCACGCTTCGCTTGGCATTTTAGCATATTTCTCACATAAATCGCCGGCGAGTTGGGTAGAGAAATTTTCACGCCTTGCTGACCATTGGCCAAGACGCTGAGACGCTAAGGCGAAGGCCTGCTCTTTAATCAAAATTGTGAACAAAACTTGTGCCAAAAAGTGCTTAATGCAACGTCCCCTTTCCCACTCTCTCTCTCTCTTTCTGTGTTGCTCTCTCTCTCAATGTCTATTGCTGCTGGCAAAACCGCAAACATTTTAATAAATTGCCAGTTATTAGTTGACGGCAGCAGGAAAAAGTGCAATTAAAATGCATTCGCGAATAAGGCGAACGGGGAACGGAAGTTTGAGGCAAAACAAATTAGCATTAACATTGGCTTGGTGCAAAAGAGACAAAGCGTTGCGGACCAAAAGGAGAGCAAAAACTTAGCGAGTTAGTTTCCCATAATTTGCGTAAAGCTGCGCACATAATGAGCAGCAAGGAAGGGGGAGAGAGAGCGGGAGCAGGTAAAAAGGGGAAGTGGCAGAGGAGCATTGAGTGGAGAGAAGGAAGTGGCAGGTGTGGAGAGTTTGCTATGCGCTGGTCAATTGCATAGCGCAAATGGTGTGAAATTTTTGCACAGTGTCGGCAAAGCAGTGGTAAAAGCAGTGCAGTAGCTGTTGCTTTCAAGTGAGCTGGAGAGAGGGAGAGAGAGCGAGAGGGGCAGATAGTGCTGCTGCTGCTGCTGTTGCATTGTTTTCAACCGCACTTAGTTTTTGTTATTATTATTGCTGCTGTTGAAATTTGCATAAATTGTTTTAATTAAGGCATTTAAAGCATATTTTGCTAAGTGGCTTTTTAGCTGGGCAAGCATTCAACTTGCTAATGAAATTAAAAAGGAAGTGAAATGCACAAAAACACACACTTATATTATTAATAAATATGCACATATGTATGTATGTGTGTGTGTGTGTGTAAGCAAAGCAGTTTATATCGTATTTAAATGCATAGAGAGAATTTCGAATTGAAACTTTGATTTAAATTGGTTTTCTTATTAACTTTAAAAAGCTTTCTTATTAGCTGTACTCCGTTTGCTTTAAGCTTTGTGTATTTTAATGGACATTTGATAACCGTATTGGAAATAATTAATGTAGAGTATCAAAATATCTATATATACATATAGTCAAATATATAAGATATACCATAAAGTTATATCGTACTTAGCCATGGACTTAAAACTATGGTTATTTTCTAGTCAATGCTCTTTCACGTTAAGAATTAATATAAGAATATATATTTGTTTCATCGTTTTTAAGGCTAATGAAGTGAATTTAAAACAAAATGCTATTCAGCTAAAAAAGGAAAGGCCCTTAGTAATTGGCTTTTGTTGTTAGATAGATAGCAAATATTACTATTTTATCTTGTGTATATAATCCGTCATATAATGGATAATCTATATAGGTGCATACATATGTACATATATCACTATTGTTTTATATATCATTTTATATATAATCTTGCATACAATAGATAATCTATATAAATGTATACCATAATGATTTAATATATCATTTATGTAGATATATCTAAGCATTTTAATATATTATCATCTCTTTATAATCTTTCTTTGAACAGATAATAATTATCTTATTTATGATGTAGATATTCCTAGCAATATTAATATTTTATCATATGTTTATAATCTTTCATAGAAGAGATAATAATTATCCTATATATGATGTAGATATTCCTAGCAATATTAAAAATTATCTTAAATATCATATAGATATTCCTTGCATTATTAATATTTTATCGTATGTACATGATTATTCATATAAGAGATTATCTTTAAATGTATGTCATAATTTTCTTTTATATGATATAGATATTTCTTAGCATTATAAAATCATTATTGTATCATTTCACTTTTGCTGCCTTTTCGCTTCTCTATGCCTCCGAAATTCCCTTTGATAAATAAAGTTACAACATTGTTGAGAGCCATTGCAATTCGGGTGAAATTTTCACGTTTCCCTTTTTGGTTCCTTTGCGTGGTTCATCTAGCTAATGGCGTTCCATGGCACAGTTGACAGGCTGCAACAGTTTTTTTTATGGCTTTTTTCGGTTTCTGTTGGTTTTGTTGTTTTAGTCTGCCTCACTGTCAACAGAGCTGAACAATTTTTATTTATGCGCTTTTGTAGCGCCAAAATTCTTGACGGCAGCCGTCAGTCAACACGGTTAGATTGCCCGGCAGACGTGGCCAGGGACAGTTGTTGCTGTTGCTGGAGACGGGAGAGACAGACAGACAGACGGACAGAGAGACAGATAGACAGACAGAGTTAGCTAGCTGGCAATATGGCGGAGGCAGAGGCCGTTGCGGCAATGGCAAGCAAACAAACTGTAAACTGGGGAACGCCACTCAAAGTCGCGGGGCTTCCTGGCTGACACAGTTCGGGCGCCCAAGAAAGATGCATTGGCCAACACAGTTGGCTGACGAGAGCGTCTATCGGAAGCCTTTTGCTTGCCAACTCTAATTGAAGTCGATTGCATAGCTTGCAGCTTACTTTTTTTTTCTCTTGCTGCTGTTGTTGTTGTTGTTGTTATTTAATGCTGCAACTAACTTTGACATTATGCGCCACAAATTGTGGCAATTTAAGCCCAATTTAAGTCGCTGCAACAGCAAATATTTCACAGCTCTAGAAATGTGAGGCCAATGAAGCGAATCAGATCCGTTTTTCTGCACTCTCTCGCATCTTTCTCTCGCTAATCCTCACGTTTCAAGCGTGTCTGCCACATTCATTCGTCTAAAGGTAACAATTTATATAATGAAACTGATTTCAAATTTGTGATGTACGGGGCCGAGCCGAGCCGCGCCGGGCCGGGCCGGGCCGCAAGCGCGAGCTGAGCTTCGTAATTACCGGGCACAGCCTTAGCTTCAGTCTCAGTCGTAGCGTCAGCCTCAGTCTCAGCCCCAAACTTGGCCAAAACAACAGTTATAAAAGAGGCGTCCAGAAAAGTCAAAAAAGAAATATAAAAGACAACATGCCTGAATGATGCAGCGTGAACCACAACGAAACTTAAATACTCTGCTCATAATTGGCTTATAAATATTGGCTGTGAATGTAGATAAAGACCAAAAGTTAAATATTTCTATAAAAAATAAATAAAATGTATTAAAATTTAAAATCTTTAAAATTTCTTCAAATTTATTATGCCCTTGGTAGAATTAACAATTAAACATTGTAGTTCAACTGTAAGAATTTTGATGTTTATTTAATCTTTTTTCTTCGAGTTCTTTCAAACAACGAATTTGATTTATTTATTTTTCTTTTATTTTATTTTTTTGTTATGTTAAAAAGGAAATATATATGTATATTCTTTATTTGTCGCATATTATTATTATTTATTTTTAACAAAAATAATACTTGATTTAGTTAAATTAATAAAAGAATTGGAAATTTAAATTTGTACTCAAAAATAATAAAATTTAATTAAAATGATTTTTAATTCAATTTAATATATGCTTTATTTCCAAATTGTTACATGTTGCTAGAAACTAGCTTATTTTTCTTTATACAGAGTTTAGACTTATTTATGGTGAATATATATACATATGTATTTTTAGTTTGTGTTCTAAATTAAAATTCCCCGTTAAAAAAATATAACTACAGGTACATAAAAATATTTAAATTATTATAGGAAATTCATTGTAGCTTTTAATAAATAGTTCATTAATTAAAAATTTAATTTAATTTTATAATAGAATATTAAGAAAACCCATTATTATTATTAACCAGTATTTATATTTATATATATTTATATTTTTTGAAGTTGGCCAAAAATATATAATTTAGAAAACTTACATTTTTATAATTATATTTCATTTATATAAAATATATATTATTATTTTAAAAAATTTTGTTCCTAAATTATTAAGTTTATATATTACACATATTAAATATATAAATTTTACTTAAATTTTTACAATTTTGACAATATTATCTCTAGCCTCTCATATTATTTTGCTCTCGCTTTGATTTGTCATGCCCTCGTTAGGGTATTTGAAATTGAGTGAAGTGATCGAAACAAGTTTAAGAACTGCACGGACTGGTGGTGTCAGTGGTGCTGGTGCTGGTGCTGGCGGTGGTCACCTGTTTGGCCGGCTCGTTGGGATGCGTTATTTCGATGGACATGCCGAAATGTATTTGTGCCATTGGCAGCAGCAACAGCAGCAACAGCAGCCGAGGAAGAAGAAGAAGAACCGCAACATGATTTGGCAACTTGGCAACTTTCTTGCAGCAACGCGCTGCAACTTCGAGGGGGTTTAGAAAAAAAAACCCGTTGCTTAAAAAAGCAAAACCAAAGACAACATTAAAAAAAAAAATCATCTGTTGAATCGCGCATCTTCGGCCCAACCCACCTGACTGACTGGGCAAGTTTTCGTGTGGGAGTCGCTTGCCACATTTTGCGGTTACTTTGAAAAATCTTTGGAATTTATTTTGTTGTATTTTCGCCTTAATTCTTTCTTTTTGTTTGATAAAAAAGAAAGTTGACATAAATTGTAAGCCTGAAGTGTGCTTTTTTTGCTGTTGTTGCTTTTTTTTGCACTCGCCCAGTTGAAGTTGCGGTAGCAACAAAAGTTTGCCATTTTCTGTCTCTTTGTTGTTGTTGTTGCTGTTGTCTTGTGTCGTGTGCAGGAAGGAAATAGTTTTGGCTGAAGGCTGCTGCGGCCAGAGCTGGGGCAGACAACGAGGGGGAGAGAGAGTGGGAAAGATGCCAAAAGAGTTGTTAACTGGGAACAGTTTTTTTTCTCTGTTTGTTTTTTGGCAACTTATTGTGGGATTTCGGTGTCGAAATGAAATGCATTTGAAAGTTTCTGTGAAGCAAGTTAATCGCCTGTGAGTCTGTCCATCTGTCTATCTGTCTTTCGGGTTATGGCTAAACTCGTGGACAGCTTGAAATCAAAAGCAATTTGATGATTGAAATTGTATTTTGACTATGAAAAGCATTATTAGTAAATGGACTCACAAAAGACGTCTGCACAGCAGCTCCACTCGAGTCAATTAATAAAAACGGTTTTTTTTAGCATAAAAGAAATATTTTGCATGGCCGAAAGTAAATTTAAATTTAATATTTTATGTATTGTTATATATGTATAAAATAATATTCGCGAGACTTTCTAAAACTTGTCAAAAAATTTAATTATAACAAAATTTATTTGTATATTGTAAGCATTTTTAACTGCTGATATACATTGATTATTTTTGTTCATTTATTATTTATATATTTTTATTTATATATTTTTATTTATATATTTTTTATATATCTCTTAAGATTTTATATATAAATATTTTTTGTTTTTCAAATAACTATTTATTTTTGTTGTTAAATTATTTTTTATATATAAATATTTTTTGTTTTTCAAATAACTATTTATTTTTGTTGTTAAATTATTTTCTTATTTATTAAATATATTTTATTTTATTAAAGATTGTAGTTTATAAACGTTTAATTTTTTGTATATTGAAATTTATTTAATTATTGTTATACACATTTGTATTCTTTTGTAATTATTTTAATTCCTTTAAATTAATTTAATTTATTAATTTATATTATTTGTTTTTTATTTGTTTCCTTTTACAGCACAAATTTCATTTCAATCAACTGAACTCAGCTGGGACATCAACCGCACAACCGAAGATCACAAAAGCTTAGCTCTGGCAACTACCAACCACGAAATTCACCAACGGGTATCTAGCGCATGCACAAACCTAAAAGATCAACAGCGCCGCATGCCTAAAGCTTAGCAGCTCAGCATGGCCTCCACAGCAACGACAATGTCGCAAAGCAAAGACACAAACCCAACAGCAGCAACGGACGATGATTACGTAACCGTTGTTGAAGTCGACGATCCCACATCGTCCACCAAAGACACAAACCATTTGAAGAAGCTAGTCAAACGGCAAAGTTCCGTCGCCGAAGACTCCTCATTTATTACCGTGCTGACGATCAACGAACAGCAACAGTTGCTGCAACAGCAACAGCAACAGCAACAACAACAGCAGCAACAGATTCAATCAGAAACAGATGAGGCGGAGCATGTAACCGTCTATCGTTTGCCAGGCGAACGCCTAGGCTTTGGCCTTAAATTTCAGGGCGGCACCCGCAACACGGAACTGGTGCAGAAGCTATTCATACAATCATGCGCCGCCGACAGTCCCGCCGCCAAGGTGGCCACCAGTTGGGGCCATTTGCGCGAGGGCGACGAAATCCAAAGCATCGATGGCCATCAGGTCTCGCAAATGACGCGCATCGAGTGCGTGCGCTGCCTCAAGGACAGCGTGGCCATACATCTGGTGGTGCGCAACGGCCACGGCCAGAAGCCGCCCAGCGAGGATGAGCATCAATCGGAGGTGTCCATTTCACTCAATGCCCAGCCACCGCCGCCGCCGCCAGTGCCGCCACGCAAGCTGGTGAAGCGACAGAACTCCAAGGAGGGGCCGGCCTCAGTGCAGCTTGTGGTGGAGAAGCCGCTGACACCGCCGCCGGATGCCGAGTACTACATCAATCTGTTTGCCGAGTCCCTGAAAGCGGGCTCTGAGTCCGATGACACGGCGAGCACCATATCCACCGTCATCGATAAGCTCTCCATGGGCTCCAATTACTCATCGGACACCGAGTTGACCAGCAGCCTGAACGGGCCCGAGCTGGCCAAGCTGGTGCAGCCGTTCACCCTGCTCGAGGAGGAGTTCCAGCTGGAGCAAACGTTGAGTCAGCCCAAGCTAATCATACCGGGCAATAATTACGAGAACATTGAATTCAAGACCGAGAAAGTCAATGACTACGAAAATGTGGAGCTGAAGAGTCCGCTGAGCACGCCAACGCCCAAGCCGCGCGTGCTGCTGGCCACTGTGGAGCCCAAGAAGCGCTCCATTATACCGATGCCGCGCAAGATCGCCACGCCCAGCAAGCTGCCCATCGAGGTGTCGCCGCCTCGTATACCCACAGACACGCCCACAACGCCCACCACTGAGCCGGTGAAGGAGATCAAGAAAGATCAAACGAAGATACCCAAGGCCAAGCTCGCGAGCTCCATAGTCAGTCCGGGCTTCTCGCGCGCCAAGACCGAGGGCGAGATCAAGCTGCATCTGCAGCCCGTTAAGCAACAGTCGCCGCAGCTCAAATCGCGCATACCCATTGTCACAACACCCGTGCAGAAATCCCCGCCAGCTAACAAATCGATGACAGCATCAATGGTCGCCCTGTCGCCGACGTCGCCTCTGGCTGTCAACTCCAACATTCCTCGCCTGCTGCAGAAGCAAAAGTCGGAAACAGACCTGAAGCTGGGCTTCTATCGCAGCAAGTCCAAGGACATGAGTCCCGGCCCAGGACATCTGCGTGCCCCGCTGCAGCGGGCCAACTCTGCAGAGGCGCCGGCACGCACCACACCTGAGCGCACGTTTATACCTGTTCTGCTCAACAGTGGCACGCGGAGCAGCTCTAACTCCACAGAGTCGCTGAGCTCGATCTGCAGCAATGGCAGCACTGGTCGCTCCCCGAAGGGACCCAAGCCGAAGCCTCCCGAGCGCGTTCAGTCGCTGCAGAAGACGCAAATCCCCAAGCTGCAGTCGCTGCCAACGACGCCGCCGCAGCAGCAGCCGAAGCTGAGCATGCAGACCTTCAGGCAGTCCACCAACGGCACACCGCCTGCCACGCCCATGAACACGCCGTCACCCACGAGCAATCGTGAGATACGCTTCAAGATCCAAACGTACGAGAGCAAGACTCAGGAAGAGGACAAGCTGCCCAGCCTGTTCGATCTGGTGCACAAGCAGGAGGCAGTCGAAAAGCCGGACACGTCGCCTAAGCCCCAGCGCGACATTGCAGCCCTTTTGGCAGCAGCAGCTGCCGAGGCGGCTGATCTGGCCAGAGAATCCCCGCCGCCGTTGGTCGTGGGCAAGTGCACAAAAATTGTGGACGACACTCAAAGCACAACATGCTATTCGAGCTCCAGCAGCGACGAGGATGAGGGCGACCAGGATGACGTGGATGCCGCTGAGCGCGAGTATATCTGTGAAGATGGCGAGAAACTGGGTCCCCCCGAATTGATCAATGGACCAGGACCCTCCGAGGCATACTTTAATATGTATTGGCATTCGAATATGTTGCCAACCATTGGAGAGGTGGAGGAAGAGTTCTCCTCCTTGGAGCCGCAATCCTTGACAAATGGGTGAGTTGTGGGCGGGCAGAGAGGGTGGGATGGGTGGTGAAGGGAGTGGGATAGGATATAGAGTGTCTGGAAGAGAAGTTCGTCAAGAGAATCCAGAGAGAGAGAGAGAAGGAGTGGGGGTAGAGTCTAGAGAAAATGTATGAAGTAAGAGTGCATCAAGAGAATCAACAGTGGATGGAAGAGTTAATTAGATAATGAAGGCATAAGTATAGACTCTAGAGAAAGTTTATGGAATTGGAGTGTTTCTAAAGAATCAAAAGAGAGAAAGCGAGAGAGAGACTGGTTTGGTATTAATGGGATTGCAGTAAAGTCTAGAGAAGGTATATGAAGTGAAAGTGTATCAAGAGAATCAAAAGGGGGTGTTAATTGGAGATAGAAAGGTATTAGAATAGCCTTTAGAGAATGAATATGGAATTTGAGCGTATCTAAATAATCAAGAAGGAGAGAGAGAAAGACAGAATGAGGATGGTTAAATCGTGATCGGATTGAAATAGAGTCTAGAGAAACGGTATGAAGTGAGAGTGTGAGAATGAAAAGAGGGTGCAATCGCTGATTGGAGAGTGAGAGAAGGTGTATGGAATTGGAGCGTTTCTCTATAAGAAAGAGAGAGAGAGACTCTAATGATACCCCTCCCAGAAAGATAGACAAAGAGACAAAAGAGAGAGAGAAAGAGAGAGTGGTTTAGAGGTGGTCTACAGAAGAAATGAAATATAATAACTGAGAGTTAAAGGAGATGTCTCTTAAGACAGAAAATATATCAAATGCAGCTCAATAGATCTCAAACAACATATTTGGAATTAGAATAGGAATTTATGTAAAGTTTTGTCGACTACTGTACTCATTAATCCATTCAGCTGGCAAAGAAAAGGGAAAGCGTGTGCATACTCTATCATTATCACAAACATGCCAGAAAAGTAGATAACCCCCATTTTAGGCATAGAGTATTTGATATTTGTCATTGCATAAAACAATGAAAGTTATTGTAGACGCCATTCGTAGGCGTAATATCTTGCGCAATTCGGCAAAGGCTAGTCATAGTATTTGCCTAGATAAGCTCTTCCAGTTGGCAAAAACGAACTGCAAAAATTTGGAAATGTGTAAATATTTGCGATAAGTGTTGAATAATAATAATAGAGGGAACTTTCACACAGCGCACCGCGAGCTAGGGCTCGTTTATGGCACTGATAAGAGCAAATGCCGGTGTGTTTACAACGGCAAAGAGCTCAGAGCAGAGAGCGTAGAGCGCAAAGCGCAAAGCGCAGTGATAAAGGCCTGGAAATTCGTCTACGCAACTGATAAAAGCTAATGGCAAATGGCATTCGACTCGTCGTTCGAGTCAATCAGTTCTATTTCGAAAGGCGAAAGGCATAGATTTTCGGGGCACCCAGTGCGAACGCGCATTTTTCTCCATTAAGTATTTTGCGCAGCGATCGAAGCGACGGCAAATTTCCGTTTGCTGTTTCCGACAGGTGCGAGGCGGTTCAATTAACATGCATACATAGTATATAAATATCGATATTGTTTTTTGTTTGATAAGAGACAAACAATCATTCTAATTACTCCATGTGTTGTACACTCGTCTAACCAAACAGCCATCCGAGTGCGATTGCCGAGGAGCTAAAGAAGTTGCCGCATTACGTAGCGCCAGCAAAGGCAACAGCCAAAATGGAGGCCCCAGTGGAGCAGACGCCAGCGGAGCTGGGTCAAGTCCAGCACAATGATAAGATTGCTGTGCACGAGAAAGCAGCTGACGATAAGGCCACCGAGCAGTGTGTGGAAAGTAGCACCGCTAGCACCGCCAAGAGCACCACCAGCAGCACGGAGGAAACCAGCGAAAGCCTTAGCAGCAGCAGCAGCAGCAGCACCAGCAGCCAGAAGAGCAAGACCCAACGCACAATAACCACCAAAGTGGTAACCACCAAGAAGACGAGCAGCACCACTAGCAGCAGCTCCGCCAATGTCTTTACGAGTCCTCTGGCGGACATTTCCTTCAAGCTGCAGCCGTATGAGGAGCGGGAGGAGACGCAGCCGGCTATAACGACAGTCATACACGAAGAGCGTCGCGTGGTTAGCGAGCAGCAAACGCTGAGCGAGCTGAGGACCAAGGATGCGCTGACTGGTGAGGAGCAGCTGTTGACCAGCGCCGAGTCGAAATCGAGTAGTGCGCGCTTCAAGAAAATCAGCAGCAACGAGAATCTGCTCGACCTGGCCGATGTCGAGCAGCTGCAGCCGTTGACTGCCACCGTCTCGGCGGAGACGTGTCTAAAGGAGCGCCTGGACAATCCACAGGATAAACAGAGTATTGAAACGGGTATTTTGACCTTATCCGAATGTGGCAAGCAGCTGCAGCTGTCCGAGAACGGCGGCCTCAGCAGCTACATCGAGTGCGAGCAGACCGAGCAGCAGAGCTACCTGGAGGGCCAGCAGCTGCTGAACGATCTGCCCGTCGACACGGAGGCGCAGCCGACGCTCGAGCGCGAGTTCAGCGAGACGCTCACGGTCAGCAAGGATGGCGAGAAGCAGGTGACCAAGCGGCTGGAGCAAAGCAAAGACACGCCCAGCAAGAAGGGCGCCAAGCTGCTGAAGAAGACGGACGAAGAGCGCCGCCTGGAGCAGGAGGCACAGAAGATCATTGAGAGCTATCAGAAAGTCAAGAAGGAGACGGAGAAACTGTACAATCTGCAGTTGGCGGATGATGAGCAGGGCTTTGACCTGAGCGCCTTTGAGCAGGTGGAGCCACAGGCCGAGCCCAGGGCTGAGCAGCCAGTGGAGAGGGTCGAGCAGCAGCTAGAGGTGCAGGCGGCAGAGTCAGTGAAACCCCAGGCAGAGCTGTTGATGGAGTTTGCACTGAAGCAGGAGACTAAGGCACCAGTGGAGCAGCTGGTTGAGCAGCAAATCGATGCACCAGCTGCCGAGCTGCGGGTTGAAATCCCACTTGTTAAGGAGATCAAGACTCCAGTGGAGCAACAAGTCAAGAGTCCTGACCAGCAGTTGGTCGAGATTCCTGTCGAGCAGCAGATCGCAGCTGAGAGACCAAGCAAAGCTCCTGTCGAACAACCAGCCAAGGCAACAGTTGAAGTCGAGACTCCCATTGAGCAATCAGCCAAGACTACAGTCGAGCTACAAGTCAAGATTCCCATCGAGCCACAAGTCAAGTCTACCGACGAGCAGCCGAAGCTAAGCGAAACCATAAAGCAACCAACCGCCATTGAGGATGATCTGGGTTATGTGCTGCACAAGAACATCATCGATGCACCAGCACCAAAGCCAGCAGCACTGCCCAAAGCAGCAACGCCTAAGGTGGCGCCCAAGCCAGTGGCAGTGCCAGTGGCCAAGCCGAAGCCGCCAGTGCCCAGCAGCAAGCCCAAGATGACGCCGGCTGTGGTGAAGCCGAAGACGGCGCCACCGCCAGTGCCCAGCAAGCGGAGTGAAGTGGGTTTGAGTGGCAAGCCAAAGCCGACACAGCGACGCAGCAGCCTCGAGCCGCCGCCCAAGCCGCTCGAGCGCATCATTGTGGGCGTGGAGCAGGCCAAGCAGAGCAGCCCAATTATCAATTTGGCCAGCGTGGATTTGCCCAATGAGCCGCCCAAGGCTGTCAATGAGAATCTGGTCGCCCAAGCCGTTGACCTGCTGCACGATGATCTGCACTTTGAGAGCCATCAGCTGCCGAATGCAGAGAAGCAGCGCGAGGTTGTGGGCCAGAGTGGGGAGTCCCTGACCGAACCCACTGGCAATGTGCTCAGTGCCAGCTCATCGATGACATCAACAGCATCGTCGTCGTCGTCGTCGGTTGCTACGCCCATAACAACGCCAATTTTGGTATCGGCGACGTCATCGCTAGATTCGGTCAAAAGTGTCATCGAGGTCATCAATGGGCATGCCAGCGACAGGGACGAGCACAGCGAGAGCAGCGACAATAGACCAAACGGAGACAACGCACAGCATGTGGAGCACGATGTGTCAACAACGTTGACGCTCGACAGTGAACACGAAACAGGTGAGTGCTTAGGTTAAGTGCCAGAGGCATTAGGGCGGCAGTTAGCCAAATGGAGAGCCAAATCTCTGTTGGTAGCTGTTGTGCGTGTGTGTGTGTGACACTGATTTGGTGAATGTGAAAGAGTCGATTCGAATGGAAGCCTAGTTGAAAGTGTTAGAGAGTGCTGAATACTGTTTTTTTTTCTGATTACATTCCGTTTGTAAAGCTGGAAAAACTTAGTTTAAGTCATTTAAAATGAAATTAGTGAGAGTAAAAGTTGGCTTCTAGAAATGCATTTGCTTACTCTTTATGTGTTTATCATGTGTTATTGTTGATAAGAGCTCAAGTTTGCCAACTTAATAAGAGTAGACGTATATATATATATATATTTCAGATTAGCATTCACTTTCGACTCTGTTTAGCCATATCTGTCTATTTAAGTACATCACTGTATATATGTATATATATTCCTAATCATGAACAACTGTTTCTTCTAGTGTAAACTCTGTTTGTTTCCATGCAGCGGATTCAATTCTAATTATTCTTCTACTTTACCTTAAGATCAATTGAACTATAAAACCCATTGGCTCATAAGTCTTAATAGACTGTTTCTTCTAGAGCCGGAGGAGTCAATTTTTATTCTTCTCCTACTTTACCTTAAGATCAATTGAACTATAAAGCCCATTGGGTCATAAGACTTAATAGTTCGTATGTTTCATTGAGCCTTTAAGCCTATTTTGCCAATGGACCTCATTGTGCCATAAGACATCTTCTACTTTAAATTTAGTTTCCCGAGTAAAAAGTATGATATTTTGATTGCTTGATTTGGAGATGATTGATGCGAAAGAGAGAAACTTTTCCTTATGTACATTAAATACCATTTTATATATGATAAATTCTGTCGAAATATCTGCCTAATATTTTGTAGTCACAGAATAAGAATTAGAATGCATCTAGCTCTCATTCTGACTTTATATATAATTCCCATATTAGTACCGAAGCTAGAAAGCTAAAGGACTTTGAATTTAATAGCATAAACTCATCCCTCAACTAACAAATATTGAGTATATATATTTCCCTTGAGCTTAAACTCTTTTCCATTCAAACTGTTTTCCTTTCGAGTATCCCATCTTTAACCTCTTGGTTGATATCCACAGCAATCTATGATTTTGCAATTATTGTTCAATTTCCCAAACACTTCAGGCTTGAGCTTGCTCCACATATCCGCTGCATTGCCAGGCAAATCTAGCCAGAGGCTGAGGCTGAGCTCTGTTGTTTGCCTGGCAGTGTTCTATTAGCATTTAGTAGCGGTCACTGCGGCTGGCAGCATCACCATGATAACTGTTTTGGACAGTTGGGATAGTTTGCCTAGTCTGGCTGATTTTTGACAACTCTCGACAGTCCGTTAGCAGTAGAAGGCATCCAATTATTGGTCGCACACTGCACACATACATACATATACAGTCTGTCTCTCTCTCTCTCTCTCTCTCTCATTTGGCCAAGCCACAATTTGAAATTGCAGGCTCGCAAAATTTCACTGCCCTAGTCCAACGCCCAGTTGGGCTGTGTTTGCCCTGGGCATATGCGAAATGCCACTAATGGACTTTGTGGACTTATGGCCTGCAGCTGCAAATGAAACCGAAATGGCCAAGTGCAGTTCGATACGAAAATGCAAATATTCATAAAGTTTTCCTATATAAGAGATCGCATTATATTTGTGAAAAACATTTATTTATAACGCTCTTCGTTTTTTGCCTCTGATATCGTTAGTATTCTCAATTGCAAATCGTTATATGAATTTTCCATTTACACAATCGACAAACAATTCTCTTGAATTATAATTATGAAAAAAAAAAAACATATATAAAAAAAAATATATATATATTATACATGCAAAATTTATGAAAAACATATATGCGAATTATTTTCATTTAGCCGCGCACAGCGCCAAATAATATAAATAAAATGTGGAACAATTGCCACGCAGCGAAATGCGAAATTGTAAAAGGCACCGAAATAGCCAAAAATTGCATATAAAACCATATTGCGTATACGCCAGGTGCATAAAACCAAATATCACGTATACGTTGCACACATTTACATGTGCATATACGTAATTGTTGGGCTTAAATATTTTATGTGCATTGGATTTGCATTTGTTTAACCGAAGCAACAACAACAAAATAAGAAAAAAATTGTGCGAAACCCAAAATCGAATCCAATGAGCTGCAGAGAGGGCAAATAAAATATTGGTGCAATGTTTTAATTAAACAAAAACTGACAAATATTGGCACCTGTATTGGCATTGCGCACAGGTGCGAGCGGGGCATGCGGCACCAACAAGAATTTGCATACCAAAATACGCTACGAAATGCAGATTGCTTTCATGTGCTGTGGTTCGGTGTTTCGAGGGCTTTTTCGGCCATATCCTTCTGGCCAGAAATATTAATCAAAAATATTTGCAGCCAAACGAATTGAATTTGCATATTATACAGTGGGCTGGGCGTGCAAGAGCATGAGCATAAGAACCCATGTGAATATCTATATAATTTTATTATCTAATCAATAATTGAAATTTTGTTTGATGTGAAAATAATTTTGTTGTTCAATGTTTTTATTGCAACATCGATATAGGTAATGTTACCACTGTTGTGTTAGGCTTTTACTGTTTTCGGTTTTTTGTTTCCAGAGGTATTTATGGTACATTGCTTGTAGTGTTATAAATTTCGGGATTGCGTCAGGCTGACTGCTCAAACTCAACAAATTATCAATTTTCGGATAAGCTTTCAGTGGGCCACAGTTGTGGAGCTGTGTGGGAAAGATATTTAATTTTTGTATATTTTTAATGTTGACTAAAATTCGCATTTTCGTTCAATTTTTCTCTATAAAATATATTAGAGAATTTGTGGAGGTATTTATAATTCATAGATGACTTTATAAATCCAATGCAAATGGATTAATATTCTTAATCAGGGCGACGAGCTAAGTTATTTTGCTATAATTTTTTATTATCGCTAATGATCGATAATTTACTTACATATTTATGTATACTTACATAGCCACATATACTTTAAATTTTTTTTTATCGCCGTTCTAATTTTTGATTTTCAATAATTGGCAATTTCTAAATATTATGCTATTATAATATATACACAAATATTTTTTTTTTATTTTTATTATATTTAATATATATACATATATATAAATATATATTTTTTTATTGTATTAAATATTTAAATATTTATATACATTTTTTTTTTATCACAGTAATTTTTTTTTATAATTTGAGTTAAAAAAAATATTTTTCTTTATATATATATATTTTTTTTTATATATTTACATATGTTATTTTTCTTTATTTATCTCTATATCTCCATCGAAATTTCTCTTTACATATCAAGCAATCATATATCACTTAAATTCGCGTATCTTCAAGTGTGCTCAATTAATTATGTATTTTTAATTAAGAGCGAATAATTATTGCATTCCACCTGTATTTATGGCAACATGGCATTTCTCTCGTCCAATAAAAAGAAATATTTGTATGCCCCATTGAATTTCATAATTACAAGCCTTTGTGTCTGCCTGTCTCTCTCTCTCTTTCTCTGTGTGTCTCTGTCTTTATATCTTTCATGGTAATTACTTTTATTTTATGGTCGAAATGCATTGATAGCTCTCTTTTTCATATCAAGTGATATCTATCACTGACAACAAATATTTGTGCCCATATGGCGATAAGCCCTTATCAATATTGATTACCGATGTTATTTGTGCTTGGGTCTGCACAGAATGCTAATCTGCTAACAGTTGGCATTGAGCGAAGTAATCCAGCTCAATCTATTCCCTGGCTGTTCACTATCCAGCCACCTTTGCCCTTTCAGCTGTGGCGCTGACAACGTCAACGTCGCCAGCTTCTGTGCTCAGTTTTCTGTTTTCAGTGCTCAACACTTTGAAATTGGATTTGAAGCCATAATGACCAGCTGACTGACTGACTGACTGACTGACTGACTCGCACTGCCGTTCCATATCTAAAAGCAGCTGAAACCATTCGCCATAATTGCTTTTGGGCACATGGCGCCCACTGAGGCGCCACGTTTGGCCCCGGCCACTGGGCTAATGAAAATGCATTTGGGGTAGCCGAGCCTGGGCACCGAAGTGCACTCGAGTCCTGCTCTGCCCCTCTGGTGGAGGACAAATTACTGCTGGGTCTCTGCACTATGCCATATGTAGAGCTCAGCTAGGTAATGCATTTTTGATAACTAATTTAATAGTATAACAATTTAGCAATAATATACATATATACGTTACTTTATTGTTTACTATTTGCGTAAGACTCTAATTATTATTTGCTTTCCCGTTGCATACCTTGAAGAGCTTTTAATATTTAAGAAAGCCAAGCAAACTTGTAGAAAGTTAGTTGATTTTCAACTTGCCAAAAGTATGCCACGAAAAATGTTTAGTACAAGAATAGAATAAATGCTAGAAGCTAAACTAGTTTATTGAATATATAAAAAGGTTATTTCATTGAATATATATTCTATAATTCATTTTCGTATGTATTAAAAAAAATCTTTAGATATATAGAAAATTATGGTAATTAGATATTCGTTCAATTAAATTAAAAAGTCAAAGCAATTGAAATGATGCAGTGGCATTCAATCAAATAAATTACAAAATTAAATAAGAAATTTGATCTTCCAAAAAGAAACATTTTTTGATAAATTGAATCTAAAAAAATTAAAAAAAAAAATTACGGGTTTTTTTTTTAAAACTTATTTTAGATTCAAATTATACAGTGGAATTCAATAAAATAAACTACAAAATATAATAAGAAATGTAATCTTCCAAAAGGAAGTACTTTTATAATAAGTTTTAAATTAAAATCATAATATCTTCTAAAAATTTTGCATTCAATGTTTAATAAATAATAAATAATGATTTTACAATCATATCAATCATATAAAAGAAGTAAATCAAATAAGTAGGTTTTATATGTATGTATAGTCAATGGCCAGCAGCAAATAAGTTTTTCCCAATCGCTATATATGTAAGTTAATTGCTTTAGTTATATAGTAAACATAGAGCAACAGCCAAATATTTTTATTAATTTACTATAGCTTTTTTATTATAAACTCTATGACTTCTAAGTCATTCGTTCAGCCTAAGATTCTTTCTTTTATATTTTAATGATATTCTGCATTTCTATTTTTAGTATTTCCACAGTTAAAGTATATGTATAGTAGTAGATTAATAGAAATATTTATTTTCAAAGTTTAATTTAGTTTATTATCATTATACAATATATTCTATTTATATTTTTATTATATTTATTTTCTATTATTTGTATTTAGTTATTAAATAACAAATATATATTTTATAATATTCTCAAATTCAAATTTAAATATTTATTTAACAATTTTTATTTTTTCCTGTCGGTTTTATATTTATTATATTTATTTTCTAGTCTATAGTGTTTATGGAAATCATTTTTAATTAAATTCTAATTAATATAAACATTTATTTGTTATAAGATTTGTTAGCTATTTATTTTTTGTATTTTTGTTTTCTAGTCCTTCTCGTTCAAGTGTATTTGAAGTTCGTCTAGCAATTCCCTCTCTTGTGTTTTTGGTGTTATTTTCATTTTTGGTGCGCGTTGGCTTACAGTTTTCAATTGACAGCGCTGTCTGTCAGTCTATTTGATTACAAGTGTTGTAGACATTTGCAGGTCAGCTGCCGCTCACCCTTTGCTATTGCCCTCCCTCTCTCACTCTCTCACTCACTCACTCACTCAGTCATTCTGTTCTCCTACACTCAACCCCTTTGCGCTTGCTGCGAGCATTGCGCAAAAATTTATCGCTTTTGTGCATTTAAAATTAATTTGAAATTAATTTTCAATTCGATTTTCGGTGTCAACTTCTCGACTGATGTATGTGTGTGTGTGTGTGTATGTGTGCTAGTTGTTATTGGTTGTTGCTCATTGTTGCTGTCATTGTTGCTGTAGTTGTTGCTGTTGTTGCCGCAGTTGGCTCCATGTAATTACATGTCGCTGTTGGCGCCTCGGGGTCTTTTGATTATATTTTGTAGCTAATTTTGTTGTTTGCGGTTTTGTCGTTTTTAATTGTTTGGCAAATAAAACTATCGTCTGTTGACTTTGGCTCGTGGTATTGGCTGGGCTGTTAGCAGCTGTGGGTCTTGTATTTAATATCGGGTCGAAATCTTTTTTCTAATACAGCAAGAACAAGGTTGAGTTAGGAGTGAGCTGCTATAGAGTAAATTGCAGCGAGTTGAGATATACGAGAACTATGTCAGCTGAGGAGAAATTTGAGATAATAAAGAAAGACAAAGAAGATAGATATAACCAAAAAAATATAGATATTATATACTTATAGTTGCATTTATGAAAATATATTACACAACTAAAAATAATAAATTGGTATGTAGAAAATGAAAAAGATGTTCCCTTGTTATATATGTAAAACAAAAGAGAACTGCCAGAAAATTAAATTTTTTAAGAGATTCAAATATTTTCATTTTTGATATGAAAATTTAGAAAATAATTAGCTATAATAGGCTTAAATTTATTAAATATATTTATCTTATATATACAGATATTGTATATTATTTTAGAAGAAAAAAACTAATGAAGCAGCCAAACACTTAGGCTATTCTTTTTGTTAAGTATACGCAGCATATTCCTAGCGAAATTTAAAAAAATCGGGTATGAGTTCTACATGAGCTTAATTTAGAGACAGATCCAGAAGGAGTACTTAGGTATACAGCAATACATATAAAATTTATATAATATATAACACTATATTTAATATATTACTAAAATAAAACAGATTAATTCGACAACTTTTTTTAAATTCATAAAAATCATAAATATTATATAACTATGTATCAAAAGTGCTTAATAATTACACAAATATTCTGAAAATTCTATCAAATTACCGAATTCACATAACTATATAAAATACCCAATTTGACAGGAATTAAAGCCTTTATTGAAGCCAAGTGCTCTACATAGTTGTATTACTCTCTGGCTTAACACACACAAAAATGAAATAAAAATATAATAAATAAAATTAAAATGAAAAAAAAAAGCAATGTGCACTGTTAGCTATTTCATATAGATACCGCAAAGCAATGGATTTAACCGTAATTCCAATTGCGATTCGGACGTCATCTACCACAAAACGCTGTCAAAATTTACAGTTGGTTTGATTGATTTTAAATGGCATTTAATTTGACAATCGATGAGCCAGAAAATGCTGCATCGAGCATTTTGAGAGGCGTTCATGCATTGGGGTCAAAGGGCAAGCCGATTGAGTGATTTCATTTGATTTGATGTGCAATCGATATGATTTGCTTAAATGCAGTATGTCAGCTGCATCCTTTAATGCAGCTGCCACAGATACTCCAAACTTTAATGTGCAAACTGATAATAAAAGAGATTCGCGAAGGTGTTCGCATTCTGCCAGCCTTTGAGCCACTGTCCATTGAATACGATCTTCATTTATTTACTCAACACTGCATCGTTTCGCTTATGAAATCTGAATTGAGTCCCTTTATGTCCAACTGCAGTCGATTTCTACCTTTTGTGCGCGATCTATATACATATAGCGGCTCCAGACTCCAGCACAAATAGTCGGCAAGCACTTCGCTATGAAGACTTGGATCAATATTGTCAGCATATTGAAATGTGCTAAAGCGTGTTGAACGGCTCGAGCTCTGAAATTAATGCTTGAGTAAATAATGCTAAGCGAGCGTTGAATTGGCTCGACACTGAGTCGGTTGCTGCTGCTAGTGATGCTTGTTAATGCCAGCCTGAACTTGTATATTTAAATGCATTCAAAATAAAAGAAAAAATGTATAAATAATTATTTAGTTAATGGGACATATTTCCTGTTTTTACTTGAACAGAAAATAACGAAAAATATATATAGTGGTCAAATACAGATGTTTATTACCTATTAATTTATAAATAAAGATTTGCAAAAAAATTAAGAAACAAAAACAAAAATAAACAAAGAAGAAATAAAATAAAACAATAAATAATAATTATTAAATTTAAAAAAAATTGTCAATAAAGAAAAAAAATAAAATAATAATAAAAGAGTTGGAATAGGGAAATAGTTAAACTAATAAATTTGCACTTATTTCATGAAAAAAAAAATCTAAAAGAAACATTTATGCTTGACTGACTAGTAAGAATGTTTTTTTTTTTTCTTTATAATTATAATATTGTGTAGTATAATATAATACCATATATAATATAATATATAATATAATATAATATATTATAATATAATATAATATAATATAATATAATATAATATAATATAATAAAATAAAATACGCATATACATATATAAAAACTTCATGAATCGCTCTCGCTCTGAGCAAGACGCTTCGTTTCTTTTCGTTTTTGTTATCTGTTGAGCGCTTTTACTTATACGGTTTAGAGAGAGATGCGATTGACTTTCGTGCTTAAAAAGTCAATGCAAACGATCTTCATGCTCACACTCACATGCAGACATTCAATTCACGAAGGCTATTGATGAGATTAACATGCATACCCATACATAAACAAAAGATCTCTTGGGTCTATTTAACTCAATAAAAGAATAAGGCTTCTTTCTGATCTCGAGCTAGATCGTTATAGAACCTACTAAAAACTTACTGAGGGGGATTTATTTGTGAGCTATAATAATGTAATTATATTCTACATAATTAATTAAAATGGATTAACAATAAATTATACAGAATTATCATTCAGAGCAGCTATGTAATAAAATTGAAAATTATTATCTAAACAACATTTAAAATCAAATAAGAATATAAGAACAAGAAAGCGAAGTTTGCTGGAAGACTTGTCTAACTTTCCATCGAGCCTTTAGAATTTTTTGTCCCCTTTATTAAGTATGCCTAATTTCTATATAAGTACTTGCCCCTTTGCTCAACCAACATAGTTCCTTTAGCTATCATACGAACTACACTTATATATAACACTTCCCACAGCTAAACAAATAGCAAATTCTCAGTAGCGCAATTTAGAAAGCCAGTTCAGCTGCATAAATTCCCATTTGTTCGGGCTGGCAGCTATGCAAGGCTCTACGCTTCAATTAACTGACTGGCCCAAAGAGTCCGAGACAAATAAAAAGTTTCGCTAATTATTTAACACTTGGCTGGGAGTAGCCAAGCAAGGAAACCATTCGAAAATCTAGACATGACTTCATTTTCATTGTTTTATCGCGCTGCAATCGCTAACGTTGAAAATCACATGCGCGCACACATCATAAATGTCAACTGGGCGAGAATTATGGCACAGAAGGTGCAAAAAACAAATCACAATGAATAGAAGTGAGTGCAAGGAACGAATATGAAATACTCTTTTGAGGGAAGTAGAATGGGAGCAGGCTAAAATAAATAAAAATATTATATACATCTATATAATGAATGAACCACTCTTAGAATATAGTAAACCACTCTAATAGGAAAGTCAATATACCTTTAGCTTAGAGTATAAACCGCGTTAGAGGTGGGCAGCATGGAGCGCTGGAAACTGTCTCGTTTTTGGCCTGGAAGTCGTTTTATGAAGTCATAGAGTGCAATGCTTCGCTTGACTTTCTGGGCTCCATATGGCGTTGGCCTGGGCTTCTATCTGCAAAATCGAGATTTCGTGGTCCGTGACCATTTGGCAATGTGTGATAATTGCAGCGAGCTGCCAGCAGAACCCAGAAGCCAGCGCTTGTAATGAGCCGTAGCCGTGTGAGGTGAGCCTGGTTCAGGTTAAACTCCAGCTCGGGCTCGGGTTCGGGTTCGGGTTGGTTGCGTTTGACACCAAAGTGCAGCTGGGCTTGGCCTCTCTCACTCGCTATCCATCTCTCTTCCTCTCCCTGTGTAGTCTTCTCCTTCTGCTGCTACTGTTGCACTCAAGATTTTCGCTTTGTTTCGCATTTAATGTGACAATGTCATTCTGTTTGCTGTTTGTTGTTGCTGTTGCTGTTGCTGTTGCATTTGTTGTCGTTTATCTATCTGTTAATTTCCAACGCCACGCAAGTTCACACTCTTAATTGGATTTGAAAGTGCAGTCGGAGACAGCGCTTGACACTGGCCAATCCCCCAACTCGAGCTACTGTTACTCCTCTGCTCGAGCTTGTCTCCAACATGACAGCTGATTAGTTAGCCCGACTATTTTTTCGGCCTGTGAATGGGGTTAAGCCACAGAGCGAGAGATATTCTTTAGGTAGTTAATGAGTGCGCTGTTGCGCTTAATGATAATGCACAGGAAGGGTAGGTGCAGTTGCAATTGCCAGTGATAAAAAGCGATTTGAAGGAATCCACAACATTTTTGGCTAGAAAAGCAAATTCAAGAGCTGTTGAAAGTTAATCAACAGATTTAGCTTGAATGTTGATATTGAAGTTTATCTACTTTCTGTTGAGTGTATTTGCTTGAAGCCTTCGCCTTCTCCTTCTAGAGACTCTTTGTGTACCTAAGCATTTTTTGTTGGCAAATCCACACAAATAAATTACTGATTGTAAGTCAAGGATCGATTTTTATACTGAGATTAAGTTTGAAGACCTTGGATGTTTCCATAAGAAGCGGCAATCCCTCACACAGTTCGTGCGAACGAAGAATAGTTATTAGCTAAATAATCATAATAGCTAAACATCGTTTAGCTATGTTTATATTTATTAGACTCGAATCCAAGGCATTCTTTGTAGGATATTTTTGAGAGGTGATTCAATACCTTCAAGAGTGGATCAAAGTTGAATGCAACTTGCGCAGCTTGCTAAAGTAAAGGCTTACATTATTATACATAGCCAAAGTAAATAAATTTTGAATTTTTAATTGTTTTCAATGAAAATATACTTTGAAATTAAAAACAAATTTGGTTTTAGAATAAATTTATAAACTTTTGAAGATTTTACGCTTTCAGTACCCAGTTTAAAATATTTATTTTGTTTTTTATTATATATCCCATAAATTTATTTAGTCTTAATTTGATGGTTTCATTCTTTTTAATGCTTTTAATCAATAATAAAAACTATAATTTAGCAATATTATACAAAAATTAAAGGTAGATTACACTTTGAATGCCCAACCCTATATATAATCATTTCATTTTCAACTCGTTACACTCTGCCTCAAACAAATTAAGTTAATCTAAACTAACAGAGATTGGTATAAGCATATATTTATTTTATATATATTCTAATATATATGGCTATATATATCTATATATATATTATTTTATACATATGAACATTTTTATATATTTATTTATATTTTCCCATATTCATTCCCAAAAATATTCAGCCACGAATTTCAATTTATTTATTTGTATGTATATACATATGTATATTTTGCCATTAATAAAAAAAAATCATTCAGCCAGAAATTTCAATTTAAGAACTTCGGCGCACATCTCTTGCTCTTGGCCTCAATCAAAACATTAACAGTTTTTGTGGTGCTCTGCCTGAGAATGAAGTTTCTGAAATTAATAAAGATGCAACACGTTGCAAGTTTTGCGGCACACATTAACACCTCAACGGAGCTTGAAGGTGCTGCACATCCGCTGCGTGCGGCTTAAATTAACAAAATTTTACGCATCGCAAAATTTCAACCGCTGTTTTTTTTTGTCAACGTGGGCAGTGGCTTGTCTGTGGCTTGTAGAGGCGGGCGGCCGGGGCGCTGTCGGGCACAGACAGTAGGCGGGGCAGACAGCAAGGCAGGCTGAGGGCAGAGGCGCAGTGCTGACGATGAGGCGCGGACAGGCAGAGCGAAAAGCGCAAACCAAGCTGAAAATTGCTTAATCCTGCTGACAAGACAGCCTAGCACTAAAAACGAGCCACGTGAATGGGGCCCAAAAGAGCCGCTAAGGATACCAGGCAGACGGCCCAGCAGCAGCCCTGCTGCTGACTGGGCACTCGCTGACAGAGGGAGTTGCAGCGCATAATTATGCATATTGCAGTCTGCAGAGCCAGGCCGAGAGGCGACTCAGGCCCAGAGCCAGAGCCACGAGACGGCAACGGCGACGGCGACGGCGACTCAGCTTTCAACACTGAGGCCTCGCCTCACTTTCTTGGTAATAAAGCAATGCATCACTTGCCCCATGATCAGGCCATACCAGGTGGCACTAGGACTAAGGGAAGCAGAGTGAGAGACAGAGAGAGAGAGAGAGGGAGAGAGAGAGAGAGAGAGCTGTGAGCTGTGTGTGTCGCACCGCGTTTCTTAGCGGACGTGTGCAAAATGTTGACGCATCGTAACTTACGTTATTTGTGGCCTTGAGCATCAAATGTTGTAATTGAGTTTTGTGTTTTACGATTATATGAGCATCGGGTACGAGTTGGGGCCGCGACAGCAGTTTTATTGGCCCTTGCCATTCAGCACTGTGCACGCTTGTGCATGGCCCGTGCAGCTGCAGTGTGTGGGCCCAAAATGCAATCGCCTCTAAACTGGCATTTAAAGTGGCCAATAGACGTTTCGAATAAATTGAATTAGCCCGTCGCGACGAGTGAATTATTTATATGGCTAGAGGCGAACGCTGGCAAACGCTTTTCCTGCTCGCCAACAACAATAACTTAATGTGGTGTACTAAGTATGTATGTACTTAATATATGTATGTAGGTATGTATGTATGTATATACATGATTCTGTGAAATTTATGGTTAAGGCATTACTTATAGTAGAAATACATTTGGGAATGCATATATGCAAACTTTATATATTTATATATTTCTTATTTATTAAATTCTCCAAGAAAAATTTATTTCAAAATATATAAAAATTAATAATTATTTTGCTATATTAAAAATAAATAATTTTTAATTTTAACATTAACACACATTGACTTATTAGGAACAAGTATGATTAAATTATATTTTATGACTTCTCTGAGTCGTCTCTTAACCCTCACGACTTGTGTGTGTACACTGCACTACGTGGGCGAGCTTTTTAGCCATATGACATAAAAGATAATAGCAAAGTCTTCGAAATGTTATATTCAAATTTTTTTATTATTAAATAAGAAACATGTGTCAGGGCTTAGTTGAGATATAATTGCAAACAAACAAAAAATCACTAACGATATTCATACCAAAATGGAGTTAATAAGCGTCGTGCAGTTTGAAAAGATTCTTTTTGCTGAGCTGTTTACCACATTTGGTTAAACAACCTAAAATTTAAATGAAATATTTAATAAATTTATTAGACATGAAATGAGCTATTGCAGCCTTCGAGAGACAGACGATCGATCATGTTTATTAAGCATGACTACTTAATCGGCACAGTTTATTAAGCCATGTGCATATACTATAAAAAGACTCACAGTTGATTATACATAGTGTAAATGTGAATACATTTCTATTCACTTTATATAATGTATTTCCCATTTCTGCTATATCCTCTAGTTATTCGCTTCAGCTTCAGCCAGACAGACCTTTTCGTTTTCCATTTACATGTTTATTTGTCCATTATGCGCTCTGACGACTCGCAGCTGTAATTGCATGTCATACCTGGAACGTGTTCTGCCTCCACTTTTGCACTCATTTTCGCCAGCATCTTGACCTTTTGGCACCTCAGTCCCATCATTGGCAATACACGACCGCAAAGCCATCACAAAACCTACAAAAAATAAAATAACTGAGCCACACTCATTGTGTCTGCGTCATTTTATCCCATTTTTTTTCGGCCAACCGAGTGTCTGGTTGATTGGACAATTTGAGTTTCACATATCGCTTACAGAGTCGCACAGCTGCCGAGTTACTCCACCCACACAGGCAGATATACATACCTATATATAGCTATATATATATATATATATATATATATATATATATATAGCTCTGCCTGACTGTCATCCTAGGCCACATTATGATGCAGATGCTGTTGCCAAACTGTAAAAGTAAAAATTAAATTCGTGCGCTGCACTTTTAGTGTCTGCCTGCCTACTCTCCATGGCTGCACCAGCTTCTCCTGCCGACTCCTGCTGCTCTTGTGCGGTTGACCGCACCATGCTTCTCGGCTCGCTGTTTGTGAAACTATCTGGCCGGGCCGACTGGCGTTAATATTAAAAATAATTTGCGTGCGAAATTATTCATGTTGCACAAGGCAAATCTTGTGGCAATTATCGCTGCACGTAGCTCGCCTCCAGCTTGCTAGCCGTATCTGTCCACAGAGTCATCGCTGTTGTTGTTGTGTGGTGGCGGCGATTGTAAACTGAAAATAGGTTTAAACCGCAGCGTTAAAAGGACTGCGCTCGCATCACTGGACACGGATCGCAATTGCCTGCAGTTGTAGTTGTTGCTGTTGTTGTTGTTGCTGCTGCTCACTAGCCAAAGGAGCTGGCCTCGAGGCCTCTGTGCCAGCGTGCGCCACGTTTATGTTTGTGCAGTGGCCAGCATTCGTGCCTGCCATCCTGAACAGACGCTCTCTGTATTGGCAATCATCAGCTTTTGGCACATGCAGCGGCACACATTCGCATTCACATGCAGAGCCGCAGTCTCCTGTTGACATTGACAGTTATGGCCGCGAGTGTATTTGCACAATAGCACGTTCACCAACAGAGATACATATTCATTAATATCGAACAGCATCTGCATACACTCAAATAGATGCAAATATGTGGGGCAGAAATTGACACGCGCTATATGATTCAATAGGGAGCTTTGACAAGCTTAAGTAGGTGGAGAAGGATCCATTTGTTTATGTTGTCAACGGCATCGATATATAACTGAATATGAGTAGATGTATAGGTAAAATATATATATAGGTAAGATACATGGATACATAGATACAGATACATAGATACAGATACATAGATATAGATACATATACAGATAAAGATACAGATACAGATACAGATACAGATACAGATACAGATACAGATACAGATACAGATACAGATACAGATACAGATACAGATACAGATACAGATACAGATACAGATACAGATACAGATACAGATACAGATACAGATACAGATACAGATACAGATACAGATACAGATACAGATACAGATACAGATACAGATACAGATACAGATACAGATACAGATACAGATACAGATACAGATACAGATACAGATACAGATACAGATACAGATACAGATACAGATACAGATACAGATACAGATACAGATACAGATACAGATACAGATACAGATACAGATACAGATACAGATACAGATACAGATACAGATACAGATACAGATACAGATACAGATACAGATACAGATACAGATACAGATACAGATACAGATACAGATACAGATACAGATACAGATACAGATACAGATACAGATACAGATACAGATACAGATACAGATACAGATACAGATACAGATACAGATACAGATACAGATACAGATACAGATACAGATACAGATACAGATACAGATACAGATACAGATACAGATACAGATACAGATACAGATACAGATACAGATACAGATACAGATACAGATACAGATACAGATACAGATACAGATACAGATACAGATACAGATACAGATACAGATACAGATACAGATACAGATACAGATACAGATACAGATACAGATACAGATACAGATCGATACAGATACAGATACAATCAGATACAGATACAGATACAGATACAGATACAGATACAGATACAGATACAGATACAGATACAGATACAGATACAGATACAGATACAGATACAGATACAGATACAGATACAGATACAGATACAGATACAGATACAGATACAGATACAGATACAGATACAGATACAGATACAGATACAGATACAGATACAGATACAGATACAGATACAGATACAGATACAGATACAGATACAGATACAGATACAGATACAGATACAGATACAGATACAGATACAGATACAGATACAGATACAGATACAGATACAGATACAGATACAGATACAGATACAGATACAGATACAGATACAGATACAGATACAGATACAGATACAGATACAGATACAGATACAGATACAGATACAGATACAGATACATACAGATACAGATACAGATACAGATACAGATACAGATACAGATACAGATACAGATACAGATACAGATACAGATACAGATACAGATACAGATACAGATACAGATACAGATACAGATACAGATACAGATACAGATACAGATACAGATACAGATACAGATACAGATACAGATACAGATACAGATACAGATACAGATACAGATACAGATACAGATACAGATACAGATACAGATACAGATACAGATACAGATACAGATACAGATACAGATACAGATACAGATACAGATACAGATACAGATACAGATACAGATACAGATGCAGATGCAGATGCAGATGCAGATGCAGATACATATACAGATACAGATACAGATACAGATACAGATACAGATACAGATACAGATACAGATACAGATACAGATACACAGTAAATTATATCCGAAATAAGATGAATTGAAGTACATCTATCTATTCTATTAGCGCCAACTGTCATCACATAGTGTTTAAAAGCATTTAAAATCATTTTACTAACCTAAAACGTTTTAAAGCCTAATGTTTCACACCTCGCCAACATGCTAATCGATCCATTTCCCCTCGCGCAACGTACCGCACAGCGTATACCCCATTTAGCTGAACCCATTACCCACAGCATACCAGAGGCATTTGCCTGCAGGGCTACTGCAGCTGTCTCTCTCTCTCTCTCACTCACCTGTCTCTCTCTGTCTTCTATCACGCACAAAATTACCCAAAACAATTTTCCACTCAAGCGACGCAGGCAACCAGCTAGAAAAATGCCAAGCACTGGCGAGCCGTAAGCATTGTGGCCACGTCCCATCAAAATGGCCATAAGCGCAACAACGCATCTTCGGCCTCTGGTAGATGCAAATGTATCTATTAAACAGAAATCAGGCAGGCAGGCAGGCAGCCCCTGGAGCTCTTGGCCAGCCCGCAGCCCGCAGCCTTAAGCCACCGCGATCCAGTCGAGGCTATGCCCATTGCTAAGCACTTCACACCAAAGTGTCAATTGCATTTTTGTGGTTGGTCGCAAGAGGCTGTGCGCTGCTCTCTGCTCGGACCCAAGCACTTAATGCAACAATAAAACAATCAAAGTGTCTAGAAAATCGATGGAAATCAAGGGAGCAGCCAACTGCAACTCCTCTGGCTCCTAGTAGCAACAGCAACAGCAACAGTCAGAGCCAGAGCCATAGCCAGAGCAACAGTTTGGCCACTTTCAGCTCTGTTGGCTGGCAACAAATGGAAATTCAATGTGAAGTGTGCGTATCAGCGACTGTCGCTCCGCAGTGCATCCAAAGACCACACACTTGACGCTGCCGAGTCCAACCAACATGAAGAAGAAGAAGAAGACGAAGAAGCAGAAGTAGAAGACGCCTGGCATAAGAGACAGGCAGAGCGGGGCTGGCTGGGTTTCAAGTTGTGCCGCTGAAGGACCGCTGTGGAGCGCGTCTGAATTGAGGATCTGGCTTGGCTTTTGGTTTCACTCACTTGACGATTAAATTGGCGATGGGAGCGTGCATCAAACAGAAAAACCAAATAGCCAAAAATAAATAAATAAAACAAAAAGATAAGCTACGAATATTGTGTGGCGTTATGTATACAGAATCAACAGATATTTGGCAGGCTGTCCTGCGAAAGAAGATAAGTTGGGATATACAGTAGCCGATGCAGATGATAATTGGAATGTGCAGATAGATATGCTCAAGCTCTAGGCATTAGGAAATAGGAAACCTCCATCTCTGCTTTATTTCTCTTCTTCTCTCTTCTTTATATGTTTCTATAATCGTTGTTATATTTATATAAAAGTTATTCAATATTGAAAGTATTTTTATAAAATTATACAAATACATTAAAGTTTGTCAAATGGAAAAAAAAAATCTTATGGAATATATAATATCTTAATTTTTTATGAATATTGGAAAAATGTTTTTTATAAGAATGGCCTGCAATAAAAAAGAGCTTTATTAATATATTTTTAAACATTTTTAAAACAACTTAAAATATTTACATCTTCAAATTGAAATTGAGGACCTTCTAAAACTCGCTAATACATTTTATAGTATACAATGTGTTTAGTGTTTCATTGAATATCTGTATCAATCTTTTTGCTTATATTATTTTTATACTTATTCTATCATTGATATTCAATATTCAATTCAAACAGTCTCAGTAAATATCAAAAATCTTATTGATAAACTCAAGATTTTAAGAATATTTTGAAACAAATAATAAGATTAATAAATGTTCTTATTAATTTAAACGTCAATATTGATTTGTTAGTCTCTACTTTCCTTAGCCAATATTTAGAGCTCAGTTACGCTACTATTTTTATGACCGCAGCTGTATATGTATTAATTTGTTGTATATAAAAGTCGCATCTCCATCATATCAATTAGTTTGCCCAAAGAAACAGAGAATCGGCACATGAAACGAATGAAATTCTTCAAGCGCAATCAACTAAGCGCGCATGTTATTTGGGGCTGTCAGATCGCTGTTAAATGCATCTGTCACGCTGTCATCTCTAATGTTAAGTAAACACTCCAAAACTTGAGCAACATTGTAGCATGTAAATGGAAGCCGGAGAGGCCCAGGCCCAGGGAAGCCCAGCTGCCCAGCAGCCCAGCTGCTCTTCACACTTGCTCCCTGAGAGAGTGTGAGTGAGTGAGAGAGAGGGGGTAAAATATGCTGACTGCTGTCTGTTGTTTGCTGCCTGCATTTCACGTGGGTGTTAATTACTGCTGTCCCAAGCTGTGCATCAAAAACTAACAAAAAAGAAGAAGAAGCAGATGAAGAATAACAAGAACAACAGCAGCAGCAACAGCAGCAGCAGCAGCAACAGGAGCCGCTGCCACAGCAAGAGCAACTTTTGTCACCGAAACGAAGATGCTTTGCAAAGTGCAATCAACTTTGCCGCTGCCCATAAAAGTTGCGCCCCGGACATTTGAACAGACATTTTGGACAGTTTGGGACATTTGTACAAGCTAAAGCGGCTTCGTCCAAAGGAGCCCGCATCCGTGACTTGATGGACAAAGCGTGCAGCAACTGCGGCACCAGCAGCGACGGCAGCAACAGCGGCAGAGGCTGCGGCAGCGGCGCAGTTAAGGGACATCAAACAAAACTTGAAGGGATTTGCGCCCCAAAATGGCAATGGATGGCAACTGGCATTGGGCATTGGGTAAAAAGGCAACAAAGCTTCACTTCTACTACCAAAGAGTATTGCTTTTGGCTTTTCTCTCTCTCTCTTCCTCTCTCTCTCTCCCTTACACTCACTCTCTGTGTGCATTTCGGCATTTTCGCTTTTTGATCATTTTTCAAATGTTTGGGTCCCCGGCCAGTGGGGCAGGTAGTAGGCAGCTGGAGCTGGCAGAACACTGCCAAAAGAGCAGAGCACTTCGTGTGATTGGGGGAAGACCAGAAAGAAATGATGCAGTCACTCGGCATGACAAATTGTGTGCGAGGTTGTTTGATAATTTATGGTGTAAAACGGCAAAACTAATAGTCCAGATGCTACAGATAGTCGATGGTCGATGTGAAGTTGAAACTGCACTAGAAGTGTGGTATTTAAGAACTTTTTACAGATGATAACTGTCCAGCAGAGATTATAGATAGTGTTTCAATTGCGGGATAAATAATTGGGCTTAATAGATGATGCCAAGTTGTTATATCAAATATCGAACTGAAGTAGCTAAGTGGATAGAACTTTGCTGCTGATAGCTGACTAATGGAGTGGGGAGACAGCTAGAGATGGAGTTGTAGATAAAAATATTTGTTAAAGTAGGAACTTAATATGGAGTGAGCTTGGCATACCGAATAAATAGTTATCAAAAGTTATTTATGAATTTTTTCATATTTTTGTTTGAGAGATATAGGAGAGATAAGTCAAGAGCTGTGACATTTGAGTATTTACTTATCGGTCTAAAAGGAGATGGTATCAAAGAGATTGATTATGCAACAAAAAATAATAGATTAGAAATGTAGGTTGAAGAGAAGTAAATAAAAGAATTAACATTATGTAGAACTTTATTTATATAAAAGTTAAATTACCTAAGAATTTAATGTATTAACTAAGTTTTTTTTACATTTTGTTATATTTAAAAAATAAATTAAATAATTAAATAAATTATTATATCAATAAATTCTTTAACTAATAACTTTCAATTTAATTTTATATAATTAAAAAATAATTTAATGACTATTTGAAACTAGTTCAGTTAGTCTTTTTATTAATATTAGAAATAATAATTTTACATCGCTAAAAATAATAACTATGTAAAATTATTATTTTTAATATTAATTAAATGACTATTTAAAATTAGTTAGTTAAAATATTTATTTATTTTTAACTGTGTCAATTTATTATTTTTAATCATTATTAATTTTAAATTTTGAAACATTTTTTTAAAACTCGTCTAATAATATTTTGTGCATATATAATTATACATATTATGTTGTTTTAAAGGTCTTAAAGCTACTTTTCGATTTCTATATGCTGTGTATTATGCCCCAGACTTGAAAATCTTCTATAGGTCGTTTGAAGATATTTTTAATAGTAACATAGATCATTATCTACCATAGATTTCTAACCCAACTCGATTATTTCTCGCATAACTTTGATAACTCTATCAAATGGCAGCCAACTGCTTTTTGATGTTCTGTCAACTCTTTCGCTTGACTGCGCTCGCATTAAGATTTGCAATTCATGCAGATGTAATTTTTGCAGCGATCAACTAAGTAGTTTCTCGGGATGTCGTAGGTTCGTTTGCCCCGCCCCACTCCGCTGCCTTCCAATTGCTCCATTTCTACGATTAACCAGGAAATTGCTACTCAAAATGCCGCGCGTATTTCCGTCGTCGTCGTGCTTAGAAGCCGCAAATTCTGTCTCGGCGTGTCAGAATGGCAGGTGAAGAACGGAGCGAGCAGACTCCAATAGAGCATGGTATGAAACCGAAGCTAAACATCATTTCCCTTTCAGCGAACGTTGCAGAAATTGAAATGAAAATTACAAAAAAAAAAAAAAATAAAAAAAATGAACAAGAGGCGAAATCGAAAAAATCGCCCGTCCAGAACCAGGTCCAGAACGTAGACACTTGACTCGAGTTGAAGCATAAGACAATTTACCAACTAAACAACTTCATCTGTTCGTAGCATTAAATGTGTTGCTATATGGAAGCAGGCAAAGCTTCTGGGCGCATCCTCCCTCCCTCTCTCTCTTCAACTCTGTTCCTCTAAATGTGTGGCTATCTCGCTCAGTACCGTTCGGCTGGCCGCTGGGCAATGTGCTGGAAGATTGACACAAACCAATTAACATTTGTGCCTTTTATTTCCATGTCAGTTGGGGTTTTTTGGTCTATGCTTTGAATTTATCGCACGTTTGACTGCGTTTACCAGTCAGATCTTGACTTTAACTACGTTTTGCGCTTAGCTAGAGACAGAGAGAAAGAACGGCAGCGTGAAAGAGTAGTTGGAATACCTGTACGTTGTTGTACCTTTACCTTTGCCGGACTCTGGGTAATTCTTTTTTCCAGCTGCCAAATGTTTTGCTTTTTTATTATTTTCTTCGCAAGTAAAAAAAAAAAAACGCAACTTTGTTGCCCGTCAAAGGCTTCTGAGTGGCTGTGCCCCGAGTCCGAGCTAATCCATTTATCTATGCCCATAACTCTTAAAATAGCCTGGAAAATTGCGCAGGGCCAAACTGGCCAAATACTAAAAGACGTTTAAAATGCACTAATTACCCATGGGCCGATGCCGAGGCTCTCGAGTCTTGAGCCTCCAGACTCGAGAATGAAATCTTTTTATGCAGATTACAAGTAAGGCAGCCAGTCAAGAAGAGAAAGAGATGGAGAGAGGGGGGGGGGGGGGGGGGGGGGGAGAGAATTGTGGACCCGCTCGGGCCATACATATAGCCGACACTTGGCTGTCCATTTGGAAATTTGCGCGCTTATCTGGCGGTCAGGCGGCTGCCAAGACGACGACGCTCAAGTCTCGATTGGACGGACGGACGGACGGACGGACAGTCGCTGGACAGAGCTACGCGAAAAGAAATTGAGCGTAAGGCAGGCAGCCAACAGTTGGAAGCTGGCCAGATAAGCAACAGCATAGCAAGAGAGACAGAGAGAGAGAGAGAGAGGCAGAGCGAGAGGTAACATCTGCGCCTGTGACTGGGGGCAGCTGGCTAATTAAAATTAAAAACTATGCAAAGTTTTGTAAGCAAAAGTTGCAAAATTGTTGCACAAAATGTTAAGTAGACAAACTGCTGCAGACATAATGACTGAACAGATAGCTGGGCAATCCTTAGTGCCTGCAATTGAGAGATTGAGACGGAAAGGAAGCCTTAACAGCCGAGGATTACAGCACGTTTCTTCTCTGCTAATTGAATAATAAGAGTGTAATTGCATAAATTGAGAATGGATTCACAGAGTTCTTGACTGATGAACAAGACTGCACAAGTTTAATTTATAGTTCGAAGAAAATTTGATATTTTATAGCTCTTCACTGTAATTGAATTGGAAATACTATTAAACTTTTCAAGTTAATATTTTTTGAACATACAAAAAATTAATAAATAATGAATATCAATTAGTAATAATAATAATCAAACTAAATAAAGTCAATGAAAAATATATTATTTATAAATTTTTTTAATTATATAGTTTTAGAAAAGTTTTATTAATTATTTGGTCAATAATATATTTCATTAATCATCATTAATAAATATTAAAAAATAAAAAAATCTATTGATATTTTTTAACATTAATATTTTATATGTGTATTATATGTTTTAATATGGTTTTAATGAATTAAATTTACCATATATATAATATATGTATTATTATTATTATTTTTCTTTTTTGCTCAAACACAAAAGTCTGAACATTCATTTCATTGTCACAGGCTCTATGTTATTTAATATAAAATTTAAAATATATGTTTATTATAGATTATATATTTTTAAAATTTTTACTTTAAATGATTTGCTAATAATATATATTTTTATTTTTGAATTGCAGGTAAGACAAGAACAAATTCCTGGTAGTAATAACTTGATTATTGAGGCAATAAATTCACAGTAAGTTAAATCTTAATATATGTATGTGAACTGCGTATAAGCTTTATTATATATTTTTACTTGTTTATTTATATTCTATTTTTGCGCTTCATTCTTGTGTATTTTATATATATTTTCATATATTTATTTTTAATAATTTTAAATTTAAAGTCTACAAGAAATTTATTTCCCAAATACAAAGTATTTGCCCTTTTTAAGAAGTTAGCAAAATCGCTGTTCTCTTGTAGCTAAATGCATTGCACTCAACTAAATATCTACAGCTTTCATAAGAACAGAGTATAGGGGAGTATATTGGCTCTTGGCTAATGTATGGAAACTAGAAATGGTATAATACTTCCTTCTACTTCCCTTCTATTTCAGTTCTTTGAGCCCCTCTCAAATTCTCAGGCATTCATATGCATTCTTAATACTCTATACGCTCTTAGCATGTATTAGAGAGTATCTCTGAGTCAAGCAGCCCCGTCTAGCTTAGTTTATTTCATTTCTGTTTTTGCTTTTGCCTGGCATTTATTATGCACAAGCAATTTACATATTTATAGTTCAAAATAAGAAGAAGAAGCAGAAGAAGAGCTCCTACATATGCAGCCAGAAGTTGCAAACTTCGCCCATATATAGAGCAATAACTGAATAATTTCATTAAAACGAATGGCAAATATCCATGCCATATAGCCAGGCATTAAAACTCCCACTCGACTAGCTACCCATCTTGGCCATGTTCCTTCTCAACTTCTTTTTATTATTTAATTTTTCTTCCTCTTCCTTTATTTTTTTTTTTTTAGCTGCAGTTTTTTGCTTCCATTGCTACTTGTAAATTATGCAAAAGGCTTCGTAAAATTGCTGGCAGCTGCCTTTGCTGCTGCTGCTGCTGTGGGCGCTGCTGCTACTGCATTTTTTTAATGCTGCAAAGGATGCGCCATTGGGGCAAGCCCAAGTCCAACCCAGCCCATTTAATTAGCCATTAAGTTTTATTGCTCGCAATTTTGTTTAATTTGCTTTAAATACAGCGAGCAAAAACGCTGCAAAAGAGACAGCAAAAAATCCAAATATATATATTTAGAGAAGAAATAGTCTTGTAACTGGTTGAGTGGGTGGACAGCGAGCTCAAGGGCTTGCCCATTCACAGCACTACAAAAAAATGAAACTGAAGCAGTTTGCAGAGTATGCCAGAAAAAACTAGCATAGTTTTAAATGTTCTACAAAAGAAAATGGTATTTTTTTATTGCGCCAAGCATTACATAGTTTTTCTATGAAATGTTGGGGCTTTGCTGGTATAAAGGCACTCGAAGCCCTTGATAAGCTCTTGAATATAAGTTCAAAGTTAAGCAGTTGTTTTTGGCAAACAAAAACTGATAGGATTATATATAAGTGTGCTTGAAAAGAAATCTAGCTTGAAGCGGCGAGGGAGGGGAGAGCTAGGAATAAGAATTTTGATTTGTGTGCAATGATATGAGTAAACCTTTAGAATAATTGGGCTTAGTATAATTTATAGATGCCTGTGGTCTCTCTCCCCCTCTTTATCTTCGTCTCCCTCTCTCTCTCTCTCTCTCTCTCTCTCTCTCTCCTCTCTCTCTCTCTCTCTCTCTCTCTCTCTCTCTCTCTCTCTCTCTCTCTCTCTCTCTCTCTCTCTCTGTCACTTTTAGGACCAGTTTGCTTATTAAAGGAACTTCAGAGTTCCATCAGCAGCAGATTTTGCTCTATATTCTAGCTAGTAGTGGCCTTGCCTTAACTATTAACTCTCTTTGTAAGTATTTGTATACGAAAGTCGGATATGTATATTGGCGTCTAGCCAAAAAGGACACTGATTTCAGTTGACAACAGTTCAGCAGTTGTAGAAACATTAAAAATGATT
This sequence comes from Drosophila navojoa, assembly GCF_054131105.1. Taxonomy (NCBI): domain Eukaryota; kingdom Metazoa; phylum Arthropoda; class Insecta; order Diptera; family Drosophilidae; genus Drosophila; species Drosophila navojoa. The sequence continues at coordinate 18,581,693 of NC_142892.1, forward strand.
TTCTATTTGAGCTCAAATGTGTTACAATAAAAAAAAATAAATAAATAAATAAACATTAAAAGAAAAATAAAATAAAAAATTAATTAAAATGAAAAAATATTTTATATGTATATATTTATTAATATTTTAAAATGTAGTTACAGTAAAAAATAAGAAACAATTTATATATATATTTTTTAATATTTTAAAATGATTTTCTGATATTTAAAGTTTATTTATATATCAAAGTTTATGCAAAACTTGAATTTGTTAATGTTTGTCAACCAAACTGGAGTTCCTTGACAATCGAAATGCATCACAAAAAGAAGCTGAACGCAAAATTCGAAATGTATTTGTTATTTATTTTATTTTTTCCATGTGTGGAGAAAATTGGATTTGCACGCGCGCATTTTGCAATAAGCCATAAAATTTAATTTGATTATAAAAGTTTGCTATAACACCGGCAACCGAAATGCCAGCAACTGGCAGGAGCAGCAGCAGCAGGAGTAGGAGCTGGAGTAGGAGCAGGAGCAGTCCTAGCAACAACTACTTTCATAGCAGCCATTGAGTTTTTCCATACAAACAATTGATGGGGCTTGGTGGTGAGGGCAGAGAGGGCGGGTCAGCGAGCTGGTTAGGGTATTGCATATGCTGACTGACATGCGGCAGCAATTTGAATGCAAAATGCGCATTCGGAGCACAAGCAATGGCAGCAGCAGGAATTGCAGGACATGCTGGCACAAAAAGGTAAAGCTAACTGGTACAAATTGAAAAAGGCAAAATTGCCTCAACTAAAATGCAAAAAGGACATTGGGTAAAGCATATTGCCAAAGCGACCAATGCATTGGGCAGGAGGGGGGCAGAAGGAGCAGGAGGAGGGCCTGCTGTAAAAGCCAGGTCAGCTGCCTTGGCAAAGCGAAAAAGAAATGCAAACTAAGAGTCAACTCTTGACATTTTGCTAACTTAAGGGATTTTAATTTTATTTATGCTACTTAAGCATGCTGCATACTTTTTGCAGGCACTTTGTGCATACATTTCTTACTGACGGTACTGAGCTAGCTGTCTAAAGTAGAGCCAACCTCTTGAAGCGCCATTTTAAAAGGAAAATGCAATAACTTTGATTTTCGTATAAAGGAAATGAAAAGGAATAAAAATACGCATTATGCAATTCATAGTTTATGGAAAAGATAATGTCTTGCTGTTGTAAAAGGTATTTCAATTTGGTTAAGTAGTTTTTTCTTTATTTTAGAAAGAAAATGTCTCAGAGGCATTTTTTTATAATAATTTTATAATAGTGGTGCTGAAAAAAAAAATCTGTTTCTCAAAAATAATATTCATAGTGCAAAGAAATAATTCTTCTTTATATATTATCTAGCTCCCTTATTATAAGTTTTGAACAATCTCAAGTTAAAATTTAGCATTTTCTAATTATGGCAACATATTTTTATTTAATGCTAAATCTACATTTTCTGTTTCTTTGTTTATTAAATATAAAACCCGAACTTTTTGCACTTTTCTCATACAATTTCAAAACATTCGATACAATATACATATATACATATTATAATTTTACAAAATTATTATCTCAATATACACAAATTTCGAAAGCCCTCAACAATGTATTCAGTGCACCCAGCGGCCACAAAAATGTTGTACAAATTGTTGCTTGAATGCACCGAAAATGAAGCAAAACTCCATTAAGCATACGCCCCGGGTGCGCTTTGTAGTTTCTGACAACGTTTTCAGTTCATTTACCTGCTAGATAGCCAAGGCAATGATAAATATCAGAGAGCCAAAACAAAAGAGGCCCTAAAAAAAGGCAAAAGCCACAAAAACAAAACCTTTTGGACATTAGAACAGCAGCCAGGAACAGGGCCAGATAGCCATGGCTAAGACTAAGGCAGTGACTATGGCCATGGCTATGACTATGGCTAATAGCCCAAGAGACTGAGCCAACAACAATGACTTCACATGCTTATGAGCATTTAATTAAATGCAAGAACAAGGAGACATTGTTGAGCAAGCAACAAACCGAAACTGCATACTTAATGAAAAGCAGCTGCCTTTTGGGCAGCCCCCAGAGTCCCAAAAGTTGCTAATTAAAAAGGCAAACAACAACAGCAGCAACAGCAACAACATCGAGCTGCAGCAGCAACAGCAGCAGGAAGCTGCTTGCAACATCAAGATGCCGCACGAACCGAAACGTCGGCCCAAGCGAATGTTGTTAACCTTTGCTGCAGTAGCAACAGCAACAGCAACAGCAACAACAACTACAAGGAGCTGCTGCTCGTCTTTGACAAGCCAAGGAGCAAACGCTATCACCAGGGACCAAAAAAAAAAACACAGCAGCCTAACGATCAATAGAACAGAAGCGAGCTGAGAGGTTGAGGCAATTGCATGCAGCAGCAGCAGCAGCAACGGCAACAACAACAACTGCAGCTACAACAACAACAGCAGCAACATTTTCGTGCAGTTGACATTCGTGCCAAGTGGCAGCAGCAGCAGCAGCAGCAGTCGGCAACTGTTGCAAGTTCTTAGAACGCGCCACATGCTGCGCCACGTTCCGCTGTTGCCAGCATCATCAGCATCTTCATCATCATCATCATCATCACCAACAGCATCATCATGTTGTTGTCGTTGCTATTGAACTTGAATTTTAAGTGCTGCTGCTGCTGCTGCTGCTGCTGCTGCTGTTCGCAGGGACAAAACAATCTCTTCAAAACTCCAGGGTTAGATGGAAGGGCAGCTACCGTTGACCGCATATGAGCTGATGAGCTGATGAGCGATCAACGGCTGCTGGCACTGCCACAGGCACTTGTCTAGCCTGCCAAACTGTCAGTTGGCAAGGTACTGAAAAGAGTAGAGCTTAGAGCTCGGTTTGAGTGCATGATTTGTAATCTCTTAATGTGCATGTCATAGATAAGAGATTGCATGAGTGCCTGACGGCCTCTTAAGCATCTGGTTTGAAATGCACTGAAGAAGCTCTGGCAGGTTTACAGTTAGTTAAGAGCGCTGCTGAGGAAGTCCTTCTCATAGAATAATAAGCACCTGTGAAGCCTCTCAAGGTGTAAGTTTAAAATGCACTGAGTCTCTTAAAGCGTTGCTTAATGTCTAATCACACTTTGGATCCTTGCGAACAGTACTTTAGATTTTCAAACTTACTACGTATAAAAAAGGTATAAATCTGCCCAGTTCTTCAAACTGTAAGTTTTTAATGCTTTGCACATATCAAACATACAGTTTTAAGGTATTGCAAACAAAATAAAGAACTAAAGAAGTTCAAAGAAACTTTCGTGGGCATATGACATAACTGACTCGCTCGCCCATTAGTCGCGTAGGCACCATTGTTTGATCAGTGCTTTTCAAACTGACGGCTTGGTTGCTGACAGGAAGAATAGGTGAGCTGATTCTATGTACATCTGATAGGCAACTTAATCTCTTTCAATTCGAATGCTAAGAGGTAGCTCATAGATCAGCTTATATGTTGTATGTATATCAAGTACTCACCGTCTCAATCGAGGCGTTCGAGCTGTTAGCCTGAAATGCATTGATCAGACTAGCTATAAAATGCATCTCATATACATATAACTGAGTATAGACTAGGTCGCTCATCAGGCACTCTTTGGATCAGTCTGGCTGTTCAAACTGTCTGTTCGAAACGCACTGAATTCGCGCTGGAAGTTACAGTTGGAAAAGCACTGCATATGTCACTAAATATACTACAGTTTTAAGCGCACTGATTATGCTCTATAAATTGCATACTCAAGTACATTCTACAGTTTTAATTGCACTGCTCACGCTCTGCAAGCTTCATACGAAAGTATATGTAACAGTTTGAACTGAATTGATCATGCTGTGGAAGCTGCTCATCGATCAACTCGCTCATCTGATACTCTTTGACTCAACCAAGCCGCTCAAACTGTCAGTTTCAGATGCATTGAACACATTGCCAGCCGATTCATGCTTGACTAGGCACACAAATAGAAAGAACTAAGGGAAGTAGGGAAAAAGAGAGAGAGATAGATAGATAGCTAGATAGATAGAGAGAGGAGCGAATGATAGAAATGCAAGCACAACTATTTAATGTCACTTTGGCACTTCCTTAAAAGTGCGCCGCGCCAGCCTCTCCTGTCGCTCCGAGCAGGCAACAAAAATATTTTTGCAACGTCTTTTTGTGCGCTAAGAATTTCTAATTAGTGGCGCCATATTCTCGTCTCCAATGGGTGTCGTCGTCGTCGTCGTCTGTTGACGCCAATCACAGAGCCTGGCTCTGGCTGCTGCTGCCTGTTGCCTGTTGCCTATTGCCTTGGCCAACTCTAACTGTTGTTGCTATTGCTACAAATGGCATTGGCGGCGACGAGCTGAGCGCTGGCTAGGCCCAATGCTGCCCCAAGTCCCCCTGCGAGCCGCCGCCGCGCTGCCAGTTGCTGTTGCCTTTGGCAGCCACTGGCAGCGAGTCGTCCGTCGGCTGCTTGTTTGCTGCCTTAATTCGACGCAAATATTTTACAGGCTGCCTTCGCTGCTAATTACGTTAAACATATTGCGTGACACGCCCCCGCCTCCTGCTTGCCTACTAGGCTAAGGCGGCTGCAATGCGGCTACGCGTGAATTACCGCAGTGCAAATCAGTTAAATTTCTTTCCTTCGTTTTTTCTTTCCCTTCTTTTTTGGTGTTAATTACATTGTAACAGCTGTTTGCAGCTGCTGTTAAGCTGAGGATATTAGTTAACATAGATGATGATAAGTTAGGGACATCGGTTAACATAGATGCTGTAGAGCGGAAATCTATATGCTGTTAGGCAGAGGATGTTAGTTAAAATAGATTATGTAAAGATGAGCTAAAGATGAGATAACATGCTGTTGAGTTAAGAATATCTTTTAACAGATGTACTGTTGCGATAATGCTGTTTTATAACAGTCTTATATGCTCTGGGTCTCTTGAGAAAGCTAGTGTTTAAATGCTAATCTTGATGTCTGGGCTACCTCTGTAATTCGATTGCTAGAACTGTTTACACAAAGATGCAGTAAAGCTGCTGCTGTTAGCTAAACACTGTTACACTGCAATTCTAAGTTAACATTAATCGCTTATAATTAACATTGACATGAAAGAAAGCATTAAATCTTTGGCCAGCTCGATTTCAACTGCCAAATCAAGCCGAAAAATCTCAAATTCTTGTTGTATTTGAACCCTGGCAGCGGCTACGTGATTACAAATTCATCTCAAAGTGCCAGCTCATAAATCTCGCGTGCCGTGAATCTCTTTTAAGCAATTCTCTCATTTCATTTCCATTGTGGGGCTATAAAGCTGTAAAGACGCTGCCGTCCGACTTTTGGACTCGACTATCAAGTGGCGCGCATCGCCAAAAGTTTATTTTTGTTTTTTTGTGGTTCCAAGTCAAAACGAAAAGGAAACCTTTTGCATTTGAATCTCAAGCATCGCATCTCGCTATCCGCCGCGAATCCCTTGAAACCTTTTGCTTGATGTTTTGACCCTTTTCAAGATGTTGTCTTCATTGCGTGCCTGGGCCCACAAAGAATAAGGAAGCAATAGAGAAGCCGCTTTCAAAATGCCACGGCCTCAGTCGAGTTTGAAACCAACAAAAAAATTTATAAACTTGAACGAAATAACGATATTATTTATCTCTCTCTCTTTCTCTCTCATTGTCGCTATCTCCTTATTCGCTAAGCGTGCCTTCATAATTCATTATTTATTTGCTGTGTTTATAGGCTATCTCTAATTTCCAGTGGATGCATTTCCAATAATAGCAAATGACATGCCAAAACGAACTTTACAGTTTGCTGACTAAGCTGTTGAAGGCAATGGACATTGTAGTGCCTCTATAACTGTAGATTTGCTGGCCGTTTTCCAGGTACATGAAAACTTTTCCTTATAATCACAGTTTTCAATTTCGCTCTTCAGTTTGGCAATCTTTGTTTATGAATCTGTCCAGCATTTGTATGACATCACAGTCTCCTTTCAACTGTACTCTAATTAATTCTTCTCTAAGTCTTAGTTCTGCTGACCCTATAGTTTATTTTTCAGCTGCATCAATACTGTTAAAGTTTTAACAGCACTGCAATATGTACTTAACAGTTTTACGGCTTTTGGTTTATTAACAGCAACAACGATCTGCTAAATATGCTCTCCTTAACCGTTCTGCCTTCTATTTAACCTTTCGCCAATTGTCACATAAATCTCTTAAAGTTCTACCAGCACTGCATTTCACACTTTTCTCACCGTATCGACCTCACTCACCCACCTCAGCCCCACTCCCTTCCCTCTCGCTCTCACACATCCATATAGACATAATCAATCGCTTAAATGCCAGAACGTAATTAACATTACACTCAATTAACATTTTCTGTTGGCAACTGTTAACAGTTAAACGCTGTTGTCGCCTCTCTATCTCTGTCTCACTCGCCCGCACTTGCCGGCCGCCTTCTGGAGTAGCTGCTTAGCGAGTCTCTAGGCTCGTTTGCTGCCCACACAGCTGAAGCGGCAGCAGCTGCTGCCAAGGAGCAGCCAAGTCAATAAACGCGTTTATTGTCTTACCCAACACTAGTCTAGCCCCGTCCATTGCAACCTCCCCCCCATTCAACCGTTCTGCACTTCCTTCCACTCTTCGGCTTGTGTGTACATTGTCTGTGCCTTGGTGCCAAGAAAAATGTTGCTGTCGCGCCAACGTTTGCCATTGTCGTCGTCGTCGTCGACGTCGACGTCGTCACTGGCGTCTGCTCAGCGCTTCGCCCTGCTCACTCGCTATCTCTTGCTGTCTCCCTCACTCTTGGCGCGCCCCTCGATCTTTGTTCTATTCGTGGTTCTTGCGCCAACTTTTGTCCATTTTAAGGCAGCTGGAATGTTGCTTTCTTGTAAATTGTTTAAATAAAAGACACAATACCAACAACAGCAGTAGCAACAACAGCAACAGCAACATCAGCAAACAGCAGTCAGCCGCAGTCGAAGCGCAGTCGAAGCACTAGCAACTGCGCCCGCTTGCTCTCTTCTGTTTGCTCTCTTTGGCTACTGTTCTGTTAGTTTCCGCCTCTCCTCCTTTCAGGCTCTCTTTCTGCCTACCTTTTGCTCAATGAGCTGCTTGTTTGACTTTGTTTTCTTTTCCACTTTTCAAATAGCAAAAAACTATTTGTTTTGCGCCTTATTTAGTTTTTGTGCCATACGCTGCACCTGCTGCCGCTGCCGCTGCTGCCGCTGCCGTCGCTGCTTCTGTTAACTCTGCTTCTGCTTCAACAGCAGCCCTAACAGTCGCATTAACATTAACAGCAGGCGGTCAGCAAAATATGTTTAATTAACATTTTAATGCAAGGCAGCTGCATCGTGATAAGTTTTATGAACAAACTATAAATTCTTTTAAATAAACTTCTTTTTTTTTTTCCTAATATAAATCTCTTGTGCTGAATGCCCAGCATTGTCACATAGTTATCATACCCAACTCTCTTGTTAGTTTTGACAAGCAGGTCTAGTTAACAGACGTCAGGTCCCTGGGCACGTGCTTCAGATTCTAATAGGAAATTTAAAAATAAAACATACATAGTGAAAAACTAGCATCCAATCGGAGATCAAGTCGTTTTAATTAGAATTCTAAATGTTTCAAAGGAAGTTGGCGCTTGTCTCCAGCAGCTTATTAATATTAATGCCCAGGCTTGTCTATGCACACACACACACACATAAAGACAGGGAGGTAGAGAGTGAGAGAGAGAGACAGCTGCAGTCTATGGTCTGCCACACTTTGAGCATCCGTCGCACGCAATCCCAGAGGTCAGCTTTGGCTCTCTTCTATCTGCAGCTACATCTTTGGTTTGTGTTGCATTCGTTGCGTTGTTAGCGGCCTATCTGATGATGATTATCAACTTCATCATCAACAGCATCGTCATCTAATGATGATGGGCCTCTGCTGCTCTTTTCCGCATAAAAACCAAACTAATACCCAAGGCAAAACCTATAATTTATGTGCCTCAAATTCAATTTTCATTCAGCAAAATTGCAAACAAGAAAGAAGAAGACAAAAATATATACATATATATATCGCCCGGTGGTCTTTGGCGTCTTCTGCACCAATGTGGGAAAGGGAGCAAACGTTCAGCTTTTTAGCCCGAATCAAATTCTACTGCTGCAAATGTATTTTTTTTTTCTTCGTTGCCAAGAACCAGAAAAAAGGCGCCCTTAGTCTTGTTTTTTATTTGTGAATGAGTCACGCGTGAAAGGAACCTGCAAATGGCTAATCCCTTAGCTTGCCACAGTGCACACTGGCTATGGGCGAAGGAGTGCCACAATGATTCATATTGTTTGACTGGGCAATATCTGAACTTATGTTAACACTGTTAAGTGTATGTTAAGTCAATAAGATGTTAAGTTAATAATGAGTATGTATTATGTTCACTTTATTAAATATAAATTTTGTATAATGTAAGCTGAAGTTTATGTTAAGCACTTCTCATCAAGCAACGTTAAATGTATGTTATACTATTATAGATTTTAAAATTGCGCAAGACATATAGATTTTGTATATATAAAAATATATACAAATCAATTTTCGGGCTGATAATTTATACATATATGTCTGTATATATGCATTATTATAAATCTAATAAAAAGCGAGCAAACGAATATATCTTTCTTAAGCATTTTTAATTATTTGATGGATTTTTTCTAAATAACAAATTTAGTATTATAAAAATTCACAGTTTGACCTTAGCTTACAGCACAAGCACATGTTAAACACCGACTCGAGCTCCTTAAGTAGTTTTCACTGTAGCTTAATGTGTAAGCTCTGCACAGAAAGCCGAAAAACCGGAAATAGGCCACACACGTTGCAGAGCAGGCCGAAATGTTTGACTGTCTGTCAGTCAGTCTGTCAGTCAGACAGACTTTAAATTTGACAGTCAGTTTGCCAGTCACTCATAAATAACAGAGGCGCCAGTGCGAGCTGCTCCTTTTTGGCAGTTAGATGTGTTTTATATTTTTCTCAAGTTTTTTTCATGCGTAAATTTCACACCTTTTTCGCAGCCGCAAAGAAATTTCAATAAAAGCCAGATATAGAGATATATACATATACATACATATATATCAGCTACATACACATATATAGATATGTGCATAGCTAAAGTGTGACTAATGTCTGGGTTGTGCTTGGGCAGTGCAAATGCCAAATATTTGCCGGTTCCCAGCTTCGGGTTGAATAATTTTCTTAATGCCTCGAGCGTTACGCTTAGGCTGATTCTTGGACATTATTTATGGCCATTATGTTGGCTCGTTTGGAGGTTAGCTTTATGGCGTTGCACTCGAATCAGTCAGCAGCAGTTGAATGCAACATTTGCAGTTCCAGTTCCAGTTCCAATTCCGAGAACCGTGAATGCGAGGTCTAGACTCAAAGGCAAAACTCTGCGACACTTTGTCGCCTTCAACTTAGGACTTGCTGTCGCTGCCCCCGTCCGCCCCCCCCCCCCCCCCCCCCCCTTCTCTCTCTCTCTTCACTTTTGTGAACCCATTGGCAAGTTTTTGGAGTACCAGCATATTGTGCTCAAGTTTCAGGTTTAGCTTTGTTGTGTTTTGTTTTATTTTTTTTTATGGCCCGCAATTTTTTGTTGTTTTTTTTTTTTGCTTGGTTCTTTATTTAATTTTTTTTTTAGTATTTTGCCTTCTTCGTCTTTTGTTGTGCTTAGCACGAAATGCAGTTGAGCTGCTGGATAGCAGCTAGGGAGGGAGGGGCTAGGGGTCGGCGGTCTGTGCAGCCCAAGCCCGTTCGCTTCTCATTTTCATTTTAAATGAAGTGTCAAAGACTTTAAATAGCTTTTGATGCTACTGTGAATGAAGCTGTTTTTCATTTTGCTATCGCCTCGTATCATATCGCATGTTGCTGTTAGTTTCATTATTGTTTGTTGCCGTTGCTCATTATGATTGTTGTTGCTTGTTGTTGGTTGATTGCAGTTGTTGTTGCTGTTGTTGCTTGTTGCTGTTGTTGCTTGTGGCTCGCTTCTGGATTGCAGCATCGCATTTGTTTCTGTGGGCAAATGCAATTAACCAGCGTCAGAGTCAGGCTTTGTGTTGTAATTGCGATTGTCGGCGAGTGGCAGAAGAAGGAGTTGCCATTTCAAAATAGACGCAAACAATATAAACTAACAGTAAAAAATATATATAATCTAACAGTACAAGTGTGAGATCTAGTAGAAAATATTTGTATAGATGTATAAATGCTGATGTTAAATATAAATAGTGGGAAAAACAGGACTTCTCTGCCAACTTCTCTCTACATGTGTCAGAGGATGAATGAAAGAGAGCAAAAATCAATGAGATAATGAGAGAGGGAGATAGAAAGAATTGAATAGGTAAATAGATATGGCATTGCAGAGAGAGGATAGAGAGAAATTGAAAGAAGGAAGATGTTGTTATATATAAAATGAGGAAGATATATACATGATCAAGCAAAGAGGAAACAAAAAACCTGTAGCGCGACAGAGACAAATATAGTGAGTGAACGACCGAGAGGGGGAGAGAGAGAGAGAGAGAGGTAATGCAATATAATAGAGATAAGTGGTAAGCAATATAGTAAACGCGAAAGAATCTCTTCTCTCTTTGTAAGTTTTACCACCGTGAATTATTTAGTTAAAGAGATGAGCATATAGAAAGCAAGAGCAAAAGAATGAGAGTGAGAGTGAGAGAAAGGTAGAGAGAGATTGAAGTTCAGAGTGCTAACATTTAACCTTTATCGGTCTTACTACTTCTTATGAGAATATTCTTATACGCAAAATTACCTTACATATTTGTAATATTCTCTTCTATATATATATTGATTTTCTTTTCATGATCTCACTGACCGCATTGTAAGAGTTTCCCAATAAGAAACCATTAAAACCAACTCTTTGGCAATATTCTCTACATATCCTTTCATATCCTTACTCCAGTTTACTTTCTGGCATCTGGGGGTCAATCATTCAATAATCGGAGTAATTCCATTCCCACGTCCAACTGGCCATTCATTTAGCCGATGCACAAACCTTTCCCATTGCCTGACATGCGATTCACTTGTTCGCTTCTGTTATTGTTGATTGTTTTTTAACAAATATTGCTTGTTTTTTGCGTTGATGTGAAGAGCGCGAGGCCTGACAGATCGTTTGGTCGACTGACTGCCTGATGGCCTGTTGAAGCGAGGAACTTTGCATTGTGTTGTTGCTGTTGCTGTTGTTGTGGGGCCACTTGAAACCGGCGGCTGTCGCACTTCACCTCACTTTGCAATCTGAATGTTTTTAATGCCTCACAGAAAAAAATTCTTTTAAATAAAAAAAATGAAAAGAAACCAAAATCAACGAAAGGCATGTATTCTTATAAAAAGCTTCCGTATAGCCTTTTTGCAAATATTTACAGTTTGTTTTATATTTAATTACGAATATGCGAAAAGCGAAAACTGACGAAGCAGCACAGCCAACGAGAGGGAGCGAGATGGGAGCAAGGCATAAAAATTAAATGTAAGCTGCTGTAGCTGAGAGAGAGAGAGATGGAGAAGGTGAGATAGCAGGCATAAAATCAAAATGTAAACTGATAGCCGAAGCGGCAGCAGCGGCAGCTGAAGGGCAGCTTTTAAGCTGACAGTGCCTCTCAAACTGTGCTCAAGCGTCAGGCTCAGGTTGATTGTCTTTTTTTAATCATTGTTGTTGTTGTTGCTGTTGTTTTTTGCTGCTGCTGCTGCTGCTGCTGCTGCTGACACTGCGGTAGGTTGTTTACTTTTCGGCTGTCTCTCACTTTGTTTTGTTTTTGTTTTTGTTATTTTTTCGGGTTGAAGACAGCGTGCCTAAGTGGCTTTAGTCGATAGACTGTGGAAGTGCGGGCACCGTTAGACGCTCTGCTGGCGTTTTTTTGCGACAGCGTGTGAACGAGACTAAGAACCAGAAGTTCGCTTAGCCCTAAAGCAAATATCGTAAAAAGAGTTCTAGTATTTAGCATCTTGGCTGGCAAATTTATTGCAGCTAGAAAATTTATTGGAAGACGAAAATTCACATATTCGCTTTAGTTTATATAAATAACTTATATATATATATATATATATATATATATATATATATATATATATATATATATATATATATATATATATATATATATATATATATATATATATATATATATGTATATATATTTATTTTTATTTTATTTTATTATTTTTTTTTTTTTTAAATTAATATTTTGATATTTTTTATTATTATTTTATTTTATTGTTTTTATTATCATAGACAACAAAGCCAGCAAAATTATTGCAGCTAGAAAATTTATTGGCAGACAAAAATTCTCATATTTGCTTTAATTTACATAAATAACTTATATTTATTTATTTTTTTTTTTTTTAATTTTAATTTCTATTAATATTGTTATCATTATTATTATTATTTTTTTTTTTTTTGCAGTTAATATTTTGTTATAATTAATATTTTGTTATATATACTAATTATTTACATACATTTAATAAATCATTTATATAATTTGTTGTTTATTTAAAATATATCAGCTGTTGATTTCCTATGATTTTCCAATTTTTTAAATTCACTTTAAATACGCAATAAATTTTTAAAATAATCCTCTGATATCAATCACTTCAGTTGTTTGCATAATCTTTACTCTTTTAGCCTCTGCAAAATCACTCAAGTTCTATTTATACAATTCAAGCTATATCATATATACCAATGTACATATAAATTCACTATTAATGGACTTTAATTAATTGTAATTGCTTTATTTATTAATTAGTTTAATCTTAATCGCTTCGGCCCAGTCATAAATCATTTTCCTTTTCCTATTTGCTGCACTCGCATTCCTTATTTTATTATCGCAGCTGGCTGGGCATGCTTTAAGCTCAAAATACCTGCAGCTTATGGCCAATTGCTCGTTAATATTTTGAGCATTTATCTGAGCAATACTTAGTCAGGGCTATGCCAAACTTCAGGCGCTAATCTTCATCGAGGCCAGACTGAGCAAAATAAAAAAAAAAAAGTCCATGTACTTCAAGTTCCAAATTGAAGACCAAGTTGAGGCTTAGGCTGAATCCCTTTTGGCCAGGGTGCAGCCCATTATGAGCATTGCCCACAGCCCAATGCCCAATGCCCATTGCCCATTGCCTGTTGGCTGATCAATCGTACAATTGAGTAAAACTCAACTTTATTTGCCGTACTTGCAACAGGCGACGCTTTTTGCTGCCTGCCTCCTGTTGCATGTTGCCCTGGCTGGGGCTCGCCTGGGCTTTGGCTTTGTTGTTTTAATGGCTTTCGCTAACATAAAAGCCATTAAGATAACATTTTTATAGGATTTCAATGGCAGTCACGGCAGCAGCAACTGTTGCTGCTGCATCAGTGGAGGCAACAAAGAAGCTTTTGGCCGTTTTTTATGGGCGCAGCAGCAGCTGCTGCTTTGCTGTGGCCCTACCACAAGCGTCCACGTCCAAATGTCATTGACTATCAATAGAAGATGCGGCCCTGCACTTGGCAACAGGTTGTTGCCTGTTGCCTGTTGGCTGCCGTTGCCGTTGCCGTTGCCATTGCCGTTGCTGTTTCTTTGCCTTTGTTTCAACTGCGCCCAGTTAGTTAACCGATGCCCAATGTGCGCTTATTAAACGCAATATTTGTGGCAAGTTGCAGGCTCCTATCTGCAGCCGCAGTCTCGTACTCTCGGCAACTGCAACTGCAACTGCAACTCCAGCTATCGGCCATCAAGTGCGATTTATTTTTGTTGATTTTTTGCGTGCTGCCTGACTGCCTGGCTGGCTGGCTGGCTGCCCCCAAAAGGGTTTTTTCTTAGTGCTCTGTGGCACTTCCTACTTCCAGGTTTGCAACAATTGCAACATGCCAATCGGGGCAGCATCCCAATGGCCACTGCCCAGTGCCCAGTGTGCTTCGTGCTTCGTGTGCCCTATGCTATGCTAGCTCCCCATCGTTTTGCCATAGTCACACTTTTGCACTCTGTTACGACTGCTCAGCGCCCAAGCCCCACTCCAATCACAATGCCACTCGATGATGCAATGCTCTGGCTCTGGCTCTGACCCTGCCACTGCCTCTGGTGGCCAAACAGTGGTCAAATTAATCATAAAACTTGTAAGCTTTATATATATAGTCTTTTTATTTGTAAAAGAGATGAAATAAAACGAGAGCTGTTTATAATTCTTTGAATATTTTTTAAATATATTAACATATTTAAATACATTTAAAATAATTTTTTTTGGATTTATTATTTTGTTCTATTTCTGAATAATTTTTCATTATTTTATTAAGAGAATTTAAAAAAGAAAATATATATAATGTATAAATAAAGTATTTATTTTTTGTGCATTTAATAAATTTGTATGTATTTAAACAATTTCTTTTTTTATATTTTAATATGTACTTTTATTTCTGAATTTTTATTATTTTATTGCATTTATGTTTATTTATGTATTTAAATAAATAATTTTACATTTATATTTGAACATATACTTCTATTTCTTAATTTTTTTTTTTAGAATTTAAAAAAAATGGACTTTAAACTATTTATTGAAATTATTCAAAATATTTAAAAATTTTATTAAGTACATTTATTGAATTATTATTCATGATATTTATTATTTAAAATCAAGTTCAATGCCCAAAATCCAAAAATTACCTTCTTTATAAAATTTTATACATTTTTTTTTTTATTTTATTTTATATTGTAGAAAATAAATATTATTTAATTTTCATCACATACAATATTAATATATATATAATATAATGTACTAAATAAAAATATTTTTTATTTGAAATGGGCTAAGCTCTTTTCATAGTAACACGTTTTAGCTCTATTAAAATAAATTTAAATATTAATTTAAATAAATTACTATTCACTTATATAATAATTTATATAAATTAATATTCATTAATGTACATTTTCATGCCTTTTAGTGCAAGCTATTATTTATATTTAAATTACAAAACTCTTCTACTTCACTAGTTATTACATAATTATGTAACCACTGTGCAGCCTTACCACACTTCAACAAATCGCTTCACATTCTTTTTTGCTTAATGTTTCGTTTGGCTTTTTCCTATTTTTTTTTTTTTATTTAGTTTCATTTTTTTGTTTCATCTTCTATCTCTAATGCCCGACAATAGTTGCCACTTCTTCTTCCTAGTTGGCTTTGGCTTTGTTTTGTTTTAGTTTTTTGCCTTTGTTGTTTTTTGCTTTTCGGGGAGCGTCAAGCCCAAGTGCTGGGCTCTTCAGCTTCAGCTCCAGCTTCCAACTTGGACGATGAAGCTACCCCACATCCTCCCCCTGCACACTTCCATTATGCAGCATTATTTGCTGCCAGCTGCTGATATGGAATCCCAAAGAGCGTGAAGTGCAGAGAGAGAGAGAGAGAGAGACGGAGAGAGGGGGAAAGAGGGGGAGCGGGAGTCTGGCAGAGGGAGTCCCTGCCCTTTGCATTGACCAGCACAAACACATAAATTGCATTTGTCGGTTTGTTGTCGTTTTCATAAATAAGATAAAGATAAACGACCAAGTTGCATATTATTTGTAATTGCATTTGTTGTTGTTGTTGTTGCTGTTGTTGTTGCTGTTGTTGTTGCTGTTGCTGCTGGTTAGACGGTTGTATTGATAGCAACGATGTTAGCAGCATTTGAATTTATTATTGGCTTTGAAGCGGTTTCTTGTTTATGCCTAATGGAGAGCATTGAACGCTAAATCGCCCAACTGAAATGCGTAGCGAATTCGTTTCGTTTTTTCTTTCTCCAGCTGGCCTTTTTAAATGAGTTTCCGCAAAGGGACGAAATAACGATGATAAAAAGGCTTAGAACTGGAGTTGCTTGAACGTTTGCTAATCTATGTTTGCAGAGAGAATTATGTGAGGCCATCAAGAGTCAGTTAAGCTTTTAACTTTAGGATCTATTTAATATCGCTAATATGTTTAAAGAACTCAAGGTTATTAACTGATAGAAAGAAAGAGAGAGAGAGAGAGAGAGAGAGAGAGCGAGAGAGATAGAGAGAAGAGATGAGAGTGAGAAGACGTTGGAGAATAAACGAAGTATAAAAGGGTAAAGAGAGAGCTATAATTAATTAGACAGTGACAGAAAACGAGAGAGGATGAAAGAGAGAGAGGGAGAAGAGGTGAGGCAGAACAGGAGAGAGAATGATAGAGAGAGAGAGAGTGAACTATAGAGAGAGAGTGAACTATAGAGAGAGAGTGAACGATAGAGAGACAGATATAAGGAGAACGAGAGAGGAAAATAGACACATTGAATGAGAGAAAGAGAGAGAGATATGTAGGTACATATACATATACAGATGTATATATATAAATATAGTTATTACAGTATATACATATGTAAAAGGCCAAAACCTTTATTCGAATTTGAGATTTATAATATTACAATTCTTTCACAATAAGTCATTTGTCGTTAAATCTAAAAGAATCTACATACATACATACATATTCACAGAGACATCTGTATATGTATGTATGTGTATATTCATATTGTATATTTATGTACATACATACATATCTATATATGCACTTGCTGATCATCTTTTGATTTCATAATAAATCTGATTTTCACTTTCGGTTTTCAACTCATTTCTCGATGCGCGTTTCCTGCTGCGCCTCTCCTGCCAGCTCTTAAGTATGCCAGACGTCAGCTCGCATTAGCCAAACTGTCTTGCAGTTTGACTGACTTTAAGATACAGAAACAGATACAGATTTGACTGTGAGTTTTAGCCAATTTGTGAGCACGTTTTTGCGAGCTTGAGCTCCATTTGCTGGGCTTCACGATATAATAAAATGTGACAGAGCTGCGCATAGCTATGGGCTTTGCTATAATCCAGTCTATATATGAAGACATGCATATATGTACATACATATGTATATTTGTATATGGCCAAGACAACAATTTATTGTTGGCTTATATAAATGTGAAATTAATTGCTTAATTTAGTGGAATGGATTGTGAGAGTTTCTGAAAAAAACATGAAAAACAAAACAAATACCAGCTAAAAGCCACTTTTGCTTTTCATATTCGTGGAGCTCTTGGAGCTCGCACAGTTGGCCGTCTGACAGTTTTATCACATTATTAATAAGAAATAGAGCTCCAACAGAAACAACAACAAGAACAATCTCATTTACAAACAACAACATCTACAATAAATACCAGGAACAAGCATTCCACAGCGACTCGTCGAGATCTGCGCGCATCTGTCAAGTTTTCCACGCCCTCGCCTGGTCCAAACTGTCAACGTGGCCATAATTCATAACAAGTAAGAAAGCTCTAGTCGAGACTGCTCGACTACGAGATCCCCTGAACCCTACAAGGAACTGATATTTCAATAATAATTAGTACACACACACGTACACACACACACATACAAACAAATACACGCCCACACATACACATACAAACAAACACACGCATACACACACGCATATACAGGCGATTGCGCTTGGGTTGCGCTGCAGTGTTGGCAATATTATGAGAACTTATTTGTTGAATAATTTAATTTCTAGACGTACGATCGTAATGAAACTTACAGAACGTAATGATGATGTTTAAATGTATGTGTATACCGAAGTACAAGTCTCTAGTATTTGATATACGACTTTTACAAAGATGAGGGTGAGGGGGTGGATTTAGGAGTGGGGGGTAAATTTTAACAAAAACCGAAATTGTCTAAAATGTATCTTAATATACGTTTTAAATTTGGAGACTCTAGCTTGAAAGATGTAGGAGATATAATTTTTTAACTGATCTTCGATAAGGCTTTTTATCGATAAAAAAGTATCGGAACGAGTTATCGTTTTTTAGTGATAAACTCGATCTGCGCGTGATATATACGGACATTTTAAAAAAAAGTTGAAGTCTCTAGCTCTTATATCTTCTGAAATCGACGCGTTCATACATACGGACGGACGGACGGACGGACGGACGGACGGACGGACGGACGGACGGACGGACAGACAGACGGACAGGGCTAAATCAACTCAGCTCGTCGCCCTGATCAAGAATATATATACTTTGTGGGGTCTGCCACGCCTCCTTCTGCCTGTTACATACTTTTAACAAAACCATTATACCCTGATTTCCCATTTTCAATGGGTTCAGGGTATAATAAGCGGGCATAGAAGCGGCGCCGATTCCATTCTACATATCGCTACATATTGCGCCGGTAGTCAAGTTAAACATGCAGCAGGCACTTCATATTGAACGACTTGGACTTACCCTTTAGATTTTTATATTGATGTATATTGAGGCTCATTTTGATTCGCAATTTCTACATTAAATATTGTACACGTGTTGAAATAAATATGCAATATACAATACCAAAATAATAATAAATAAATAATTTTGTTGTATTAAAACTTTATTATAATTTTTATATCATTCATATTTGTATATATCTTATTGATTAATTAATTAATTCATTTTTATTTTTATATTTTATGTTTTATATTTTATAATATACGCAA
This sequence comes from Drosophila navojoa, assembly GCF_054131105.1. Lineage (NCBI taxonomy): Eukaryota > Metazoa > Arthropoda > Insecta > Diptera > Drosophilidae > Drosophila > Drosophila navojoa. Next base: position 18,600,135 of record NC_142892.1, read on the forward strand.
CAAGTCATTTAAAATGTATATCATATTTTTATTATATTTATTATTATTTTTATTTGTATATATTAATTGCAATAATTCATATTAACTATATTATTTTTAACATTAAATATATTTTATTTTAATAAGAATTATTGCTTGTTAAAATATACATAATTTTATAATATATTTATCATTTGAAATATTATTTTTAATATTAATATATTTTTATTTTATTTTTTAAAATTAAATTTCAATAAAATATATATTATTTTATGAATTATAATATTGGTGTGCATCCTTGAACACTTTTTTAACAATCAACAAAATTTTTAATTCAACTATTGCTTAATGCATTCATATAATTATAATATTCAATATAAATATGAAACAAATACAACTTATTGTAAAGAAAGAAACTTCACTTATTGCAGACCCCACCACTCGTAATCAGACTTTACAGGGTATTCATGTATTCCATGCACTTGCATTTTCAACAGAATTGCGTCTGCAAATTTGTAAATACATCTATGCATACACATGGCCATTAGCTTATAGGGTATATGACCACAATGCTTTGTCTGCGCTGCTAGTATAAACATCAGATAGAGATACAAATGCAAATATAGCGTGGAGCAGGAGCTGGGAAGGGAGCTGGCCAGAGAGCATTTAACAAAAGGCAATCGCAAATATTTTTGCAGCAAAAAACCTAAAAAAAAAAAAGAAACGCACGCAAGAGCAAATTGAAACGGTGTATGAAGTGGCGGAGGGCGGGAGGGGGAGCAAAGGGGAGACGGCAGGGCACTCAACTGCTTTGTTGTAACTATATTGTACACACACATACACACACACACACACACACACACACACACATAAGCTGTACCTAGGCTACCTTTTGTTATCAGCCAGGCAGGTGATGGAGCAGGGGAGGCAGGAGGAGGGAACAGGCAGTGGGAGTGGAAGTGGAGCCTCGCAGTTGAAGCCATGAGCAAATTGTTGACTCAGCGCCGTGCAAATTGTTCAATGCAATTTTTAGTTTAGTGAATCGTTCATTGCGCACATAAAAGATTTATGAATGCAAAAAGGGTTTTTCGCTTTTGGCCGAGGAAGCGAAGCGAATTCGGCACAAAATTTGCACAGCGGAAAATGGAAAATGAATTTAAGGTTAACTAAAGTTAAAGTTGAAGTTAAAGCTAAATAAAATCTTAGCTACAATGTGTTTAAATATTATTATCTAATAAAAAATAACTGTTCTTCTTTCAGGTAAATTTTGCAACTTCAAACTGATTTATTATGTATACGTCATGTGACACTTCCTTATGGGCGGGTAAGTTTCTTTCAGAACTCTTTGGAATTACGATTTGGTTGTTTTATGCTCTGTCTTATATATACGAAATGCAATTTCATCTTCTCATCGTTTCGGAGCCTAATTGAAATTACGTAACGTTCATTGACTTTAGAAATGTCTTGGGTAACCCTCTTCCATCTTGTTTTTCGCGTCTCTCATATTTCTATTTCACTTTTATTATTATTCGTTTGCTGTAATACTGGTCGGAGCTCTAATGTAATCGCATTAGTCGACTTTATTCCGCACAACAAAATAGATTTCATTTAGACACGATCATGCCCCATAATAATAAGCAAACGATCTGACTAATGACGAGCCAAAAAAAAAAAGAAATATAAAAAAAAAAAAAATCTTTTAGGTAACCAAGTACGAAACGTAAGCTGATAAAAGTCATGTTCGACTAGCGCTGAGCTTCAATTGATGGGCAGCTCGATGTAAGAAGGAAGTTGAAGACCTCACTGCAGTGAGCTTGTGTGTGAAAGAGAGAGGAGAGAGAGAGAGAGTGGGGGAGAGGGAGCGTGAGTTAGAGAGATGGCGCGAGAAGCTTACTTTTTGCAAGACGATCTATGAGCAAGATTTGTTATTGAACTAAGTTTGACGAAGTGAATAGCTGAGCAAAAGCAGACAGCTGGGATTAGATATTTTAGATTGATTGATTTGAATTGATGTGATTTCATAAAGGTTCCTAGATAGAGTTTAGTTTGAATAGCTGAACTGTTGTTTGTTAGAATTGAAAAGTTCATTTACTTATGGCATTTCATAAATATACATTTTGGCTTTTATATCGATAGAGAGCAGAGAAAACATTAACATTAACTTTTACGGTAATACGATATATGGATATGTTTTATATTATTGACATTCATATTTATCTGCTCATTAACAGAGTTCCATTTGCAACTGTACTTATTTCACTCAGTCTGTTAACGAGCTCTGTTGATGTTAATCTTGATATTAAATTATGGTTTTTACGAATGTAAATTTTAATTTTAACATTAATGAAAATGTTAAGGTTCAAGTTTTGCTTACATTGAGTATACATGAATTTATATTTAGATTTACGTAATATTCATCTTAATTATCATAAGATGAGACTAGCCAGAGCTGACTTGCAGAGCTGTATAATAAATACATTAAATCTGGACAATAAAGAGAAATATTGCAATATTTATATAGTAGAAGTCTCATCTTTAGTTCGTTTACCAAGTCAAAAGGGTATTATTTCTTCGCTAATCACGCCATGATGTGATTTAATTTTAGATCATTAATTGAATCATAAAATCTGCTATAAATTGCATTTTGTTAAAAATTAAATCAGAAGTCTATATTCTGTGCATTGGCTAGCAGTTCAACCAAATATTTTATTGTAAATATTTGCCCGTATTCTATTTAAAATCCAAATACAAATTTATCGAATAAAATTGATTAAATACTATTAAATACACCTAATCTTTCAAAGTTCATAAGCCCATAAAAGTTCCATACGTTATACATTTAGGAATTTCACAACTATTTAACAATTTATACCTTATTGATCAACAACTTTTTTATTCCAATTTTAAGCTTCTAGATTTATATCCTCATAAACACAATAATTTCATCAAGCATAAAACACGTAATTAGCTGTTTATAGATTGGCATTATAAAAACATTTCATAGCAGAGCAACAACAACAACAACAAAACTTGCTGAGCTCATAAACTATGAAGACAAGAAAAATAGTTCTAATTGAGCTGCACGATAAATCCAAAGTCACAAATATATCAGACATAATTAAACTGTTGAACTCGAGAACAGCGCCAAAACCATGAACAAGATTTCCACTTGAAGAGCTCAAAGCGAACGAGTTTTTGTATTTATATGAAAAGGCGCCACGAACGGAGCGAAAAATCAACGAAATCGAATTCAATAAATAATAACAATAAATAAATAATAAAAAGTCAAGCAAAGCGAGAGAGAGAAAAAATCAAACTCAATGAATGTTGAAGGTCAAAATGCTTAAGCCTTAATCAATATATGAAAAAAAAAGTCGCCAAAATATGAATATGAATATGTATATACATATATTTATTTATAAATATATTTATATGTAAGCTACAGCTGGAATGCCCCTAACACAGCTCCTCGACATGGAATCGTATTGAAATTCGTATCGATTGAAATGAATTCTCGAGTCATCATCGCAATTAAATATCAATTGAAATTTACGCGCTTTTATTTTTTCGGGCTTCATAAATTGATATTAATGGTTATTTTTCCCCTTTATTTTTTGTTTTTCTTGAGATTCCTTAAATAATTTTATTTAGCCGAAATTTGGTTGTGACAAATTTATGCAGACTTTTTGATTAATATTCAATTTCAATTGTTGCGCCCGGCGGAATTCGCGTTTAATCTTTCTTGGGCTATTTATAAAAGCTGAGCAGCAGGATGATCAAATAAGAGTTGTGGGTAAAGAATTTACGATCACGTGATATATTGCCATGTCTATAGTGCTGTTTTCAAGCTACAACTATGTCTTTATATGCGAAATGATATATCAATCACATAAGCTTAGTCAGATTTGCTAGCAGTGCTTTGAGGTGACTCGACTTTGGGCGCGCAGTCAACGAATTTTCTGGCTCTTCTTCAAAGCGGCTTGCTCGAATGGCTAAATTTACTATATTGACATCACTTGGTCTTCATTTAAATCTATATTGATCAGATCTAGATCTAAGTGAGATCTAATTTCATGTGCATATTAGTTTAAGATCAATAAGATATAGGACTTGGAAGTTGGGCAATATTTTTAAAATATTTTAACAAAATTTTTTATACGTTAATGTACGTTCAATTGACATATCTATAATTCTATCAACAATAATTTCTTATCGATAACTGGCAAGAACTGCTGCAATATATTTATCGAAAATCGTATCACTCTTGTTTGGTCATCCTCTACTTTTTTCTCCGCTTTTTGCATGACTTGTCTGATTGCCTTCGTCTGCTGCCCTCTTGGCATATCCATTACGATAGTCTGGTTCAATGATCGCATTTAATGATTTTTGTATGCGAAAATAAGTAGATTTGTAGTTTTTTGTTAAGTGTATATGAAGTACTATATATATACATATATATATACACACACACATACATTTATATAGTCTTTAGAGATCGTGTGTCTGGACCCGTGCGGAGCTTTCTTTTGTTATTTGCTCAAATCGTGTGGTACATTTGAATGGTTTATTATACCCTGAACCCATTGAAAATGGGAAATCAGGGTATAATGGTTTTGTTAAAAGTATGTAACAGGCAGAAGGAGGCGTGGCAGACCCCACAAAGTATATATATTCTTGATCAGGGCGACGAGCTGAGTTGATTTAGCCCTGTCCGTCTGTCTGTCCGTCCGTCCGTCCGTCCGTCCGTCCGTCCGTCCGTCCGTCCGTCCGTATGTATGAACGCGTCGATTTCAGAAGATATAAGAGCTAGAGACTTCAACTTTTTTTTAAAATGTCCGTATATATCACGCGCATATCGAGTTTATCACTAAAAAACGATAACTCATTCCGATACTTTTTTATCGATAAAAAACCTTATCGACGATCACTTAAAGAATTATATCTCCTACATCTTTCAAGCTAGAGTCTCCAAATTTAAAATGTATATAAAGATGTATTTTATACAATTTCGGCTTTTGTTAAAATTTACCCCCCACCCCTAAATCCACCCCCTCACCCTCATCTTTGTAAAAGTCGTATATCAAATACTAGAGACTTGTGATTCGGTATACACATACATTTTAACATTATGATTACGTTCTGAAAGTTTCATTACGATCGTACGTCTAGAAATTAAATTATTCAACAAATAAGTTGTCATTATATTGCCAACACTGCAGCGCAACTCAAGCGCAATCGCCTGTATATGTGAGTGTGTGTGTATGCGTTTGTTTGTTTGTATGCGTGTGTGTGTGTGTGTGTGTGCGTGTGTGTTTGCTAATTATTATTGAAATATCAGTTGCTTGTAGGGTTCAGGGGATCTCGTAGTCGAGCTGTCTCGACTAGAGCTTTCTTTCTTGTTTTTTATTTATTTTTTTTTCTTCTTCTTCTTCTTCTTCTTCTTTGTTGTTGTCTATAGCTGTTGAGTTTGGAGGAGTTGCCTCTTTTGTTATTGCTGTTGCTGTTGCTGTTGCTGAGCTCGGGCCACTCGTGTCTGAGCAGCTTTTTGGCAACTGACTGTTGCTTATTATGCAATGTGGAATGGCACGGAATGCCGCCTTCATCCACAGCATTGGCTCAGAAAAAAAGAGCAGATTTTAGCATTTTTTTTTAATTATAGGTTAAAAGAAACTCTTATGTATGTACGAAAATAGAACCATAGAACAACACATGGCTCTAGCTACAAGTCATTTGCTTGACAGGGCTGCAAAGCCAAGTAGCACAAGTCGGAGCAACTCTTTGAACTGCTGTTTATATGGGGAAAATTTGTATTTATTTATTTAAAATAGATTTAAGCAATGTAGCTTAGAATATATTTGATTTGTATTTCATATATATTTTATATCTTATTATGGAGTTTTTTTTATCAATAATCATATTTGATTTACAACTAATAAAATTAAAAAAAAAAAAATTAAAAAAAATATATATATATAATAGATACCAAAGTCAAAATAATATATTTATATATTATTATAATTTTTTGTTTTTTTTTTTAATATAACAATCTTTATTGCATTCTTTATTTTTATGAAAAAATCTTTCCCTAATTTTTTAAACAAATTAAATAAAATATATTGTTCCCATTTTGTTTTATTAATGTTTATAAATAAATTTAAATATACTACCTTAATTAATTATTGAATACTCAATGTCAATATTTTATTGCTGAGCAATTTAAGCTTTTATTATTTTTAAGAATTCTTCTTAGAGCTGTTAATACTAACTAGCTTTACAGTTAATTTTCCATACTATTCTCTAATTTTATTATTAAATTTTATGCATTTAACATGGAAGTAATAAATAAAACTTACAGATCTTAACACCTATCTCGCTCTACCTCGCACACACACACACACACACACACTCACAGTCTCCGTTCGAATCTTATCATAAATTTGTGTCTAGCATAGATATCATCGAAACTATAAAACGAACCATAAACAAATTGCCTGAGGGTCTAGTTAAAGAGCAACAACTTCTGTTTAAGTGCCAGGCCACCAGGTATATGCCCTATCTCGCTCTCACTCCCTCTCTATCTCACACACGCACTCTTAACGATGACAATTTTATCCAATTATTGAGCTGACTGACTGTAAAAATTAACACATAAAAAAACTGGATGGAGAGAGACAGAGTGAGAGAGAGAGAGAGTGGGGAAAAACCTGGGAAGATTTCGCATTTGGAAATCGATAATCGGATTGTTAAAGTGCAGAGCGTGTAAACGAGGCATAAAAATTAGCCCGGTCTGTAGGGCTTTCAAGCCCTTTTGCCAGCGCAAATCGTAAAACCCGATCGGACATCAAGAATGTGCCATAACCCATAAAACGTATGCAGTTCTTGGTTTCTATTTGCCATTTGATGGCCGTAATTCCAATAAAATTTGATGAGATTCTCTTTTCAGTGACTTCTTTCGTTTATTTTTGTTTTTTATTATTTTTTAGTGCCCTTTTAATGAGACACAAAGTGGGCAACAAAGTTGAGAAGGCGTCAAATGGGCGTGGCACTTTATTTGACAACTCAACCCAAGTCCATAAAGCGTGAGAACATTTATCAGTGAATGTATGTTTATATATGTATGCATATATATGTGTGTGTTTATGGAGGTCGATCTTTATCTGGACTGTAGTAAATCTTCTTCTTTTGAATCGTTTGGCAACAAGTTTGGCATGTAAATTTTTGGCTTTTTCTCTGTTGGCCACAAATATTTGGGCAGCTCAGCTTGGCCATAAAGTGATCAGCAAAATTTCTCAGAGAAATGGCGAGCTGTGTTCAGATTTTCTATAGGGTATATTGGCATTAAGATAGAGTATGTGACATATAGTATACTGGTATGATAGAGGATTAGAGGTATGAGATATTTATATATTAATATGATATGTATGCGTTTTGTCATTTGCTTTAAATTTAATGATAATAGGGTATTTTTGTTTTTAGTAGTCAAAAAAATTGCTTGTCCATTCGATAGACCCTTATATTCTTATAACAAACTATACGAAAATTAAATTATACATCCTTTGCTCTGCTTTAATAGACTCCAGCATTTTGGTATTATTTATGTTAACATTTTTCTATATTAAATATATTCAATGATTCCTTGGATATCCAACTTTTTAGAATTGGCTCCATTACAGTTTAACCTTTCAAAGCTCTATAATTTCTTAGGGTATTTAGTGTGCATCTGTTTTGAATCACCTTGCCTCTCTCTCTCTCTCTCTCTCTCTCTCTCTTTCTCCCTCTCCCCCACTCTCTATCCCTCTCTTTTTTCGCTGTTTATTTTGATTTGCTTCGTCTAAATAAATTAGCATGTCCGCAAACTTTGACCCACTTAGATCGGGATTACAGAGCACACACATACCCCCACATATGTAGTACCATACACACATTCATACACATGCAAAGTCAGTGTCAGTACCCAATGTCGAGTGCAACAACTTACTCTGAACAAAGGCCGACAGATCGTAGGAGTCTCTTTTCTTTCATATGGATTCGGGGTTTATTGAACTTGATTAGCTACTTGGAATGTATTTGTTTATGTTTTGTTGTTGTTGTGGGTGCTATGCTTACATCTGATAAGTGTGTTTGATGTTTACGTGTTTTTTGCGTTTGTTAATTGGCCAAATTGTTAGCTGTTGCTAGATTCGACGCCTAAGATAAGGGCGGCTAAAAGGCTTTTGGCCTACATTTGGAAATTATAAAGAAGTAGGAAAAATATACAATGAAAATAATTATATCTTTTAATTGAATATATAAAAATAAAAATAATAAATAAATAAAAAGAAATATTTACAGAGTCAACTACATAAAAACCTCTTAAAGATGTTTTTATTTTATTAAAATAAATTAAAGTATCAAGTATAATGAATATTAAATATTAAATATATATAACACATATAAATATTAGATATAAATTATCTGAAGAGTAATAATAAAAATAATAATATATAATAATAATATAAAATATAATATAAAAATTATAATACATATTATTTTGACAATCAAAATTTTAACTAAATTATAAATAAATCTATTTAATAAAAACTATTAAAAATGTGTGATGAAAAACACATTTTGAATAATGTATTAATTTTGAATAATAATTATTTATTCTGCACCATTTTTAAAAAATGGTTGAAAAACCTGCATAAAAGTTAAAAATAGTTATCATTTATTACAATATACTTAATGTCTCAAATTTGGTTTTATATATTAACAATAAATCACTTAAAGTGGAGCTGCCAAAAATTCAAGGCCACCGTAATGCAAAAATACGTTGTTCTCTTCTCTCAATCTCTTTTTCTCTCTCTCGCTCTCGCTTTGCCACCCACAGCCAAATGACAGTTAATTTATAAAAAGACAACAACAACAATAAGAGCAACTGTCAAGCCAGCTCAAGTTCAGTGTCAATGCGTTCGCAGTCGTAAGCGCCAATCGAACTCGAACATGCAACATGTTCGATCGCGCCGCGCTCTCTTAGCAAACAGCTCCAAAGAGAGCGCAAGCATTCTGAGCCGCTCGCTCTCACACGGCACGCACATTGTAAAGCGCGTCCAACTCCAACTATGGACAATGCAAAAACAAGTTCTCGTTGTTGCTGGTGTCTTTTTTGCAAGCTTTTTGTTGCTGTTGTTTTAAGCGACTTTTGTTTACCTTGTGCCTCGTTAAAGATCAGCAACGTCTTCGGCTCGTGTGCTCTCTTTGAAACAAAGAGAGCATGTGTGTGTGTGTGAGGGAGAGAGACAGAGAGGCGAGCGAGCGCACGCCTGGCCAAACAAGTTGCAGTCGCTGGGTTCTGGACCAGACTCCTACACGGCGTGTTGTTGTTTTCTTTTTATTTAAACTTCTTTTCTTCTTAAGGTTTTTTTTCTTTGCGCATTTTTTCTTCTGCACTGGCAAGCGAGGCAGCCAGCAGCAGGAAGTTCAATTTCAGCTCAGTTGAATTTTGCACGTCATCTCAAGCGGTCCTAAATCGTTGCTCGATTTCCAGACTTGCGACGAGCTATACGAAGTCTACAGAAATTTTTTTGTTGATCTAAAATCTGAATTCTTTACCACAAATCACAAATCGCGTCTCGTGGTGCAACATGTCTTATCGCGCCGTGTCCAGTGTTGTATAACAATGAACTGTCGTCGCAGTGTGAGCAAAGTGCAGCTAATTAAATCGAGCAACCTTTAACAAAATCAAGCACATATTATTATTTATATAATTTTAAATAAATACTAAACAACAACAAATATCTACAATATGTATCGCATGCAAAGACGCGCCGCTCTAATAGCCAAACAAGGTAAAAAATAAAGCAAAATTCAACAACAAATTCCCAAAAATAAATAATAATAATAAACAATAAAGATAAGCTAAACAAATTGGCTGTAATTGCTGCAATTGCAAATATTGTCGCAAAGCCAAAAAAAAAAAAAAAAACCCAAAAGTAAATTTGACTCATTGCTGAGCCTTTTCTCACATTACTCATACGCAGCGTTAGACACTTTATATCTATATATCATATATACATATTTGCATATGTATATATTTATCTTTGTGGTTGCTTTATAAATGCTCTTTTGTGGTTGAGGTGTGGTCAGTGCCATGGCGGATGACTGATCTTTATGACCAAGCTGCTGATAGATGAGGTAATTGTGCAAGTGATTCAAAATTAAAACAAAGAAGGCAACAGAAACAGCTGCTCTTGAATTAAATTTAAATGCAATTGCAATTAAAACTAAGGCTCAGAAATTAGGGATTTAATTAAAGCTGACAAGCTTTCGGTTTCTCTAAAAGGTTTCCGCATTCACATTTGAGGCTTTTAGTCAGGCATTGACTCTATCGACTACTTTGATATAAATTATAATGCTTTTTGTATTAAAAAAGAATTTATTAGACTTTGCCTTTTTAATTAAAAAATAATTATTTTGTTGGACTTTTTCAATTTAAATTTAAGATTTTTTATTTTATATTAATTTATTTTTTAATTGATTGCCTTTAAAATTCGTTGGCTTTAGCAAATTCATTTTTTCCAAAATAAAATTCTTTATATTTGACGTGTTTAAAAATACAAAAAAAAAATAAATAAATAAATAAAAAAATGTTAGACTTTTTCCATTTGTATTATTTGTCAATGTATTAAAAAATTAATTAATTAAAAAAATTAATGATACTATTAGTCTTAGGGACTTTCTGCATTATTTCTAAATTAATTTTTATAATATTTTTTTTTATATTTTCAAAAAAAAAAAAAAAACTTTATACTTTATTATTTTTATAGTTTTTTATTATTACAAAAAATATTCTATATTATTATTTATCATTAAAGAAAACAGGTTTTATTAATTTGGCTCATTAATTATTATTATTATTTTTTTTTTTAATCGTTTATTACCTTTGCTTGTTCATTTGCCCATTTTCTGACTATAGTACGTACCAGTGACACCCTTTTGCCTTTTCTAATTTGAGACAATTTTTTACAGTCACGCCAGAAACTATCATTAAATCTTTAGTCATTAAGTTTAAAACTTAAAGAATTTTTCACAACTGAAAGTGGAAAAATATTTTCTAAAGATTCAATCAGATTATCGGATATTAATTGACAGTTTTGCTACGATATTTCTTCTGGGAGTTCCCACATCAATCTCTTCAAACTGTGCTTCAATCACTCAGTCATTCAGGGTACACAAAAACATGTCTTTCACAATCTGATTTGCTTGGTCTACTTGCTAAGTAAATTGTTTGGGCCAGTCTGCAGGCCAATTCCTTTCTCTTCCTTTTAGCCGTAGACCATGGTGCGGGCCCTAATAGAAACCGTCAACAATTGGCATTAGCTACAGCAACAAAATTCTCGACATCTTCCTTTACTTTCTATACCGCAAAAGAGGAATAAAAAAAAAGACAAAACGATCAAGAGCGAATGGAAAAGCCATGCAATTGGGTCATCAAACAAAACACAGAGACCTCAAACACGAAATGGCAATCATTTTACTTTTTTTATTGCCATAGTTGTTGTTGTTGTTGTTGTCTTTCTTTCATTTTGATAATAAACAAAGGCAAGGTAAATAATGAAAATAAATAAACAAATGGAAAAACTTATTTACTAGCCTTGGCCATAGAGATGAGCCAACTTGGCTTCGCCTCGAGCATCTTTCTATTTCATTTTCGAGACGAAAGGGATAGAAAACTTGGCCAAGTGAAAGATGGCTCTTGGCTTGGCTCACAGCTGCAACGGCCAGAATCCCAGTTGCTGCATGTCAATTCCAGATTCGTGGCATATAATTTCATTTAGTCAGTCAGCCAATTGTTGTTGCTGTTGTTGTTGTTACTGTTGCTGATGTTGCTTTGCATGCCAAATGCTGGGCCACAATTTGTCCACACGAACGCGAGCATTTGCCTTTGAAATAAACCAAGTTCAAAGTCGTGCCACAGTAAAAATCTTTCGTTATTAGCCCAAAAGAACTGACATGGCCAAAGAAGGTCATGGACGGATTTTAGGACCCGGCCTCTGCACGTCGTCTGGCCAGCCAGCCAGCCCAGTCAGCCAGCCAGCCAACGAGCCAGCCGGTCTAAATACCCTACTACTACTATTCTTCTCTTAACTTGGCCAATTGACTTGCAAAAGAAAGAAAGATTTATTATTGAAATGCATTAAAATATGGCCAAGGCAATCGATATTTGCTATATGTATATACAGATACAGGATAATATGTCTATATATGCCTATAAATTTTATATTTATGGCTAAAACTTTCTCAAAAATTATCTAAGCTGCAGACAGCTTAATATTTTAGAGTTGGCCATAAATTAAAAAACTATTTTTAGATAATAATAAAATACTATTAGTTATTATATTAGTCTTGAAATATTTCTTTATTCAATTATATTTATAATTTATTTAATTAAAAAAATATTTTAAGATCAATGTATAAGAATAAAATATTATTCTTGAAATATTTCTTTATTACATTATTATATTTATAATTTATATAATTATTTTTTATTTAAAATTAATTTTTTTCATATTTTTCTTCTATAAATCTTTTATTTAATTATTATTTATTTTACATCTTCTATTAAATATCTCCTGCATTGGCAAAACAATTTTTTTGTGCGCGTATATTTAATTATTTTAATGCGGCAGACACTCAATGAAATTGAAATTTTACACATGCAATTGCTGCTGGAGTTTAATCAAATTGTGTATTTAACAAAAGAGAAATTTAATTTCAGCAACTTTAAAATCAGTTAAATAAAAAAAAAAATAAAATAAATATAACTTATTAATAAATAAAATAAATAAATAAATATATTTTCTTGTTATTATAATTTAGTATTTTAATTTTATTTTACTATTACTATATTTGGCATTCACTAAAAAAATAAAGAATTGATATTCATAAAAAAAATTATATTTTTTATATTTATTATATATGTATTTATTATATTTGTACTATAATATTTTTTATATATTATTATTTATATATATTTTTATTATTTTATTCACTTCAACTTATAGAAGAATACATATATTTTAATATAATATTATATTTAGTATATGATATGTTTTTTTTTTCCTTTCACTTTTGAAAGTATTCTATAGACCCAATATATAATATTTCAAATTTATAGTATCTCCAATCTTCACCATGTATTGAGCGTGATGTGCACCTGATTTATGGACGTCTATTTTCATTAAAGGCTATTTTCGATTTGCACTTAAATCATTTGAAGTACATTTTTTCTATGGGCACTTTACAACACTGCATTGACCCAGTGGCAGCTGCTTTGCGGCTGTTCATTGAACGGCGCTGGTCATATATATATTTAATAGCTTCCACCGTTCGTTTTTATTATGGTTGATGGGCATGCCCAGTAGCTGGCTCAATGTTGTTGTTCTTGTTGTTGTTGTTGTTGTTGCTGCTGCTGCTGTTGGCTCTAACTGTTAAGTTAAGGAGTTGTAGTTGCTGCTGGAGTCTTATTTAATACATTTCCTTAAGACGACTGGCGACTACCATTTGACTGGACACGGCCGTCGACGTCAGCTAAATTATATTCACTCTTCTTCTTCTTCGGCTGCTGCTGCTGCTGGTGGTGCTTGTTGTTGTTGTCGCTCTTTTATGGCCAAGTTGCACGCATCAGTCAGACAGCAGCTAGTCTGGCAGGCACCCTCTGCATCTGCTGCTGCTATTTTTATGACCTCTGTCAACACTAGAGAAGGCAACACAGAGAGATAGAGAGAGAGAGAGAGAGAGAGAGAGGGAGACAGTGAGACGCGCCAAACTTATCTAACGCAACTAACTAACTAAGTATCGAGCAATTCTAATCTAATCACATGAGACGAAACGAGACAAAGAGTGAGGGCGATGGGGGGCGGAGGGGGATGGAGGTGTATGCTGTCTTGTACAGGACAGACGGGTCTCAATGCATTTACCGTAATGTTTGGCTCTCTAACGATGAGCGTGCAACGGTTGTTTTCCCTTTCTGGTCAGCGCTCAAAGTTGAGTTGAGTCGATCGTGTGTGCAGAGCCCAAAATAGCCAGCCAGCAGCAAGAAGAAGAAGAAGTAGAAGAAGAAGAACGACAACAGCAACGGCTGCAGCGCATGCGTGACTTCTCTCACACCTCTCTCCGCTCTCTCTCCGCTCTCACTCGATGTGGAGTGCCTGTTCTTAGCTCGAAAGTCTTCCTGTTTTTTGTTCAATCTGCATTTTGCCCATAGCGCCATCTCGCTTACTCTCTCCTCTCTCTCTCTCTCTCTCTCTCTCAATCTCTCTCTGTCTCTGTCGACGCGCTGTCGTCGCCTGCGCTCCTCGCCTGCGTCTTTGAGCGTGTGCAGTTAATCAATTATAACGACTCTTGATTTCCTTCCTGATCTAGATTAAGATTTTTATGTGGGTTCAGGTTCGGGTTCGGGTTCGCGTGTCTCCTAACCGAAGACGACGACTATGACTGGCTTTTACAGTTGCTTCGGTCTGTCTGCAGTGCGATTAAGTCATTGGCTTTGAGTTCATTTGATTCGGTGATTCGCTCATTCGTTCAGTCGTTCATTCAGCCGTTCGCTCAGCCGTTCCTGACGTTCGTTCTGAAGACACCGCAAGTGCGTGCTTTGATGATGGCTTTATCACACTTTTTATAGAGACATTGCAGCTGATTTGCGACTCTTAATTGACTTTTATGTTACCTGTGAAAGGTGTGCACTCTGATATATAGTTATATATTGTGCGGTTATGGCCAGCACGAGGAAATGAGCGGCACTTATTATGACGGCTTGATTTATTCAAAGGCATCGCGCACAGCTGACAAATCCATTAACATCATAAAAGTGCCCATATCTATTTAGGAAATCGGAGAGCTAGCCGAGATAATCAGAACGTGTTCTTTTTTATGATCTTTGTAGACTTTGAGGAATTTCTCAGTGTACACAAGATCTATTATGCACGCCAAGTTTACTGAAGTTTTTTTTTGAAATTTTTTACCGTGTTGTAAATTGAAATAAGATTGAATATTATGCCTTTCTATGCAATTCTCATGTATTTAAGTGAGACTCAGAGGAATAATAGATTGGAGCAGTAAGTAGAAGGCAGAAGAAGGAGGAGCAGCAATTAATATAAAGGAGAAGATAGTATTGGGGAGGAGGTATATAAATAAAGGATAGAAAAAGAGGCATGATAACGAAGGCAGAATTGGAGAAAAAGAAAAATATGGGATAGATGGAAAACGTAGTTAAAGGACGATGGCACATTTCAGAAGGGTATAGGAAATAATAGAAAAAATAAAATAGAAAATGAAAAATAATATGATAAATAATAGTGAGAAAAATGAATAGAAAATGTTATAATGGGAGGAATCAATAGGAACCAAAGACATTGGAATGGATGTGGATGAGATGGTCAAGTTGGTGATGAAAAATGAGGCGGATAGGAATTGTAGAAGTAGAGAAGCTAAATACAAAGTGGGGGCAGGCGAAGTCTTAGGAGTAAAAAGAGGGAGGGAGGGTAACCTTATGATGGACAAGGAAAGTTGATAAAAGACAGAGAGTAGTCACGTTTGAAGATGAAGAGGGCAGAGTATTAGAATAAGAAGAGTGTGTGAGCAAAGTAAGAGTGATAGGAGAATATGTATGTGTAAGATGTGTAAAGCGGAGAGGGAAAAAAGCTATGAATAAAATTGATAGTGTGCATCTATAATAAAAGAGACATACAAATGAGACTTATGATGCATAAATTCTAATACTTATATATCTAAATTTGTTCAATTTAAATTATTAGATTATAATCTCTAAAAGAATTGAATAACAATTCTTAGAATTGCCTTGTCAGACATAAATAAAACATATATAAATATATATTTACCATCCTCATTTATATCATTATAATAAAAGACTAAAGTGCTCTCTCTCTCTTAGCCAGAGTTGCTTTCAATGGCAATTAGCTTTTGTTTGGCTTTGTGGCAGCGCTTTAGTCAATTGGCCCAGCACAATTTTGCGATCTTATCTCGAAGCCCAAATAAACATTCACCAGCTGAAGCAAAAGAGTTCTATGGGTGCAGCAGCTCCTTGGGATCAACTCCTTTCGACAATAGCCCAGATTGTTGCTGTTGTTGTTGTTGCTGTTGCCTTTCCCTTTGGCATCATTATGGCCATTTAATTATACCTTTTGTGCACAGACAACATTTACCAAATAAATCACTCAATCAAAAATGCTAGAGGACTGCAACACATGACAGCATAGTTTCCCACCGATCGCTCACAGCAACAGCAACAGTTGCTGCTGCTGCTGCTGCTGCTGCTGCAACAGCAACAGTTGGTGCTGCAACACATAAATACATCAGATGTCAAAAAATGAACTTGACTTGCGAGGCAAAAGCACACAGCAGGATAGTAGACTGGCACAGCTCGCCTAAAGGGGCTCCCCAATGGGATCGCAGAGGGGCGTGGCTGGTAGGCTGGCCACATTAAATAGCAAATAATAAATTAATATGCCGTAAGTTAATAATTACAAGCTGAAGATGTAACAGATTGTGCCGAGATTGTTGGCTACTGTGTGCGAACAACTCTTTTGCTATCTGTTGCCCTTCTCCCTCTCACTCCCTCTCCCTCTCGCTGTCCCTGTCTCTGTTTGGCGCCCCGCGTCGCTCTGTAGCAAACTCATTAAAAGTCAACAACCATGTTCTATGTATAGGGTATGCTAGTTGCCTAGCTCATAATGAAGTACATTCGATTGGGTTGCTCATAATGAACGAAAAGTGGAGCGTATATGCTGCATAGATACCCCTTGATATATTTTTAATATTTTTATGAGTAATAAAAGCTTTGCATATAGTTAAATTTGATGTACAATAAAAAATAATAATGATCAAAGAAAAATGAATTTATTTTTCTAGTTTTATGTGATCCATTTGCAGATACCCTGTTAATTACTTTCATAATTTTATTTTGTGATCTCTTATTTAAAATATATTATATATTTTTAATGTTAAATTAAGGGTAAATATGACATATTATTTGTTAATATTTATTTAATTATTTTTAATAGCTAATAAAACAAGGATAAATATGATATATATATATATTTTTAAAGCTAATCCTAACTTTAAAATTAGGAAATGGTATGTAATAAATTTCTTCAACTCTCCAAGTCTCAGATAAGCTAATCAAACTTTTATTTGTTATAAAAATCCGAATGCTCTTTGCTTGATTCAATTTCTAGTTAGTATCCAGCTGCTATCTAGCTAGAATATCAGCTTAGAAATCTAGGCTTTCCTTTTGCCACAAATTGTTGCGACGTGCTGTGCCAGATATGACAAAGATACGTATATATCTATATATATGAATCTATATATATATGTATAAATCTGCCACCCATATATATAATATATTCCTTATGACTTGCTCTAAAATCTCTCAATAAATCAGAACAAGAAATTTGCTGCATTTTGTTGCATTCGCTGTGTTGCAAATTAATTGAGCAAAAGTTCAAGAAAAGTTTACATAACTGCAATAGAAACCGCTATGGCAAACAGCAGCAGTAACAACAACAGCAACAACTTGTTGAACCAGTGAAAAGCAACTCTCGAGCACATTTCATCATTTTCATGTTGCTGCCGCAGCAGCTTCTTTGGCAACATGTTGACAATGCGCGTCGCGCCCTCCAAAGCCAAACAGCGCCACAGTTGACCAATGGTCGAGCTGTTGCAGCTCCAACTCCCATTTGCAAAAGCTAAAGAAATAAAAAAAAACTATTTGCCAAATGCGTCAAGCATTCCGATTTCTATAGTTGCATAGATGTTGCTGTTGCTGTTGCTGTTGCTGTTGCTGTTGGGGTGCAGCAACAACATTTGCTTGGCCATTTGTCAACATTTGGCTGGTATCAAATGTCTGTGGAATACCCTAGCCAACCTGGGTAACCATGACAAATACCATGTAATCAGAAAACACTAACGACAACAGCGACAACAACAACAACAACAACAACGACAACAGATGCTGCTCTGAGGGCCACAAATAAAGTCCAATCGAGCGCTGTTAAAAAAAAATCAAATAAATTGCAAACATTTGCTAAAAAAAAAAAAGATTATTTGTTTGTAACACGACAAAGGGCCAGTTTTTTTTTATACAGAAAATGTTTCAATTATAAAGTAAATGGATAAGAGCAAGGGGTGCCAGAGAGAGAGGAAGAGAGATAGAAACAAATGCAGAGACAAAGAGGAGACAGTAATTTTTGTTTGCAGAAAGGCGTATATCTAGAACAAATTTTATGATAAGAAATTAACTTTATTATTTCGTAAAATATAAACTAAATTTTAATAAAATATTAAGCAAGGAAATATTGTATGTAAAAACTATATATTACAACACATATACATGGAAAAGCTAAACTTATTTATTTTATATTATTTTAAAATTAAACTCTTCTTTTTTTGGAATTTTGTATTAAATGTATTTATTGTAAAGTATTTCAAAAAAAAAAGTATTTGAATATACCAACAATATTTTATAGAATAAATTATTTGTGTTATTATTATTATTATAATTTATTTAAAATAAATTCTATTTAAATTTGAAATATATGTAAATGTTAATTAACTCTAAGCTTTAAGGCAAGTAATATCTCTATCATTTTTCGAATGTATTAGTAAGTATAATTATACATAAATCTCCTTCAAAATGTTTGGTATTATTTTTTAAGTCTAACAGGTTGCTTTTTGTTTACTTATTAAAATAATTTATTTATTTATTATTTCTATAATTTTGTGCTCTTATTATAAAAGTTTTCCTGCCGCAATAAATTGTCTTTGATTGTATCAATAGTTCGTAGTAAGGAAATACAAATCGTTGACACTAACTGCTAAACTGGCCGATAAATTCTCAAAGTGCTTGTCAATCACAATTAAAGCACATGTCAAATTCTGACTACATATTTAATGTCGTTTAGTTGCAATCAATTTGTTGAAGTCTCTGTTTCCGTTTATTGACCCATTTCATCCCATTTGCCATCGATCAGCAATTTGCTTCCGATTCTTGACCTGCATCAACTGACAACAAAATTCACCTGCAACTGAGGAATGCGTTCATTAAGAATTCAAGCAAGTGGTCGAGCGCACTTTATGGGCCACATTACAAAACTTCCTTCCTTTTGAGCACAAAATAAATAAATAAACACAAAAATATTGTTCTGTTTACAAAGCACAGACACAAACACACACACACACACACACAGACGCACAAACAGAGGGAGCGAAAGAGACAGTCAAAAGGAAGTCAGAGTAGGAGCAAGTGCTATAAATAAATGCATTTCTTACATTAAAATGTACCACTAACAAACCCACACACACACACACACACACATACACTTACACAGCACAAAGCAAAGACTATCCCAGCGTCGCGTCGCGCTGCCCTTGCCGGCTGCTCAGTCGCCTGGAAGCCTGGATGAAGACCAACGCCGAAGCCTGGATGCGCGTCTCTAACGAATGTTTTAGCTTTGCTTCCGGCGACATAAAACTGCCGTTTGTTGCTGCTTCTGCTGCTGCTGCTCTTTCTGCTGACGTTTTTGCTGTTGTTGTTGCTGCTGCTGCTGCTGACCGAAAAGCAGCTGCCTATTGGCGTTTACCACAGTTGAGTAATGCGCCTTCGACTTGCAGTTGCAAACGCAGTTGGACTTGCAGTTAAAGTTCTTGCTGTATTTTTTTGTTGTTTGCTCGTTCTTGTTGTTATTGCGTTTCTTTTATTTATTTGCTGCTGCTGCTGCTGTTGCTGCTGCTGCTATTGTTGTTTCTCTTTTTTGCTTTGGCCAGTTTCAAGTTTTGTGTGCGCCGCTTTTGTGTCTCTAAGCAATTGAAGCGGGCAGAGTGGAAAGAGCGAAGCGGGCAGCGCGGGAAGAGCGAAGCGGTTAGCGGGCAATGGCTAGCGGTTAGCGGGAAGCGGGCAAGATATTGGGCAGATGTTGCTGAGGAGTTCAAGTTTCGTTGTTATTTTCTGGAGCTGTTTTCTTGTATTTTTTGAAAGTAATTCATCTGGGCAGCTTTGTGCGGGAAGCTCTTTACCTATAATTGTGGGGCATACGGACAATGCGAGGTCCAAGTTCAAGCCACCCACCCACATTTTATTGTTATCGCAACAATGGGCCGTGCAGCAAGAAAAAAAAAAAAATTAAATAAAAGCGTAGCACAGCTGCTCTCCAACGAAGCGCAACAGCAACAACTTTTCGTTCTGCTTCCAGTTGAGGTCAAATTCGTTCTTGTTCTTGTAATATCTTGATTGTCAGATCGATGGGATCCAAGCTCTATGAACATACATATAAAACTAAGCAAATTGTAAGCTTAAATGCATTTCAATGCATGCCTATTTTGCCGACTATTAAAGTAATTAAATAACATGAAATTAAATTTGCATAAGACAAAGCGCCCCCTGTCGACTATAAGATGTACTAATTAATTGTATTCTAAGTCATTCCATTTGCAAAGCGCCCTCAACCAGCAACAGTCTACCCGCTCGCAGGTCGCAGAAGTTATGTGTGTGTGTGTGTGCGTGAAAACTAAGCGACCCCATCAAGGCAACTGCTTACACTGTATATAGGTAGGGCAGGGTACGCGTTCAGTGCAAGAGATAAAAGCAAATAAAAAATTGCATAAAATGCCAGCGGCTAGCAAAATGCATGTAGAGCTACGAACGGCGGCGGCGGTGCATTGAACTCTCCGTTGCCATGGTCCACGATCCACGGTCCACTGTTTAGGCCAGGCCACAAAACTAGAAACATCGGCGAGGAGCGATCGACCGAACGAGCGAGCGAAAGGGGCGGACGTACGGACGTACGAAAGATCCAACGAACTCGTATCTGTTCTAAACATGGCCACAGATACAAATATACAATGCGAACAACACACATTGCACAGACTGGACAACGGGACACGAGGACGGACTTTCGCACGAATGCGCTGCGCGCGCACGCTGGACGCTGTTAACTGGAAGCTGGAAGGGAGCTTGCGGTTCCAGGGAACGGTTGAGTCAGCAAGCGATTAGAAGCCTAAAAGGAAGTAATGTTGCAGAAAATGCAAAGAGCGAGAGACCAAGAGAGAGAGAGAGAGGGAGAGCAAAGAACAAGCAAAGATCAGATTTCTGCGTGGACGGACCGGACTCTGCGCAGTTGGCTTGGCGATTTTTTATGATGCTTAAAATTGAAAAAATACAACGAAAAGAATACAACAAAACAAAAGTACGAAAGAAAAAAAACGAAGCTCAAGTCTGACGCTCTCGCTCGCTCTCACGCGTGCTCTCTTTTATGGCTATCTATCTCTCTTGCTGGCTGACTGGCTATTATTATGTGCTTTTTCTTTTGGCGCGGTCGACTTCTGCTCGGAGACTCCGAGTCCGAGCTAAGACTTGGTCTTCGTCTTCGTTTTGGTCTCTTGGCGTGTGTGTAATTATCCAAGGACGCCGCTGAGTAATGAAACGACCTTGAGTGCAGCAATACACAGGCACAAACAAACACAAATACACACACACATATACACACTTACACTGTCTTACATACAGACGCATCGTTTGTATCTTTTGTGTTTGGGCGTGTGCTACGCTCCCAGCTCTCCAGCTCTGCAGCTCAGCAGCTCTCTGGGCTCCGGCTCTGGTCAGGGCGTTATTTGTTACACATGGACAAAAAGCTGATATGGTAAACAATTTGTCAGCGTCATAACAAACGCAGTCGGATCTGTGGAGCACTATGCACATAGCTGCAAGCTGCATCTGGGACCAGACAAATGGAACGCCTACAAAGCTTTGACTTGAAAAAAATAAAAAAACAACAAATATATAAAAAAAAAAAGTTTTGTATTGTATTGGGGAAGTAGCCAAGTCAAGTCAAGCCAAGCCAGCCAGACATCTAGACAGGCCAATCTCGCTGCCCATAGATCATTAGCAACTGTGTTTTTTTTTCAGTGTATTTATGGAACTTATGGCAGCTGAATTTGTATTCAAAGTCGAGTAGATCTAGTCAAGTTTATCTGTTTCTGGGCAAAATTAATCGCAGCAAACTATATCTCGATCTTTCTCTTTGTTTAGGATAATGGGTGTGTCGAAGTTTCATATAGATTCTTATAGTTAACATGCCACAAGAAAGGTTCTGTCATAAAAAACTTTATTGTTTCTTGATATATCCTTAACCCAAATGGTACACATCTTGTATTGCCGCAATAAAAACAGAGTTTTATATCAAAATATTATTGATATGATAATTCTTTATGATAATGTTGCTTAAATATAATAATAATAAAATACAATTATAATCTATTTAATGCATTATTTCAGTTATATATGATAAAATTTAAATATAAATATATTAAAAACAAAATTCATAATTTAAAAAAATTAAAGAATTATGAAAAACAAAAAATTTATAATTAAAAATATAAAATATAAATCTAAAAATAGTTTTGTATAAAATTATTCAATATTAGAACCTAAAAAGAATATTTATGCCTATAAATAGTTTTGACTAAGTATAAAAATAAATATTACAACACAAAAAAAAAAAAAATTGGTAAACAATTAAATTAATTAAATGAAGCTAAGTAATATAAAGTATATATTATGATTTATAAAATATATATTATGATATATATAACTGGAATTTTACCATACTACTGTGCATGTATATATTATAAGTCTATATTTTTATGGATAGGAGCAGAGAGAGTGTAAAAATACCAGTTCTCTATATCATATTATATAATAAATCAGAGGAAAATCCCATAGGTAATTAAAGTCAGGATAGTTTTGATTTTCCTAAAACGAATTCTTATTTCACCGTGAAATTTATATTAATATGTGTATATGTATTTCTCTGATATAATTTATGATTGCCTCTACCTTAATTTTAAAAATAATTTAAATCTCAATCTATAATTAGATAATCTTTTATTATGGAATTTAAAAGTTTCATCTATTTAGTTCTTAAAGAAATGTTCTCTAGTTTTTGTTTGTTTGCTTCCAATCCAATGCACTTTGCATTTGATGCTATTGAAGTGCAACCAGACCAATGACCTCCTCAGAGAGTACTCTAACATTACTTACTCCTCTCTCTTCCCCCACCCCTCTCTCTCTCTCTCTCTCTCTCTCGTGGCTGGCATCAACTAATCAGCCAGAGCGCAAAAATTATTTGCCATTTTTTACGCGCTGCTTCAAACGCGGCAACAGCAACAGCAACAACAACAACATTAGAGGCAGTTGCCGTTGTTGCTGTTGTTGTTGTTGTTGTTATCTACGCTGGCATGCCAACAGGCCCCACCATTAGGCCATAATCATCATCACACACGCCTTGCCCGCACCCCTTAGTCCCCCGCCCTCCACGTTCTGCTCCTACACTGAGCGCTGCAGAGGTGTGCCAAATGCGCTTTGTCTATGAAGGAATGAGAGAGGCAGAGAGAGCGAGAGAGAGGGAATATGTGCTATGTAGCTGAGCAAGCGATATGCCTACCTGCCAAAGCACAAAAGCTGAAGGAGGAGGAGCAGCAGGCGGAGGAGCAGCAGGCAGATGGAGGCCAGCTATTTTTAAGTATGGGTTTCGGTTTCATTGTTGCATTTCTTTTGCGTTTATGAAATTAATGAGCAGCTCCAACGGTTGCCCGGCCCCATCCTCTTGGCATCCATGCCACTCCACTCCACTCCACACCACTCCACTTCGATAATGGTTGCATAATTTGCCATCGCCATCGCAATTCATTTATTGACCCGCATTTTTCCCCTCTTTTATTTTTTTCGCTGTTGATGCGCAGTTTTTGCTTAACCCTGAGGCTGAATTTTAGCTGTCGCCTTCAACTGCCTGGCGACCTTTTACAATTGAATTGTAAACACACGCGCTGCCTCCCTGCTCCAGCTCCAACTCATCATCATCATCATCCACCGCCCCCTGCTGCCTCTTCGGCTGTGATCTTTCAGCAATTTGGGCATTCCATTTTTCTATAATTTTTATTTTTGTCAGCTGCGCGTCAACAACATTTTTGTTTGTCTTTGCCTAAGCAATGGCCACGCCCACACATTACTCCCTCCGTCCGTCCCTCTTTCACCCATCTACTTGGCGAGTGTCAAAAATTGGCATTTGCTTTTGTTGTTGTTGTTGTTGTAATTGTTATTATCGTTGTCTTTCATCGCTTGGCTCACACAAAATAATTCACTTTTGATTTCTTCTTCGCTTTGATCTTCACTTCCTTTTTGGCCTCCTCCACAAATGCTTCTTTTATTTATTTGTTTAGCAATTAATTCCCCGAAGAAAAAAAAAACACTTTCGATTTCGAGTTGAAGAAGAAAACACAACAAATAAACACTTAGGAAATAAATTAAAATAACAGCCACCAAAAAATTCACTTTTAATCACAAAAATCTTCTTCTTTATTTTTGCAGGTATGTTAAATGGATTTTTATTATGATATGCTCAACAGAGGGTTCTTTTTGAGACATTTTTATTTTGTTTTTGGGTAAGTTCATGGGAGATTTTTTTATAATTTATGATAATGTTTTAAAGAGCCAACAATGTATGCACTTAAATTAAAATATATATGGAGTTGAGGATGATATCTTGAGAAGCTTTAAATCGATAACAATATTGAAATTAGAATAACGCTCAAAAATAATATTCTGAAAAATATTTAATCACTTTTAAATTTAAATATAAATTAAAATTATGTTTCTTTGTTTATTTTATTTATTTTTATTTATTTAATAAATGAATACAGAAATTTATTTATTTATTAATAAATTAATTTATTTATTTATTTATTTTTATTTATTTATTTATTAATTAATAAATAAATGAACAAATTTATTTATTTAAAAAGACAGTGAAAGCTTTTCGCCTGAGCAACAAAAAAAAAAAACAAATAAAAAAAATCAATAAATAAATATATAAAAAAAATAAAAAAAAAAATTAAAAAAAATAAAATAAATAAAATAATAAATAAATAAATTTGTTCATTTATTTATTAATTTATTTTTATTTTTTTTTTTTTTTGTATTATATTTTATATTTATTTATTTTTATTTTTTTTTATTTGTTTATTTTTATTTTTATTTTTTTTTTTTTTGCTCAGGCGAAAAGCTTTCACTGTCTCTTTGCATATTTGTAGTTAATAGCATTTGGTGTTATCTTGGCCTCTGGCCGAAAACAACCCCCATAATCCTGGCCACATCTATTATTACCATTAAGATGATTAACTGGACGCGAGTGCTCGTATCTATAGCAGCATTAACTTAAGAGCTTCGCCCCGAACCGTTCGGCTCTGGCTGCGCTGGGGACTTTCTAATGCTGCTCCCCTGTTTCAGCCAGAAGACAAGGCCTGATCTCTTGACTTGGCCAAATATTACACATCATTATGCGAAAGCCAGGACCCCACCCACCCACTCTGTGGAGTGTGCGGTGAGCAAGGCTTCCTGCTTTTACAGAGCATATTGAAATTTATTGTTATTGTTTCTGGCAGCGACTACTGTCCATAATTTTTCAACAAATCGTCGCTCAGCTGTCACACTAATCTCCGGGAAAGCGAAATAAAAAAAGAAACAGACAGAAATTTGCATATGAGTTGAGTTTGGGGCTCTGGGGATTGGCTTTGAGCTGCTTGGCCTGGTCAGTGAAGCATTGTAAAAAAGAAATCAAACACACCTACACTGAAAACAATTGTGGGAAATTTATAAAACATAACCAGAGGTCTGCCACAACTGGTGTGTGTGTGTGTGTGTGTGTGTGTGTGTGTTTGCGTTTACTTATTAACAAGTTTCAAAATTGTTTTTACCACATTTGGTTAATGCCATTTATTGGCTTTACTTAGCTGCCGGTGTTTCCACAAGTCTGCCTCTGTTTCAGTCTCAGTCTGTCTGTCTGTCTATCGGTTTGTGTGTGTGGGCTGTTCGAGGCTGTCACGCCCACTAGATATAGCTAATGCATAAGCCAAGGGTGCGGCGCGGGGGGCATATGCTTTTGGGCGTTTACGTTGCATCCGAGAACTGGCAGCAAACCAAAAATGGAGCCCACTTGGGCAAACAACATTTGACTTTGGCTTGACTCATGCGCCTTTATTTCTCTCTATCTCACACTCTCTCTCCCTCTCTCTCTCTCTGTGCGCCTTTTCTCATATAATTCAAATGTCAGTTTTTTATATGTTGATTCTAATTGTTTTGGCTGCGGCTCTGAGGTTACTAGGTGAGGTCTACGAGTAGCCGTTGCTTCACTTCTCTGCTACTCTTCACTTCGTCTTTCTCTCTCTCTCTCTGCCCCTGTCTCTGTCTCTCTTTCTGTCCCTCACACACGAAAGCAATTAATCCCGCTAATTGCTGCCAACGTCAGCCAAGATCTAATGTGCCAGCCCCCCGTATATTAGTTTTATATTTCGTGGTTTCTTAATTTGTTTATGTTCTCGCATCTCAGGTATGAAAAGGTCACAGATGCTACAGATAAGCCGCAGTGGGCCCACACAATTAATCTTTGTATAAACAACAGCATTTGCTTATAATCTATTGCAAGCTTTTGGTTTAAAGCCAGCAGTTGGAACAGTTATATTTCGATGACAGCTACTTATTCATCTGTGTCTCCTTCGTCTCTTGCCAGAAGTGGCTTTAAAAGACAGTTAGTTGAGGTTTGATCAAATTGATGTAGGGAAGCTTGAGTTTAGCGAATAAAACTGCATCTGGGAGTTCTGTATGAGATAAAGCTCTACTTTAAGCTTAATAACAGCTTTTTGATTTTAAAATACTTGCATATATTTTGGAAGGCTTTCTAGTACATACCATTCGTGCGAAAGCTTTGTTTGTTCGATAAGAAACTTTCTCCTGTGGATCTAGAACTGTTTGCTTATACGTATATATAAGTATTAATGAGCTTTAAGATAAACTTATGTCAGTTTAATCTATGTTCAATGCATTTACATGGACTGCTGATTACTTGAATTTTATAAAGGAGCTTTAGGTCATCTAAAAATGTATTTCTTGATTTATTTATCCTGTGTACAAATTTGATACATTTACTTATAAAGCTTTTTGATAGTTATGAACTTGCTAAAAGTAAACAGTTTTAAGCTCCTTTCATTTAAAAAAACTTTCTAATATAATTTAGATCTCAATGCAATGAAAAGCTTTAAGCCTTAAGCTCAAGTAATTAATTCTTATTCTGGTTAATAAATTTTATACTCGAAAGCTTTGTTATATTAGCATGAGCATATTAAGCAACTTGATCTACTAAACTAATTTAGTAAAGCTCTTCATTCAACAAGCTCTAGTTGGCTTATAGAGCTGGCCAGCACAGCTGCCAGCCCCAGTTGAGTATCAACTTGCTTAAGCTTTCGAGCACCGTCACTTTTGCATGCACTACAGTGATCACTCATTGTGACAGACAACTGCAACTGTGATTTTCCGCTCTCTATTGCCATTTGCCTGGGCGCGCTTAATTGTTTCTTTTAGCCCACAATAAAATTCGACTAAATGATGCTGCACAAATTGAACTGTGAGTGCAATTTGGTTGCTTTGGTTTCAGTTTCGGTTTCGGTTTTGGATTCGGTATCGGGTTTAGGTTTGCTCGGTTGTCTCGCCACCCCTGTTCCGGATGGACGCCCACCAAAAAGGCTGGGCCAACAACTCAATTCGGAATGGGCCATTAAAACAAATGCACAGCGAACACATCGCAAATCCCAGATACAAGCAAAAGACTCGCCCACGTCGACCAGCAGCTAACCTGGGCCTGTTCACACACAGAGAATATCAAACATGGCAATATTTATTTATAACATTTTCGACCACGTCCACGTCCACATCCACGTCTCTGGGCAAACGTTTCCACGAAATGTGCACATAAACAAAGTGTCTGGTCGAGATGTGAGGCAGGTCCAGGACCTTTCACTTGCCTTCTACTCCGAGAGCTCAGCTCTGGCTGCTGTCTTTCTTTTCTAAGCAAAAACCGCAACAAAAATTGTTATGATCGAGCTCATATTTATTTGTATTTGTATCAACGTGTTTATAACTTAATAATGGCTCAATAAAAAACCAAAAGCAACAAACACGATCCGAAAAAAATCTCTATATATATGTATATATATTACTTTCCTTTCGTTAACTGCTGACTGGAACTGAGCGCTGCACAGTAGTCGGCATCCACGTCCATTTCGTAGTCATGTCGTATTTTGGACAACTTAAACGTGATCGCATTTAGGAGCCAAGTCTCGCGATTCCCCCCACAGATCCTCAGCTGCTGTTTTAGAAAGGCTAATGGGGCGTTTTGTTTCGGACAGGCTCGCTTCGAGTCTAATCAAATGAATTATTATTACAATAAATAAGCATATTTTGACAGTGCGCTTGTTAACTAAATGGCATATCAACTGCTAATGACAACGGCCCGGTCGTTGGTTCAAAACAGGGTCAAGCCATCGAGTATTTGCGAAAGCTCTCTCGCTCTCGCTCTCTCTCTGTCTCCCTCTCGCTCTGCTTCTTTCTCTCTGTGGCTCAACTGTAGCCAGCGGCTATCATTAGAGCATAATTGTCAAAGTACCAGCAAATTAAATGCTCTTTAGCCAAATAGTGCCTCGAAATCGCACAAATTTCGCAAATTGCACTCTAAACGAGCTTTTAGCTTCAAGATTAACGTAAATAGTTGAGATTTGGCAAATTTCCCAATTGGTATATTAGCGAATGGGACAGGAAAGAAAGTTGAGCTGAGATAAAGAGAGGCGAACAAAATACTTTTCTAAATATAGCTCTTAAAAGTAATTGTCTATAATATATGACAAAGATATGATAAAGATACGTTGTTAAGATTTTCTATAAATGATTAGAGTTTAGATAGCCCAAAGCAAGCGCTGCATTACAAATATATATATAATTTACTATATAAGGTATATTATATATGGTTTTCTCCTAATCATATTTCATTTGGTTTTTCCTATGTAACCTAATGATATGTGATTAATGATGTCTGAAAATGAACATAATATTATGCTGATATCATATATACGGTAATTACTTTATGATTTTAATTACATTATATATCATTTTCTGATAGATATCATGAAAAACAACTTGATTTTCTGTCTATTAACCTACTTTTTGAAGGCTTTTCTTACAGAATTCTAAGATATGGAAAATGCTGATAAGATATATTGATTAATTGAAATTAAATAGATAAAAATGAACGCTATTCATACATTAAAAATTCATAAAGAATAGATCATACTATAGCTAATAATAATATTAGTATTAACTACCATCAATAGTGCTCCAGCTTATATATAAAGATATCAATTGGCATTGCTATAAAAGCAAGTCTTGAACCTTTAAACAGAATTAACTGTTAACTGGGCTATAAATGATAGCCCAACAATCTTGTTAGTCACGCCTTCGATTGAATTAACTTTGCTCCACATTCAAAACTCCTCAGCAACACAACTGTATTTTTTATAATATTTAATTGGCACAACACCACAGTTGAAATGTTAATCCGTTTTGTGCCCTCGAATTGTGTTACAATATCAATTTTCGGCCGTTGCTCTGGGGCCTGCCAGATATAATACTATAGCTTTTGAGTTATTTTTATTCCAACTCGAACCGCCGAAAAAGAGCCCAGAGATACACTAAAGAGCGTGCAATTGGTGCAGCAATTTATTTGCGTTGGATCCGAAATGCGAACAACAACAGTTTTATGGGCATTTCATTTCGTGTTTGGCTAACATTATCAACAGCTAAGGCCGACAACTGGCACACCGAGAGACAAGGAGGGAGACAACGAGACAGAGAGAGAAAGAGAGAGAGTCCGAGAGAATTTAAGAACCATAATTTGTTGTTAGCCGCAGGATAAACCACGCAAATTTATCATGAGAAACAAAAAAAAAAAACAAAAATATTTATATATACGAAAATGTGTTGTGCGGGAAGGGGAATTTTTTTCTTTCTTTTATTTTGGCGATAGGAAGTGAAAACGAAAAGCGTTGGGGAGTAGCCGCCGAGATGCCGAGATGGAGGGGCATCAGTCTGTCTGGCTGTCAGGCTAGTCTATAAATTACAGTTGCTATTCAGTTGCTCTTTGGGTTTATAATCAGAATTTGCGCTTTCACACGCCAACAACAAAAGAGAAGAGAAGAAAAGAAAAGGGGGAGGGGCGGAAGGTGGACAAAGCGGGAATTCACACTTGCGAATTTGCAAAGTTCCGTTCGCTATCTAGCTGACACAATCACCAAGAGAAAGAGAGAGAGAGAGAGAGAGCAAGAGAGAGAGAGAGGCTTCTGGCTGGGCTTGCCTTGAAGCTGTCTGTTGTGCTCGTCGCGTCGGGAAACATTTCAGCATTGCTGATAAGCAATCTGCTCTAAATTCTGTCTTTTGCTTTGCTGGTGCTTCCTTTGTCGTGAATCGCACGGGTAATTTATGTGCTGCGCTTGCCCTAACCGAATGCAGGAATTATAGGGTTTGTCGGAATGAAAATCATAAGTATCTGCATAACTGAGATACGAACGGCATAACTGTTCAGCTGATAGAGCTTAGCAGCTGGCACTAAGTGGGTCTCGCTTGTAGGAGTAACAATTCTTCAGTGGAAAGCTTAAATACCTTTGATATCATTTGAAATTGATCTGAAAAGCTTAAGCTGTAATAGAGAATTTAACTCAAAAGGTAAAGCAGTGCCAGACGTTTCATCTCTATAGACACTATAGAATAAATAGATACTATTATTACAATAGATGCTATGCTATAGTTACTATTAGCTATAGATACTATAATTACTATTGATGCTATAGATGCTATAGATACTATAGATACCATAGATACTGTACATACTATAGTTACTATAGATACTATAGATACTATAGATACTATAGATACTATAGATACTATAGATACTATAGATACTATAGATACTATAGATACTATGGATACTATAGATACTATAGATACTATAGATACTATAGATACCATATATACTATAGATACTATAGATACTATATATACTATAGATACTATAGATAATATAGATATATAGATTCTATGCCTTATATAAGTACTAATTGAATTTTTTGAAAATGAATACTATTCCATGCCTTTTATAAGTACTAATAGAATTTTTTGAAAATGAAAATCACATATAATAATTTAATGACAAAGACCTTTGAATCAGAATTTGATGAACAGATAAATATAAAATTATAAAGTATTTCATACATAGATAAATATCAAAAGATCATAGGATAAGTAAACTCTCATTGAAATCTATTATCCCGCTCTACGATCTAAAATAAGATCTGAGATAAGTATATCAAAGGCGAAATGCATATGACAAAAACAGTAAAGTATATCCATAAAAATTTCATTTATTAAGCGTACATGAGTGGGTCTTCATTTCTTACAAGAAGTACAACTTAACTCATAGCGTAAGTGTCCAACGTGTCCAATATGTTTAAAGCTCTTAAAGCAATTTCTATTATATCTATTTTAAGAACTTTATCTGTAAAGCGCTCATCAAAAGTCCCAAAAATGCTGTAATGAGTATAATTAGATCTAGATGAAGAGTAGTTACTTATGCCCCATATAGATCGCCAATGAAAAACTTATTATGAAGTTCATAATGAGACGTGTAAGCAAATTATGATGATTATGATGAGCATTATGAACCCAATCATAAGTAGTTAAGCAGCTCACGCTGAGAGCTCAGTACCGTTTCTTTTCAAAAGTATCAACAGATACACTGCACTAAGATCTCAAAAGCTCCATTGTGGCAAGAACAAAGACTAAATGGAATTCCTAAGTATCTATCCAATTAAAAGTAACCATGGAGCTCACACTGAGAGCAGCGTCATTAGACCACCCACACCAGATGAACTCGAGAAATTCTTTACCAATAAGTTTTCGTAATTTTCACTCTTTCACATGTTTGTCTATAATTGGCCCACTTTGATATTGGGACTTGAGTTGAGTTCAGTTGAGTTATGAGTCGACGGGGTATGCAAAGTAAAAGTCGAATTTTCTATTACAAATACGAAATTCGATTTGTTCGATTTGAATTTCGAATGTGAACACCGAATTCTGAGGCCTGAGAATAATTATCTGGCTGCTGGACACGACACCCACATAGAGTTGGCCGCAATTTAATTAGAAAACACACGACGCAACGATTAATGGCCAATGCATTTGAAAGGAAGAGTAAGAGTGAGCTCCACTCGGCTCGGCTGGCTGGAGAAATGCGCGAGCACATGCGGGGCGCAATAACAGTAAAAAAGTGTAACATATATTTATCACTGAAAAGCGACAGCCGAAAAAAAAAAAACTAAAGCAGAAACAGAAACAGAAACAAGGAAGTATAGGCATCTTCTTCTCTTGGCAACTGCCATCTCGCTCTCTTTGCCAATGTGGGTCAGGCAAGCGGTCGGCATCTCTGCTGGAGCGCCTGTCCAAACAATGAGCCCCCAGCCAAGGCAACCAGCCAGCCAGCCGGACAGCCGGACAGCCGGACAGCCGACGCGATAGCCTGGCCAGCCGATTCAAGCCAAACTCAACACGCTTCACATTTTCGATGATGATAAATGGCTCAGATGAGTGCCACGATAAAAAGGCACCGAAAGGAGTTGCAGACACAGTGAAAAACAGAGAGAGAGAGAGAGAGAGAGAGAGCTCGTTTGTTAAGTTAAATGTTAACTTAATGGCAGCTGATAAGCCTCGCAGTTCTGATCAAGTCGCACAAAGTAACTCAGTGGCTCTCAGCAAATAGTGTCAGCTAATTAAGGGCAGCTCGAGTAATCTAAGCAGTGTAGTTAACCCAAATGAATGGGAAGTTGTTGCCAATTCCAGCTACTAATATAATCTACAAATGTCTAGCAAAGCAAATAGACTTTGGGCTTAGCTAAAAAAAATACTAGATGTAGAGTATGTCATATTGCCAGACAAAGTGCACAGCTTATAATTGACTTGGACAAGAATATTTGCTCATTATAAGATCTTTATCTGTTTAATCAATGAACAGAAAGAAGATAATAAATTCTTTGTTTATTTAGAGTGGCATCTAAGAAGGTATGGCATATCTTATGTATAGACATATCAGTACGAAATAAAAATTAGTGTTATGTGAGTGTCATGAATTCTTTGATTAGTCCATGTCAAGTGCTCATTATAAAGAGCATCAGGTAGAGCTGCAGCCATGCGACATTAAATATCACTCTCCTTATGAATGCTCTCCTTATGAACGCCCTCCATATGCTTAATCCCATATTCGCCCTCTAGGAGCACTGCTGAATTGTGCAATAGTATAATATTAAATCAGAAGCCTAGAAAGATCAAGTTGGACCTCCTGAGTGGGTTTTATTTTGAGCTCTGTACCAAACTCTTTGCGTTAGACAGCAAAAATGATCTTCACTATTTTTATAAATATTTTTTCAAAAATCTTTATAATACCGAACTTACTAAACAGTCTATTTGAAGATTAATAAAGCCTTTAAAACAATAACATTAATGGAATATCAGGAAACCGATCATAAAACAGTTTAATATGTCATCAAGAAAAAATATTTTTGTAACAAGATCTGTCTTACGATTTTTGGCTGATCTATAATGATTTCTTCTAGCATTCTGTAGCATTGTCATAATATCAAATATATATATATTTATTTTGAATAATATCTAATAATATCTATATATCTATACATCTATTTTAAATAATATATATGTATATTATCTCAAAACATATATCTATCTACAATATAATAATATATTGAGTAGAAGGTAACTTAAATATATTTCCCTTGTTTGTCTGATCTTTTCTTAATCTCCTTATTCAGTGTCAAAAATTGTAAATACCTAAAGCTGTCAACACAATGAGCTGATGATGTATGTAGTTAAGGCTCTTTCGCAATATATTCATGCATCAACTACTGATATAAGTCCAAAATCGAATAATTTCCAACTACAATCATTATCGCCCTATGCCATCTCGCTCTCTCACTCACTGTCGATATACCAATTGTAATTATACTAAGGTCTGCCTTTGGCTTGTGTCTAAATCCTTCTACCAACTCAGCTCAACTCAATTCAACTCAACTCAGCGCCTTCTTTAACTTTCACTGCACAGTCGTGAATATTTGTGCAATTGCTTGACAATTCTAACACATCATTCGAGCTGAGCGAAGTTGAGCTGAGCTGAGCTGAGCCTGGCGGCGACACTTTCCCATGACCAAAAGCATTAGAAGAGCTAAGCCAACAAGTCACACTGTGACTGCACCAATAAAAGGCACACAAAGCGCTGAGGCCTAAACCTAGAGTCGAGCATTTTAGCCAGGCCGAAGCCAATTGCCTGTCCTCCTCCAGCTCACTCTGCGCTCTTCACAGTCTTTGGCTGTGACACGTTCACGATCCAGAGTCAAGGTAATTCCCATACAAATTTTTGCATTACCAAAAATTTAGTGTTTTTACCTCTTTGGCCATTGTTGGGCTTTCGCTGCTCTCTGCGCTCGTCTGTCCAATGTCCAATGTCCAATGCATACGAGTATAACTATTTATTAGGTCATCTAATTGTGTTTTCCATTTCGACGAGCTGTGACAGCAACAGCAACAGCGTCAGACGTGTTTTTCCAACGGTTTTCCCACACGCTCACACACACACACACACACATACACATGGCACATGCATTTACCTAGTTTTGTAGTTTTGCATTCGGTTCCGGCTGCCAAAATTTTAATGGACTCTTTTTCATTGACTGCGCTTCAAATTGACTTTGCAGTTCGAGCAAATTGAGCAACAGAGTAGCTGGCGCTTATTCACACAAGTTATCGATTTATCGATTTATTGGCGCATAAAAGTGTCAGCTTTACTACATTATGATAGCTAAGATATTGATAGCTCACTGAGAGTGATAAGAAAGTGTGTGAATAAAGTGAAGCAGCGAATGCTTGAAGAAGTAGAAGTTGCTGCCAGCTTTAATTAAATTCATTTCATTTAAGCCGATTTATGTATCGATTGAGGGAGTTATCGTGTTATATATAATAAATAAATATATATATTTATATATAATATAAATATTTTATAAATGTAATATTAATAATTAATCGGTTGTCAATAAAATGAAGCTAAATATAGAGTTGTAAATGTTGTTAATATGAATATGTAATTGAAATGTAAAGTAGCAGATATAATATCGATACATTTATTAAAATTTTTTGCTATTTTTTAAATTTTTATGTATGAAGTAATTTTTGAAAAATTCTTAATATTATCTAAAGATTTAAAGATAAATAAAAATCCTCACTATATTTGGCTTTTAGTAATTCTCTGTGTTATCGATCAAATGCAGCGTATATCGTAATTTTTTTTATATGTATATTGTGTCACTGTCACATTTTTATGCAATCGATTACTATTTTAAGGCAATAAATATTATTTATATCTTTACATAAAATATCTACTATCACTTAGTTCATTCAAATTTGAAATGACTAGTTCATTCAAAATTTATCAAAAAATTTTCTTTAAATATAAATACACATTTTAAAATATTTAATAAGTTTTGTCAATAATTATCGAAAATGTCTAAATGTTTGAGTTATTCATCACATCTGCCACACACACACGCAAAGGAATTCGACCAGCTGCTGTGGTTTAAGCCAAGCTCGCAACGGGCCAACACACCAGCTGTTGCCCCCGCCTACCAAATAACCGACATAAACCGACAGAGTTCAAGCGAGAAAGTCTTAAATTACATACGCACCCACACAAACACACACACACACACAGAGATAGACAGCTCGAGGCTGTACAGGAGACCTTCCTGTTCGCTGAAATCGCGCTTCTTCCTTTTTGCTTTTGGCCAATTTGGTCAATGAATTAAGTTTTGGACGCGTTGTTGCGTTGCAAGTTCTGTTTTTTTTTTTTTATTTCTTTTTTTTTTTGGTGGTATTTTTTGTTTGCTGCATCGGCAAACACCTCGAGCCTGGGGCATTCGCATTCGGCAAATTGGCCGAGCGCTCAAATTACAGTTCATTGAGCCATTTGGCAGAAAGAGAGTTGCCTCGCTTGGCGACACTTGACGGGCTTCCTGTGCCTGTGCCTGGCCTGGCCTGGCTCTGACCCCATTTCTGGAGTCGACCAGCTGCAAAGGTTTGTCTCCACTCCCAACTGACTCTCTCTCTCTCTCTCTCTCTCTCTCTCTCTGTATGATAAATGAGCATTCATTTGTGACCGTTTACCTTAACCCACAGCGAGACTCTGTTACTTGGCTCACATTCGCTTTTGGCCACATTATTATTTAGCCGTTACTCACATTTTTGGCCACTGCTGTTGTTTTGACAGTTGCCCAACTGCCCGAACTGCCCAGCTGACATTTACACAGGACCCGAACACGATGTCCCATTGTGATTTATGTGGCCCAAGCGTTAAAGTGTTTTACTTCATTTTTTGTCTTCCTTCTTCTTCTTCTTGCCTTTGCCCTGTTCTCCGTGTCTTTGCCATTTATCTTGCTGCACTACTCTACCTCTCTCACTCTCTCTCTCACTCTGTATGGGCTCTACCTACTTGTCCGCACTTCGTTCGAGAACATTTCACTTTCCCGTGAGCTAATTGCAGTTGAGCCTCGTCTGCTGTTGCAGTTGCCTCATCTCATAAATCTTCAAACACTTTCACATTCATTCATGCCCGATTTTCGTACACCCGAAATCGGTGCACATAAATCGGTAGATCCGTAAAAAAATATACTCATTAGCACGTCGCGACGTCGCCTAAGTGGTTCCCGCGGTGTGTGCCAAGGGTAACCCGCGCGGGCAAACTCGGCCACCAAACACTTCTTCTTCTTCTTCTTCTGCTTCTCGCAGCCCAACAGGTAGTCCAGCCCGAATATACAAAATAAAGTAAAACACCTGCGGTTCTCATTCATAGTTCAATTTGTAACACTTGGCGATTGTGCGCAGGGCCAGCACTACCAGCACCGCCAGCGCCTGTCATAAAGGAGCAAATTGTTAAACTGTTGTTCAAGAAGGAAATATCCGAGCATCCTAAGTAAATACTTCAAATAAGGATCTATACTTCAAACATTTTCTTTGTGGACAAAATCGTTGCTAGCATCAATCAAATGAAAAATATTTTTCTTTTTCTTCTTTACCTAAATGGTAAAAAAAATTAAAAAATTATAAATGATTTAAATTTTTGAATGTATTTGAATGTATTTAAACAAAATAATAAAATGCATTTAATGAATATTTTATCCCAATAAAATAAATACAAAACACTGTTTGTATTTAAATTATATATAAATCAAATTAATTTTTTATAAAATTTTCTTTTATTTTGTTGTAAATTTATACAATGCAATCAAATTAAAATATGAAAAAAAACTATATTATTATATTGTCCAAAAATGTTTTCCCTTAAGAAAATTAGTTTAATATTTTATTAATTGGGCATTAAAATAGAGAGTGAGCAAAAAAAGAAAAATGATATATTTTTAATATTATTTATATATATATATATATATATATATATATATATATATATATATTTTTTTTTTTTAATGCTTTATTATTTATATATACATTTATATATCCTTATGAATTAAATGTATATGAAAATAAAACAAAAATAGGTAATTTAATTCTAGTTCTAGCTTTAATTTTCATAAGTTCTATTTTAATTATCCCCAAATAGAACTATTTCAGTCAACTTTCATGCTTTCATCTAATTGCTCAGAGATGTGAAATGAATATTCACAAAGATGAAGAAGAAGAAGAAGAAGAAGAAGCAGCAGCAGCTGTTAAATAAATATTCCACTTTCTACTTTAAGCCACAACTGAAAAATTTCAATAGTTATGAGCAAATTACCCGCATAATAATCATTATAATTAAGCGTAATCAAATTAAAGGCCTCTAAATGGCATTTAAAGCACGCAAAGGCAGTTCGACAGATTGATGTGTATGTGTATATGTGTATATGTGTGTATATATGTATATGCATGTGCATGCATATATATATGTATATTTGTATATCTGTTATTTATTTTGGAGATTTTCGTTTACAATTTATTTGCATTTAACCTGCTTTCACTTGGCGCTTTGCTCGAGTCTTGAGCAACAGCTGCCGTTGCCGTTGTTGTTGCAACAGTTGCTGTTGCAAATGCAACATGCTGTAGAAT
Source organism: Drosophila navojoa (assembly GCF_054131105.1). Lineage (NCBI taxonomy): Eukaryota > Metazoa > Arthropoda > Insecta > Diptera > Drosophilidae > Drosophila > Drosophila navojoa. The sequence goes on from NC_142892.1 coordinate 18,638,254, forward strand.
CAGCAGACGACCATGAATTTTTGAGCTCCCTTGGCCACTCGCCACTTCCTCCGCTGGCCACGCGTATGTGGGTGGGCGAGTGGTTTAAGTGGGAACTGTGGTGTGGCAGCAGTAGAAGGCAAGACACCAAGCGACGGTGGGACATGAGGTGGGGCTAACTGCGTTTTAATCTCTCAATTCAAATGGCACAGCTTGCAACTGCTGCTGCCGTTGCTGCAACAGTTGCTGCGGTCAAATGGTGAAAATAAATGGGAGGCAGCCGAAAGTGGTGCGAAAATGAACGGTGGGGCAACGCCGTTGTTGCTGTTGCTGTTTAGTGGTTGCTGCTGCTGCTGCTGCTGCTGAGTGGTTGCTTAGTTTTTGGGCAGCTGTTGCTGTGGATGCTGCGCCATTTAAGGTCTGGCAGCCAACACTCTGCAGCAGCTAACTGGATTGGATTCATTGCCAAATTGGTTTCAATGCAAAAAAAAACCATACAAAGTTTGCTTTGTAGCTTTGTGGCTGGAGGTCAAAGTGAAGGAGAGAAAGAGAGAGAGTAAAAGAGAGAGACAGAGAGTAAGAAAGACAGATGACACTAGAGCAATAAATAATTGCATTAGAAATTAGCTATTGGGTCAATAAAAAGCATTTTGATTGGAGATATGAGCTGAGTTTTATAAGAGAGAAGGCGTGCCAAGAGACGTAGAAGGTAAATGTAATGTTATAGAGGGATAGGAAGAGGAAAGGAGAGTTAGAGGTGGGCTATAAACAATTAGTAACTAATAATAAATGTACTTTTAATTGAGTGTGCTCAAAGCGATCTATAGAACTGCGCAAAGAAACATGAAACCTTAACACAATTCTAATAAATGAAAGAGAGAGAGAGATAGAGAGAGAGAGAGAGAGAGAGCTCTATTTGCTTTTAATAAATAGAACAGAATGCATGTAATATAATATGTATATACATATGTATACATATATCTGAAAACAAAATTTATATGTATTAAATTATAAAATCTATTTTAAAATATTTCTACATAATTTGTACAATTATTGAAGGGTTCAAGGGAATTTGTACCTACATACATACATACATTTATATATTGTGATTATAGAGCAAAATATGTGAACAGAAGTTAAATTTTTTTAAAGAAAAAGTGGGATATTAAGAAAAAGGTAGAAATTAGCTTCTAGAATTTGTAAAATAAATAAAGAAAATTAAGTAAAATGTTTCTATAAAAACTAGAATTATTTTGAATTTATTTTATATTCAATTTTCTAATTTTTTTTTTTTTTTTTTTTTTTTTTTATTTTATTGTTTTGTGTGTTTATAAAAAAATAGATTTAAATAAGAATACCATACGAAAGCTAAGTATAAAGGCTAATATAAATTCATTTCAATTCAGAATTTTTTATTTGACTTATTTATTAGAAATTAGAATCAATCTAAAATTATGATTAGGACTTCGGCTTGTTTGTGTTAAAATTATAATAAAAATTGAATTTAAAATTAATATTTTCTATCCAGAGAGGGTATAGTAAATATGCGAAAACTTTACTCTACAGAACAAAGAAAAAGAATCTAGTTTAGAATCAGACAAGTTTTCCAAATATGCTAATATAATGTAAAGCAGAGCAGACTCTTTCATTTAAATAGAGAAATCAATTTGAAACACAAAGCTTGGCTTCGTCTGTTCCTCTTCAGGCGCACATAAGTCGGTGCGCAACCCAAATGCATATCGGATACCCACACAGAATCAGTGCAATCGAATGCTACTTCGATTCGCTGGCATTTCACGCCAGAGCTTGAGATTGAGCCACATCCGTAACCCTCTCTAGCGGCATCTAATGCCAGAGCGATGGAAAATGATTTTGAATGGCGCTGCGAACCGTTGGCGCAGTCATAACATCAATCAAGCTTTGATTTTCACATGTCAGGCAGCGGGCAGCGGGCAGCGGGCAGGAGCCGGCGAGCAGGAGGAGGCAGCGAGCAACATAAATTCAAATCGGAGCCATTCGCAAATCGCCAACTTTCTATGTGGCGAAAGAAGGAAAAACATTCTCATTCAAATTGTATGCCGCAAGGGGCTAGGCTGGCAGGAGGCGGGCGGGGCGGGGCAGAGCAGCATCCACTAGAAGTGCAAGTCAAAGTCCGAGCCGAGTTATCGCTGCGACACAAACACTTGTCATAAACATTAATTGAGCGTGAAAAGAGCAGGCGAGACAGAGATAGAGGGAGAGAGGGCGAACAAGAACATAAGATCGATTGCTGTGAATGATGATCAAACAGCAAACGCAGACCACATCATAATAAATTATGAAAAAAATGTGAAAAAAAAGCAACAACAACAACAAAAACAAAAACTGAAGCAGCAAAAGTAAAACAAGAAGCGCGTCGATCAGCGAACGAGATGAAAAGATCGATCGGCAATCTTTTTGGCACACACCGAATGGCAGCGGCCTTTGGCACCCCATTAAAAAGCGAAATTGGGTCAGAAGACGACGACGACGACGACGGCGACGTCGACGATCTGGCCAGCGTCTCATCCTGCACGAGCTGCAGCGGCGCATTGTTTGAGCCTGTCTTTTACTTTCATTTGTTGCCTTTCTTTGCACAACAACAACAACAACAACAAACAAAAAAGTGACCTGCTTAACGTTCGACGTCGCGTCGCGTCGCGTCTTTTGGCGCGCGAACTCATTAAAAAAAGAATCGAACTGATCATAATCGATCGCCAATCACTGATCAGCGATCGGTAAATCGACAACGCGACGTTCGACCCGTTGCCAAACATATTTTTCATATTTTTGCCCACTTTTTTTTCCCATTTTTTTCATTTTTTTTGGAAACCCCTTGTTGCGATTCTGGCTTGTTGTGCGAAACGAGGTCGTGCTGTAAAGTTTCTCCCAGCTATGCTTTACACACACACACACACATACATCTAAATACACACATATATATATTTATATATCTATATAAAAACGTCTTTTTTTTTTGGCTTGGTCCGGCTTCCTGCACATTGATGTCTATTTCGAGCTGCTTTTGAAGTTCAGCAGCATTCGAATTGCGAGATGCGAATGTCAAAGACAGCGCCCACTCGCAGCAGCAGCGGCAGCAGCAGCGGCAGCAGCAGCGGCAGCAGCAGCGGCAGCGGCATGCCACATGTTGCATATGAAATTTATGCAAATCGGCTAAAGAGCAACAGCTGCCAATAAGCAAGCATAAATTATATGCGCTCAGATTCAAGATCCTTGTTTGCCATTAGCATATAACCTGATGCCAGAGAAGCGAGACAGATGCAGATGCTGTGTCTACAAAATGGCTTCATTTTCAGCTCGTATATATGTATGTATGTATGTATGTATGTGATTCTCCATGCGGCTTGGCAGCTCGACTGACACAATTAAGTGCTGCAACTTTGTGCATTTTATGAAACAATTCAAAAGTTTCTCAGGCTTCCGGACCAAGCCAAGCCAAGCCACTCACTCACCAGGTGTGCTAAAGGTGTGAGCTCTGCTCTCATTAGCAGCGAGAGTCTCTCGCGCATCATTATAAAACTTGCCTCATTTTTGTTTAGATTATTAGCCTGGTTCTTAATGTGGGAATTGACTGCGCGGCTGGCATGCCGGAAGCTGAGCTGTGGCTGTGCAAATAATTGTTAGAGCCAGCCCAACAAAGCTTTCGACTAAAGCTAACGGTGCTATAAAGTGCGCATACTAAGAATTTATTTGAATGCAGCTTGAAATTGAAGTGAGCTAGTGTTTGGCAACATGTTAGTATTGATTAGGCTTAGCAACATGTTGCACGCCTTGGCTAAGCAATGAAACATGATTGTTATTGGCAAATAATTTAATGTTTAACCCGCAACAATTTACATTCTGAAAGCATGACTGCTCAACATGTTGCTACGCTCTGCAGCTGTTCAGCAACATTTGGCTCGTGCACTCTGTCAACATGTTGCCGGTTAAACACCGGCTTATGCACACACGCGCTCTCTTCATCTGTCTGCCTGTCACTTGGCGCGCGCTCTCTCTGTGTTTTACGCTCTCCCTTTCTCTCTCTCACTCTGTTTACCTGCAAGTGCAGCAACAAATCAATGCGGCGATATTTTACTGAGATCTTCGAAAATGCTGCAATGCGACTGGGCGAGGGGTGTTCCCAGCTCAGCGTTGACGGGCGTCGAGCTGATGTAGGCGATTGGCGTTATGGTCATGTCGAAGACCTCGCTTTTATGCAGTTCGCTGACAACGCTGGTAGCGCTGGTCGCAGTGTTAGCGCTCATATAGCCCGGCCCGTCGATTTTCTGTTGGTCTGGCTGCACGACGTTCACATGCGTGTTGCGCTTGCGCCGCTCGTGCCCAAACAGTCGGCCAGTGCACATTTTTACTTCCGTGCAAGCAGACGTTCGCGTCACTCTCTCTCGTTCTTTGCCACAGACTCACTACGTGCCGTTACGTTGCGCTGCGTTACGTTACGTTCGATGTTTGCGATCTTTCCATGCGCAAACTCAAATTACTGAAAGATTTTTGCTTTAACAACAAATAACTGTGTGACTTTTGTGTACGGGCCGAACATTTAATATTAAAAAACGTTGATAGATTTTTAAAATTTTATTTAAAAAAAAATTGTAAACCAGATAACAACAAACTCAGAGAATGAAAATTTGAAATTCAATATTTGGCAACACCAAAAACTGCGTAAGTTATAAAAATTTTCCATTATTCAATTAATTTATAGTTTTAGTTTTTTTCTTGAGTTTTGACTTTGTTTTTCGTGTTATGTGCAACCATAAACAAGTTTGACCTTTTCTGCGTAGGTGTTTGTTGTTGTTTTAGTTTTTTCTTTTTTTGTCTCGTGTGGACACATTTATCTGATTAATTTTTTGACAGAAGGCAGACAAAAATGTTGACCGATAATTTCAAATTGACTGCAACAACAACAACAACGACAACTGACAACAACACAAAAACATGGACCATAACAATGTTGACCTCGTTTCATTTGAAGTTAGGCATAGATCAAAGCAGCGCGTGCGAGCGAGACAGCTGCCGTTACGTAATACGCAACGTAAGGCGGCGGCGGCGGCACACGACAATCAACGCAAAAGAAAAGTAAAGAAATTACCAAAAAAAAAAAAAAGAAAAAAGAAAAAAGCAATAAAGCAATTAAAATGTCATTGCTAGGAAAAAAAAAAAGAGTAGAAAGAGTGGGAAATGGGCTATAAAAACGGATATGAAGATACGAGATACGAGACGATTGCTATGGATAGGCATTAAGAGCGCGAAGTGTTCGGGTGGAAGTAATAAAACTCTTCCTAAACCCTAGCGAGAGTGTGTGTGTGTGTGTGTGTGTGTGTGGGAGGGACAGAGCTACATAGGTGTGTGCTAGGTGTAATTGTAATACATCATATATGTAGCTCTCATTTATAGCTCGGCTCATAGCAAATGCTAACAAAAGTGTTCGAAGATAACGCCAGAAACTCTGACGGCAAATGCTTTGAAGTTTTTCGGCATCACAATCAAAATCTAAACTAAATACTGATATGGATATAAATATTACTATATACATCTATATATGTATATATGTATATCCGACCGATAACACTCTTTCGACAATAGTCCAAAATCGCCAATGATCTGTGTGCTGAGTTATGGTCAAATATTTGCACCGAGTTTGGACTCGGTCTTTTGTTGAGCTGCCTCAAATGTTGTTTGCACAGTTAGAATTGAGCATTGTTGTTGTTGTTGTTGCTGTTTCTATTTGAATGCAACGCGCTGTATGCACTTTAAAACCTTTTTGGGCTCGCATCTGGTGTGTTGTTTGCCGTGATTTGAAATGTTGTGAGAAAAACAAATAAGTGATATAACCAAGTGTTCCATGCAGTTGGAAACACTTCCAAATTGAAGTTGGACAATAGGTCAAATGTACAAAAATATTTATATATGCATATGGCTAATGTAAAAATCTATACATTTTTAGTGAATAGTGCTTAATGAGAAGTATTTAATTATTATTGCATTTGCCAAGTGAATAGAATACATTTTGAATGAGCTTTTTCTGAGAAGGATTTAGTCAATATTTTAACTAGAGCATTCGAATTCTAATTCTAAAGAAGTATTTTATATTAGACAAATATTATAATCAGCTCTATTATTGGTAATAAAATATATGCATGTATATTGGCAATTTTATTGATAATGATGACAGCAATAAAAATAATGATAATAAATAAAAAAAAAATAAATAAAATAAAAAATATAACAATATATTCTATAAATAAAATAATATAATAAACAAAAAATAAATAAATAAATTAAGAATATTTTAAAAGTATAAATATATTTTCTTTTATTTTAAAAATAATAATAGAAAAAATAATTTTAAAAATATATTTATTCCAAATAATTTATATAAATTTTTAAATAAACTTTTTAAAAAAATAATTGCAAATATTTTATATAAAACAAAAACAATAACCATAGAAATAACAATACTTTGTTATAATGTATAAAAAATGTCTCTCTTATTTTTCGAAAGTTCAATGAGCAAATAACCTAAAAATATTGATGCAACAAAATTTGTAGAATGATAAATTATATTATAATAATAAAATAATTTTATATATTATTTATATTATTATTTTGTATTAAATATTTTTTTTTTAAATACAGAAAAATTTTATTCAATATATTGCGAATACTGATGAAATTCGGCTATCGTTTATTTATTTATTTAATTCATTAGCAAATGCAATTTGCCAATTCGTTCAGCTCCTAAACCTGCAAATATTTCAACAATCGTGCGGCGACTGTCCATATCTAGTTTATTTTTCAATTTAAATGCTGTCTGAAAATGTTCGTATATCAATGGCATGTATATATGTATATACGTGTGTGTGTATAGAACTGTCAGTCCAATCTGTTGACCAAAATCCGCAGACAGCTCAATATTTTGACAGCTCGACTGCAGTCAACCCCAAACCCCAAAAAAATAAAAGAAATATCGAAACTTCTGCAACTGCAAACAATGGTAAACAATTTTTATGCATTTATGCAAAAAGTGAACCCTGCCCCAGCTCCTGCTCCCACTACCACTCCTGCTGGTGCTGCTGGTGCAGCTCCTGCTCCTACTACCACTCCTGCTGCTGCTGCTGCTGCTCCTGCTGCTGCTCCTGCTACTGTTGTGGGGGGCTGTCAGAAAAGCGCGTTGCATTCAAAAAAAAAAAAAAAAGCAAAAAAAAAACGAAAAATAGCAGTAAACAAACTGAAAGAAACACCCAAAAGTCACACCGTAGCTGGAGCTATGAACGTGCTGCCAGCAACATTGCATGAAGCTGTCAGGCAAAGTGACGCACTGAATTATATATGGATAGCACATACATATATAGTTTATATACATCATATATGAGCAACAGAATTGCAATGGGGCGAAACCATATTGAAAAACCACACAGAAAGAGCTGACAGAGCCAGACGCATACGCAGACCCAGACCCAGACCCAGAGACAGAGACGGAGACGGAGACGAAGACGGAGTCATAGCCCATCGTGTTCGACCTTCAGTAAACCGCAACTAATCAAAATCGTAGCCAAAGAAGACCAGAAGCGATTTCAGCTCTTGGACCTGGTCAAGTTTACTTTTCATAATTACCGCGCATTAAAGTCAAATTCAGTTGCAGATGCCAGGCGTTTGATACGCTGCCTTTTCCAGGGTGTTCCAACTGCATCCATCCCGCTCTCTCTCTCTCTCTGCCCCATCTCACTCCGTTGAAGCTGCCTTTAATCTGCGCTCGATTCGCCATGCAGACGCCTCTGCGGATGCAGACGTGGCGCTCAGTCGAGCCGAGCTTGCTTTATTTTTAGACGTGCCTCCCGAGAGTCGTCGCTGGTCATTAACTTTTGACGGGCAGTGTATGCGCGTATGCTTAGAATGCTTAAATACCCTGACAGAATGGACATAGACATAATAGAAATGTCAACGGGCGAGGCGCTGATTTGACAGCAACAACAATAGCTCGAAGCGAAAGAGTTTCATCCCTGTGGAACGGGGGGAGGGGAGAGGGCATTCCAAAGTCAGGGAGTCGGAACTGCAAAATGCAGGGGGAAAATTGTCTGTTTGCAACTAGTTTAATTGATTTTAATTGCTGTTGATTAATGCGAGTGTGATTTGATGATTTGACTTGGGCACCGAGAAGCTAAAGAGCTTCCCCACTCAATGGAAGTGAAAAGCGGAAAACTTGATTTACAAAATGCAAATGGAATAGAAAAGCAGAGAGCTGGCGTATGTTTGCGATTAACTCGTTTTTAGCTGAAATGGAAATTGAGACTGAATGACAGGCAAACAACTGTGAGAAGTCTCAAATGTTTATTGCGATGAGCATGGGAACTGCATTTAGATAGAGAAATGCTTTGACATGGTAGAGATATGAAATGATACTCCAGAGCTAATCAAAAACTGTATTTAAAAGTGAATAAGTGAAGTAAAGAGCTGATGGTAATGCCTAAAGTAAAATATAGATCTCAAAGACCGCAAATGACTTCATTTAATTTTTTATGAGAATTAGCTAAGGGGAAAGTCAGCTTATAGCGATTCTCAATATTCAATATTGCTCAAATCAATAGAAATAGTTTGTTAGTTTTAGACATTTTGTAAGAATTTGTTTATAAAATTGTTAGAAAGAAATGATTTACCTATAAATATTATTTTTAATTTTTATTATTTACTATATTATTATTTATATATTTTTATTATTATTTGTATTCATTATTATAAAATTTTTTAAAATATTTTATACTCTTTTCTTTGGTGTTAATATTATTATAATATTCATTACAAATATTTAAATTATCAAAAATAATATTAATCGCTTTTAAACTCTATTGTATATTCTTTGTATATCATTCATCTTACAGCCTAGCTAGATAGATGTACATATATTATTAAAATTGTATTACTTAATCATCACAATTTTTAAGCATTTTAAATAATTATTCTCAAATATATAAATGATGAAAGTGTACTTTTATTATATTAAAATTTGTTATCGTCGGCATGAGTGAAGACCTGGGTTTATTTTCACTCGGAATGTGTTTTACGCACTTGCCCCTAGTGCTCCATAAATTACCCAATTATGGCTTTGAGTGCGGCACAAGTAGCGCAATTCGATGTCAATATTAGAGCAGCTCTTAATGTCTGACATATTGCATCGTATATATATGGAGAGCCGATAAATATGTTCAAATATAAGTATAGACGATGGGCTATAAATAGTCCTATATGTATGTGTGGTGGTGCACTTAGGCCCATAGACATTTTTACTGGTCACAAATTGTGAATTGTGGGCGCATTTGCGCAGCTTTCAAGGCTGCTCAGCAAATGGCACACACATACATACATACGATATATCTGTGTGCGTGTGTGTGTGTGTGTGTGTGTGTTTGGCAATCAATAAGAAAAATGAACTGACGAGACTCTATGCGTATGTGTGTGTAGCTGTCATAATGTTGCAAGAGATGTGGCGACGTTGTCATTAACCCCGGCAGCATTTGCAACACATTCGCGACTTGCCGCCAAATGTCACGATGACAGTTGCAAATTGTCAGAGTCTGGCAACATTGTTGCTGCAACATGCCGCCTAATTACAAAGCTCTGACATTTTTGTTGCCTGTTGCTGGAGCCTTTTGACAGTTTCAGTTCAGGCCAAGATATGGGATTTGAGGCCCAGGTCCAGGTCCAGACCTCTCCGGCTTTTCGAGAGTTGATTGAACTGGCATCGAGTGTTGTTGTTCTTCTTGTTGTTGGTATTATTTTTCTTGTTTGTTTTAGTGCAGCCAGCTACTGTCTCTGGGAATTGTCCGCACTTGTTGACAGTTTTTTTTTTTCTTCTTCTATCTCTGTGTTCTTCTCTGTTTCTGTTTTGTAATATTTTATAATGAATGCATTATGCAGTTGCAGCCCTTTTAGCAGCACCCGAGCATCCATTTGTCGCTCGTCATGCAGTTGGAATCGTAGCTATATGTTCTTGTCGAGTCATGCTCGGGGCGTAGCCAACAAATTGAGTCTAATGATGGATAACGCTGACACAGACCAGAAATAGAAATAGAAATAGACGTCTATTGAGCACTTGAGCTAGTGGAAACTATCTTCTTTTTTTTTGTGGCAGTTATTGAATGGTCATTGACATGAACGCGAACAAAAGTGTCAACAAATTGATGGGAACAAATGCTGAAACATTTAATTCTGGGGGCAATTTTTCTTATAATCTGAACCCTTTTCTAGGAACATTTCCGAGTATTTCTTGACCACTGATGGGTACATGTAGAGCTGAGCTTATTGGAGCCATAGGTTGATTAGGGAACCAATGAGATTTAACTATATGAAGATCATATTTTACTTTTTACTTGATAAATTATCGTCAACAGTTTGCAATGGAGTTTGCCTTGGATACTTGATGATAATTCTATGTCACCTTTAAATAGGTTTTTAAATCATCATTAATCGATTTCCTCCTCGATTGATGCTTAGTATGCAGAAGATGGTTTACATTTATTATTTATTTAGAGAATATATATGTTATATTATATATATCCAAAACCACATATATTATGTCACACATAAACATATTGCTTACTCATATTAATTCCAATAAGTTTTCAACGGTCTTCGTGGACTTACAGCGACACATATTTGGCTTTGTATAGAACCCACCTCTTTAATCCCCGTCAAAGCTCTTTAAACGCGCTCACATCATTTCCCCTGCTTAACAAGAAAATCGCCAGCTCCACATGCCAGCAGTTGTTTAGGTTATTTTTTTTTTTTTTTTTTTTTTTTTTTTTTTTTTTTTTTTGTAAAAATTTTTATATTTTATTAACGAGCTTACTGCTACCATAATGGCAACTTAATCTAGTTCTACATTAAAAACAATAACAAACAGATCTAGACTTAGATTACATATTTATGTGTTAATTTTTAATATTACTTTAACATTACTATTAATATTATATTAATATAGTTTTGTTTTGTGAAATATTTTTTCATTTATATTTAATTATGATATTACTCTTTTGGGCAAGTCCGTTGGGTGGCACTTCTTGAGTCGTCTCTTCCTCGGCTTGGCAGTTAGCCGTCTGGCTAGTACGTTGCTGTGGCTGTCAAGGCGTTGTATATACCTTGCGGAACGTGATTGTAGGACATCTCCCACCTTTGGAACCTTTAGATCCTTTTCGATGTCTCGAGTCCTCATGTACCATGGGGCATCGCAGATTCGCCTCAGGATCTTTGCTTGGGCGACTCTAATTTTTTCCAAGTTTGATTTGGATTCAATGCCGTATATTTCTAGGGCGTATTTCCAGATCGGGCTTAGGATGCTTTTGTATATCGTAGTTTTGCTATAAAGTGACAGCTTGTTTTTTTGGAGCAAGAAGCCATGCCATTTTTCTGGATTTTGCCATTATTGACTGCCGTACCATGGTTGTATGGGCCTTAAAGTTTAGCTTCCTGTCCAGTAAAACTCCAAGGTACTTGTATGAGCTCTTTTGTGGGATTCTGGAGCCAAGCATGGTGATGCCGCTGCTAGACAAAGTTCGTGTGGTAAACGTGACATTTACGCACTTGCTGGTGTTGATGCCTATGTTCCATTTTCTGGTCCATCCTTCAAAGCTATTTACGTACTGCTGCAAGGATTCCGTGGCTATGTTGATGCTAGAACTTCTGGTCAAAACTGCAGTGTCATCTGCGTAAGTTGCTATCAGGACGTGTTCCTCATCTAGTCCAGTAACTACATTTGTGGTTGGCATGTCAGCTGTGTTTAGGTTATTAGAGAACATTTTCCGAAAAGGAAAAACAAATGTGATGAACAACTCTTCTCATTCATTGTTGTCACCTCACAGAGAAAACATAAATCATTTCCTGCTAGACGCGATCGTCCAGAACAAAGAGGGAAGCTGCAACTCGCATGGAGAGCTACGGCCCTCAGTTGTTGTCTTTAAATGTGACTTGATCTTCGCATTGATCCTCATTTAGGTAAATCAAAGTGCATTTAGTATTTCTCTAGCCAACACTAAAGTGTTTTAAACAGCCTTTCACACGACCTTTCAACTCTGCAGTCGCATATTTTGGAGTTTTTTTTCGGGTCGTGACTGTCCGACTGTTTTGGCTACGTCTGGTCACCCGTGAAAAGTTTTAATGATCTATCATTGTTGGAATTTTTGTTACACAGTGTTGTAAGATGCTCCCACATAATAGTAGGTGCGTTGTAAGCGCAAGATTCTGATTGGAGACTTTCACTGCTAGGGAAAGTGTTAAGATTGATTGGGAAACTAAAATTAATGTTATCAACTGAAACGACTCTTCTTCGGCTTAAGTAATTTATAAGGTATCTGATGGACGACTCTTTGATCTTTCATATCTCTGGACAGTAGTTTTGGAGTTAAGTAACTTTACATTGTTATAGCTTTAACCCCAACCACTTTGCTCCTTGGGTTCCTCCATAGAGACAATATAGCAAAATTGACGAAACACTTTATGTCCAGCTAACGGTAAAGCTGAGAACTCTGAAAACATTCAATCATACCAGAGTGCAGCAACAACAGCAAGTAGATGATGCAGAAGAAGAAGAGGGCAAAGAATTGTCTATGCAAACTAAGTGCAGGTTCCAAACGCTGATCTTTAAAAGAGCCGAACACAGTCCGAGTGTGAAAGGAACAGGCCGAGGGAGATGCAGAGAGAGAAAAAAGAAATACGGGCCATCAAAAGGCGTTACAAATTTTGATTTCTTTTGAAAAGTTGCGACGCCCCAGCCAAAGAGCGCGACAGACACTGACAGTGGAAGGGAGAGGGAAAGAGAGAGAGGGCGGAGGGCGGAGGGCGAGAAAGGTGAGCTTGCATACACATAGTAGAAAATATCAATTACAGCATAATTATGTGTGACGCACAATGGGTGCGAGGAGGAGGGCAGGCATGACAGCTATGATTGATTTGTGGCTGCAACACATACTTACATACATTGTAAATATGTATGCATGTATGTATGTGTGTGTGCAGCCCGCAGGGTTAACTGAAAAGCTTCTTCTCTCTGCACTCGCCGCTGAACTCTTGACACGTACCTAGAATCGAGTCAGAAAAAAAAATGATTTTCGTTTGTCATCGTATAATTTAATTTTAAACGTTTTGATTGACTGGCCAAAACGGTACTTGATCCTCACAAAAGCCAGCCCAAGCCCAAGACCCACCCCGCAACGCACTTCTGCTTCTGCCCTCTCCCTCTCTCTCTGTCTCCCTCTCGCGTCTTGTAATTGCATATTAAACAGCATTTACCTAAGTAATGTTTACTCTTTTCATCTGCCCCTTGTTGGCTCTCTTTTGAGCAAACATTTACAGAACCGCACACTCGCTCACTCTCGCGCCCGCTTTCTTCTCTTCTTTACGAGCGTTTGAAGACTTGTTCAATGTCAATGTTGTGACCTTTGTTAAGCATTTTGTTTGCTTGCGCATGCCTTGAGGAATCTTCGTTAGTTGTCTAACACACCTCGCGCAGTCCCCGCGCTCATGCTTTGCGCTCATTCAAGCAGCGCAAGTACCGTTGTAATTGTTGGTTACCAGCTCGTCTGCTTCGTCTTCAGTGTCTTCTTTCAAAATCAATTGCATTGTTGTTGCTAAATAATATTGCGCAATTTTTATTCAAAGCGCAAGGGAAACAGTTGCGTCTGCTTCTTCTTTGTCTACTTCTTCAGATTTCAGCCCGTGACAGCTGAAAACGAACAAGAAGAAGAAGACAACGACGACGGCGATGCTGCTGAAGATATGTAAAGATTCCAATGACTGGAAGGGGCAAAGAGCGGGTGAATAGTCAATGCTAGGGCGTTGCTTATGATTGAAACGGCAAAGCGCTGATGGTGGGAGGGAGAGCGAGCGAGCGAGTGATGAGCGGGAGAGCGTGTGTAGATGAAGAGAGCGCATGGAAGGCAAGCAGAGGCATGAGTGTGAGTGTATGTATGTATATGTGCAGTTATTTATATGTATGTGTGCATGTGTATATTAAGAGTAACGAAATTAATTCAAAGTCCTAATTCGTGGCCTAGAAATATATATCTAGAATCGTAGCTCTGGGGCCAGCTGGTGGGTGTATTTGGCCAGACCTCAATACATTTTTTATTAGCTGTAAATTTTATTAATGTGGCAATAAATTTTAAACAATGTGCAAGTAAACCAGACAGCGAGGGAGAAAGAGGGAGAGAGAGAGAGAGAGGCGATTGGAAGAGTGCTGGGAAAATGGGCAGACAAAGATGCCTGCCAAGCGATTGGAGGATACAACAACAAAAACAACAGCAACAGCAACTAAATAAATAAAATAAGTTGCAATGTGGTAACAGAGGACATTTGGGCAGTGTGTCGTCGTCGTCGTCGTCGTCGACGTCGCGGACGGGATTTGTTATTGGGGACTGTTGCATTGGGTGCTGGCGTTGAAAAGAAATACACGAGCGTAAAATTTATTTAAGCCAAAGATAAGCGGCAGGCAGGCAGCTCCAATGGCCACAAAATATGCATAAAACACGGCGACACTTAGCTGGCAACAAGGGGGTGGGGGGATGGCATGGGGAACAACAAGTTTTTTGCAGCGACAGGAACTAAATCACGTGTGCCGCATTGCTGTTGCTGTTGTTGTTTATTCCTAACTTGACTTTGGCCAAGTCATGACGACAGGTTGAAAATGTGGCTAAACAACTCTTGGCCAAAGCTGGTTGAAGAGGCTGGCAAGAGAGGAAGCCAAATAGGCAGCCGCAGTCGCAGCAGCATCATCCCAACTGGAAGCATATCAAAGCAGCTGAAGAAGAAGAAGAAGAAGCAGCAGCAGCGACAGAAGGTGGATCCTACGGCTGCTAAGCAGCGGCTTACACATGTTTGTTTGTTTGTCTTGGCTGCTGCTCCTGCTTCAGCTGCTGCCGGCATTGCTGCACCGCGTACCGTTAGAATCTTTGCCGAGATTTTGCCAGCATTGAGTTGAGGTGGACCCAGCAGCATCTCGTCGCGATGCTCTCCCTCAATACAAATACAGTTGCTTTGCCATAATATCTAATAATGCATATAATTTTCACATGCACATCGATATATGTATGAAGAATATTGCCCACGAGGCCAAGTAATCGAAATTCAAAAAGAAGAAGAAGAAGATGAAGTTGAAGTTGTAGTAGAAGACCGTAAAATATTACGATTAAATATTGTAATCTGAGCGCACGGCTTAGGTGCGTTAAAGTAGAAGTGAGAGCGCGGCCACAGTCGAGCGGCTAGACAGATAAAAGGAACATTAAGCTTTGATGGTATCGCTCTGATCGAGATCGAGGGAAATAATACAGCGTAACGGAAGAGATTGGAAGCAGAAGAGCGGAGAAATGTAAATGTTACTGGCATATCTATAAAATTGTTATAGCTGCAGGTAAAATCGACATGCTCCAACACGAGCTTATCTTTGAATTGAGTGCTTAAACTCTAGCGCCTCTCTATGCAATTCTCGTGAATGTACGTAAAGCGTAAAGGGGCGAGGCAGGTATAATACTGTGAATTCTAAATATATTGCTTGTACAGCAAAACCCCAATACGAGTCATTTGTGACTAGTATAAACAGAGAATAGAAATAGAGAATATGAAGATTTTTTATACCAATCCTGGGCTCTAGAGAACAACTAAGTCTTTTTAAACGGGCTCCAGTTACCATTTCAGTCCCACATCCCTCTTTATAATGGTCATGCATGCAAATAAGAGTTGATGATATATGTGGAAGAGACTGAGCCAGTGAGAATGATACAACTCAGTCGCCCTTCTGTGCGATTCTCATGCAAGTAAAGCTTGCTGATATATAATAAGAAATCTCTCTTCAGATCCCTAGCCACCCTGTTAACTCCTAGTCGAGCGCACACATTCATTAGATCCGCCTTCATTTTCACAGCAAATTCGTGTAGTGTTATATAAGAAAAAAAGCCAAGCTAAAAGATTAATAATGCGCAAAAAAAATCGTGGCACAAAATCAAATCACAAATGCGGCGCAGTCAATCATCTGATGTGGCTATAAGCTGATTGCCATTGAGTCTGGGGGCATCTTCGCCTATATTTATGAACCAACTTTTAATTATTGACAATTTATCAAAATAAAAGAAGACAACAGCAACAACAACAACAACAAAAATCACAGCTATTGGCGCCAGCAAATGTTACACAATTTCCAATATCTCAAAATCAAACTTTGAAAAACTTTCTTTTTCAGCGCACAAAAAATTTTGCGGAGTTTTCGTTTTCGTTATTTCGCATCATATTGTTTTTATATACTTATTTTTTTACTAGATAAATTAGTTTAATTTTACACTTCTGCGCGCTATGTAGGTAGCATTAAAGCAATTATTTAATTTTTATGTTTTTTGTTTTGTTTACAATTAATTACAACACCTCAGCCAAAAAAAAAATATATGTGAATTACTTCTGAATGATCTATATCGTATTTCTTTTGATACTTTTCGTCTGTGAGTTTATGTTGTATTTATTAGTATTATAGATGATGATATTGTTGTTGTTGGAGTTCCATTTGCTTCTGCTAAAATATTACGCATACGTCGTATGATCCACATATCTATTTGCTTGAATAATAATAAATGCAAATTTAATTGAGTAAAATTTCGTTATTAATATATTTTTTATATTCAGTTTTTTTTTTAATTTTTAATAATTTGTTATAATATTAATTTATTATAAATAATAAATATGTAAAAAATAATATAATTTTAATTTTTATTTATTTTTTTATTCTACAGTATTTTAAACTTTACATTTTTGGCCAATATATTAAGTATTGTCAACAAAATTGTTGGCATTTTAGTTATAAAATACTATTTGAATACATATTTAATTATTGAATAAACTAAGTATTTATACGTATATTATATTATTATATATTATATTATTTTTTAAATGTATATATTTCTTTGTTAAACTGATTAAATTAATTTGACGACAAGGAAAATAAAGTATATATTATGAATTAATTTTTTATTTATTTATATAAACTTTTTTTTTAAATATGCAACAAATTAATTGATTCTCAATTTATATACAAAATTAACAGTTACCATAATATTATATAAATAAATAATAAATAATTCGCGTATAATAAAAATAATAAATGATCAATAGAAAATAATTTGCTAAACAGAAAAAGTATTTACAGATTATTTATTTTTATTTCTATATTTTCGCCCCTGCTGCATTTAATTTAATTTAAATATTAATGATATGTTTTTTTAAAGTTTATTGTTAAATCTTTTCTTACGCCATGCAATCTTAGAAGTTCTTAAGTTTTAATTAGCAATCAATGAGAATTGGTTAGGATATGCATGCAAATAAACTCCCTAAAATGTTTGTTGTCTTGCTGTTGGCCAAGTCAAAGTGAGTTGCATTCAAGTTTGGCTCAATGAAAAAGCAATTTATTAGTGCGCTCAGCTTCTTGGCAGCCGCGCCCTAAATTCGAGTTGGCAGAGCTCGAGCCTTGGCCTCCACAATCTAGCGGCTAATCAGGAAATGTAGGCAAGCGAAAAGGAAAAACCAATAAAAGGCATTTCTTATCTATCTCCCCAGCTCTGCAGCTCTCGAGCTGGTGCATGGCTCCAAGCCAAAAGGCTCTGCGACTTTAGCTTTGGGCTTGGCATTTGGCTAGCCAAGGCTGGCAGAGAGTGGGCGCCGTACATAGAGACAGATAGGCAGACAGACAGAGACAGCGACCTAGACCTTATCAATGGACCATGGCCTTTTGGCCAAGACGGGCTGACGTGACGTCTGCCGCGATAACTCGAGTCGAGTCTTGAATATTCAAAAGATGCTTTCGACAGCTCGATAAGAGCTGAACACGAGCCCACTGCAAATAATTGAAATAATTGCATAAATTTTGTATACCATATGCCCGAATATTTACTAATCTATTTCCATCTTTCTCTTTTCTCTTTCCAGGTAATTACAGAGTGCAAACAAAATGTTAGCCATTAAACGTTTTAGGGGTAAGTTGTGGACACTTTCTCAGTTCTCAGTTGTTAGTTTTTAGTTTCTCGATTCTCGATTCTCAGTTCTCGATTCTCAGTTTCGCTTTCGCTAGAATACATTGTCTGGCACACCTGGAGCTCGTGTTGCCAACATCTTAGCCACAATTGCCGACACACGCCCGTGCCCCGCTGTCAGACAGCAGACACGCAACACATACAACAACAACAACAACAACAACAGCAGCAACAAGAAAAACGCACGCTATCAATTTAACAGCATCTGTCTATGAGGCATGCACGCTGCTGAAGGGAGCTCAGAGCAGGGGCAGGGGGCAGGAGCGGTGGCTGCGAGGAGGCGCAGAGGGCAGCTCCATCACATTGCATTGCATTTGCCCTCCCACACAGCCCTGCGCCCTGCGCCCTTCACACTCAAAACTTGTCCTACGCTTCGGCTTCAGCTCTTCAGCTGCATTTTTCCAAGGAACCTGCATGCAGCCTGCTGCCTGCTGCATGCCTCGCGCATGCGCACAGCCCGCCTGGGCTCCATAGCTGCATTTCTATTTATAGATCGGTCCAAGTTTTGCTTGCGTTATCAAAAGGCAGCCCAAGTCGCCGTTCTGGCGGCTGTGAAAATTCCAAAAAATACAAAATAAAATAAAGGCAGCGCCTCAACTGCTGCCACGCCTCCCGACCCCTCTCCCAACGAACGTTCTGCTGGCGTGTAAATAAATAAATATTTTCCTAGCATTTTTCTATTGCTTTTGCTGTTGTTGTTGTTGTAGTTGTTGTTGCTTGCTATTGGCTGATGCGGCTGGCCAATTTCCCAGATAAAAAGGCGCAGCTGTCAACGCGCGAGAAAATAGCTTTGCCCTTTTACTTTGCCTTTTTTTTCGATTTTACTTTTGCCAGCTTGTAAATTAATTAAGCTGAAAATAATTTAACTTAATCCCAGCCGCAGGCCAAGTCGCCACCTCAACTACAACAACAACAACAACGACAACTAATAACAGCGAAAGAAAAGTATTTCGGGCTGATTCAATGAGGTTTTCGGTATGTGGGTTGCGTCAATAACCGTAGGGCGGGATTAGCACGTATTTGTTGGCTTCATGACCGTAGTTCTCCTCTCTCACTCTCTCTCTTCCCCTCTCTCTCCCTCTCTCGCTCCATCTCTACTCAACGCCCGCGGCCAACGGTAGCCACGAATTTTTGTTATTGTTCGCCGCCTCATTTATTGTCGTCGTCGCTCCATTTGCCCTGCTTTGCGGCAAATTCTCACATTTCGTTGCTTTTCAATGTGTTTTTCGCTGATAAAGTGCAAAAACAAAATAATTCATAAATAAATTGCATTGCTTGAATTGATTGCAAATGCGTTTATGCATGTTTAATTATCGTGAAATAAACAATGTAAATTATTATTTTTTATTATTTTATTATACTTTACAATATTATTTATTATATTATTTTAAAAAGAGGATTTGAATACAAGAAAATTTTAAATAATATTATTCATTATTATACTTATATGTATTACAATATTGGAAGGGAAGTTTTCATTTTTAAACAGCTATATATATTTTTTATGAAAATATATATATATATATATTAATAATAACAATCATTAAAGTAAAATAAAATAAAAGTTATAATCGTAAAGATTATTTTAAATATATTTAAAAAATATATTATTTACTAAAATAATAAAAAAAAAAATGTTTATTATATATAAAATATCTTTTATTTACTAATATAATAAAAAAATAAAATATTTATTACTAAAATAATAATTATTATTACTAAATAATAAGAAAAATTATTACTAAAATATTAATACTAAAATAATAAGAAAAATAATATATTTTATATTTAAAGAATATATTATTTACTAAAATAATAAAAATAACAGTAAAAGTAAATCAAAAAATAATAATAAATATAATTCTACAAATAATAATTAATTAATGAAAAGAATAAATAATATTTAGTTTTTTAATATTAAATTAATTATTGAGCCGAACCCCATACTGAGGTCTGGTGGTTTTAATATTTAGTAGCCTGTTATTCAAAACTTGTAGAAATATAATTTGAATCGATAGTAGAATCTTATTATAACGACGATTTTAGTATGTTATATAGCGGAATACCCTTTCAATTCTCATAGAAATGTCAATAACTAAAAGAAAAACTGCAGCTAAAGAATATATAATAATTATATTAAATTATTATATACATATATTTTATTATATATTGCTGAGCTAGATCTCATAGGAATAGAATAGAAAACAATATATGGTTTCAAATTTTGCAGTCCTCCTTTCATCGTCAGCTTCATTGCAGCTCAGCGCCATGAAATGACATCGAGAGGCAACTTGACTGCTGGCTGTTAATGCAATGTTTGGCTAATCAAAGCTGTTTAAAATGCGCTGAAAGCGCTCAATGCTATAATTATGACCTTTCACAATGGATCGTTGAGGCGCAATGCGAGAAGCTTCCGTCAGTGGGCTATGGCTTAGTCCGCCGGCGCCGCCAGATGAGACTGAGGCTGAGGATGAGGATGAGACCTGGCCGAGAGAAATAATATTTTGTGTGATGTTTATATCAGTTGCCAGTTGGGATTTTCATGCCTTGGCAATAAAAGAAAATAGTGAAAAGCGAAAGAAATGAATTACGGATGTTGGCCAAACTTTGAACTCGAATTCGTACTGGAAAAACGGAATCACAGTCAGAGCTTTGGCTTGGCTTTGCATTTGCTTTTTTTTTTTTTTTTTTGTTTTTTTGGCGTGGGTGGACGATTTGAATTTGATTTCATAATAATACACTCGACTATGCTGGACTTGGCAGCAGTTGAATTCAACGTTCGTTTGTTTTGTTTGTTGAACTGAAAGTGAAATGCATTGACTCGACGCGAGCAGGCAGCCGGTGGGATGGGGCGGAGGGGCACAAATTATCGCTTTATCACGATTCAAACGGTGCGACTTTCTTCTCGGCCTCTCGCAGCTTCATTTGCAGCAATAATTATGCAATTTGCTGCGGCTTGTTGCTGAGGATCGCATTGCATTCGTCTATTTCCATTCCGATTTCGATTTCGATTTCGATTTCCATTACCATTTCCATTTCGGTTTACCGCTGCCTTCTTCAGCATGATAATTTTCAGTTGTTGCTTATAATTGTTGTGGGTGCATGTCTCCCGGCCAGCTCTAGCTCTTTTCATGGTTTTTGCTTTGGATTTCTGATGTTTATCACTCGCTCCGACATTCACAATTTCTTTTTTGTTAACAACATAATTGTGTATTGATCTGCTATGACTTTTGTTTATGACAAATTAATTGGCCGCAATTGTTGGCGGGAAAAGCCAACGAGCTGTTGCTCCTTTGCTTTCATAATAAATATGTAAGAAACAAAAATCATCAATAAATGAAAACAAATTGAAAGTTTTATTCGTCACACACAAATATCTGTGTCAATCTGCGACAAAAGTGTGTCAAATGAAAACAATGTTGGCCAAAAATAACTCTTAACCCATTAAATGTGCCGCCGCCTCGATCTTTCCGCGACGACATTTGATCGATCAGCTGAGTTATTGTATCCGCCGCCTCGCGTTGACATTGATGGAATAAGCGAGTCAAATATTTTGCCCAGTGCCCAGGGCTAGCGGATTTTCGCTTCAGCTTTTTTCCCTCGCCAGCTGCCGAGCCAATCGGTAATTGGAGATGGGCCCTCGAGTGGGCTGCCCAGCCACTGGCAGTCCCCATAAATTGGGGCCCCTGGAAAGTGCCAAAAACGCTTCCTGCCACAAATATGACTAAAAAACGAAACGTGCATCGGAATTTGCGATAAGCGAAATATTCGCAAACGAAGTCTATCGAGCAACAAGGCATCTTCTTCCACTCGAATCGGGGGCAGAGAGACGAGCTCTGAACGAAGCGCAAATACTCTGAGGGTTTTTTTTGGATGTGTAGAGGTATTGGAAATTTAGTGTCGAAACAATCTTGACAATTTATAATGTGTGTAAAGTATTTTATTTTATTAATTTAATTTATTATTATTTTTTATTACTTTATTTCTATTTTTATTGACCTTTATTTCCTTTGAATATTGTTTAACAATCATATAAAGCTGATGCTAAAAATTTAGTTTTATACAAAGGTTATGACTTAAGATATTTATAATTATGGTTTTATAATTTATTTTATATTTTTAATTTATGTAATATTTATTTATTATTTTTATTTTTATTTTATTTTTATTTTTATTTTATTTTATTTATTATTATTATTATTATTATTATTTTTTTTTTTTAAGAATTAAATAATAAAGCTTTATACAAGATTACATATTCAAAATTTTATTTATTATTATTATTTTTTATTTATTATTATTATTATTATTATTATTATTATTATTATTATTTTTTTTTTTTTTTTTTTTTAATAATTAATTAGTAAAGCTTTATACAATATTACATATTCAAAACTTCAAGTCAAGCGAACAGACCAAACATAAATCCAATATGCTCATTACACTTTCGTGAATGGGTATACAAAATTCACTATACTCAGACTCTGTGAGTGAGTGAGTATCTAACTGGACCATAGAAAATTAACGCCAAGTCTGGAGGAAAACGAAAAGCAACAACTAAAACTAAAACGTGCCGAGCACTTTTCACTTAAACGCAATGCGCAATGCAATTACAACAACAACAACAACCGCAACAATGGAAACAATTTTCAACTATTTTCAGGCAAATTAAATTAAACAATTTAATGTGAGTGCAATTTTTTGTTGTTGTTCAGGCAAACGCGAAATTGTTTCAAATGGCTTAATTAATTTGCCCAATTTTTGGTTGTTTTTTGTTGATTTTGTATTGTGGCCGGTACACATTTAACTTGGTCAACAGCAACTCGTTAACAATTACTCAACCAAGTCACCAAGCCCACAAAGAAACCTCGACAAGCCCTACGAAATGCCGCAGAAGCAGCCAGACCAGAGGAGGATGAAAAAATAAGAAGAAGAAGAGTGGAACAACGTCTGAGGGGCTAACCCTACTGTGTAGCTCTATCACTTGTAGTCGCCCACGTTTTTAGCTCTTGTTGTTGTTGTTGTTGTTGTTGTGCAGTCTCGACTTAATTTGATAAGATTTATTTGAGCCAAGTTTTCGTATTGAGAAATCTTTACAACCTGGCCTCAATAAAAAAAAAAAAAAACACCGTCACAGCCACAACATAAAGCCACCAAATCCCAAATAAAATCAATGAAATAGCATTTAAAAGACACTTAAAATAGAAATGTAAACTACGAACACTGATAAATGGCCAACAAGCCAAGTTGGCCCAAAGACCGCAAGCATTTGCTTCATGTAGGTGGACAAAATCTATGTGAGAACAGCTACTGATTGGCAGCCGAACGACGAGTTAGTCACTGATTTATGATATAAAGTGGATTACATATTAGTCGGAGAGATGAGAAATAAATATAACATTTTAAGTGGGCGAATATTATTAATATTGCTAACAGACCTCCGCTTGGTTTCGTACAGCCCAGAATTAAAGTTTTTAATTTTTATGTATTTACATAATTTGTATGTTTGCATATATTTTATTAGATTATTCATTTATTCAGTTTAAATTTGTATTTAAAGACTATAAATAATATGAGACACTTTATATATGTATAGCCACTATAGGAATCAGGGATTCCCATTTTTATTTGTTTATTTATTTAATTTATTTTTATTTATCTATGTTATTTATTTATTTTATTTTATTTTATTTTATTTTAATTTATTTTTTTATTTTATTTTATTTTATATTTATTTTATTGTATTTTTTTATTTTATTTTAATTTATTTTATTTTATTTTATTTGTTTTATTTTATATATTTATTTATTTATTTTTTTTTTTGCAAAGCGCTTAAATCTTTTTTACTTTCAAATCACTTTTTTTATTAGGAACAAAATCGGATAAAAATATACTCAAGATAGACTAATCCCTGAATTTATAAATTAAATATATTTATACGACAAAAGAGAGAAAAAAAAGCAAATTTGCTGCAAAGCCGATTTTGGCGGCTTTGTTTAAATCTTCAAGCCCATGTCGAGGCACACATATAAATAAGACTTTATATAATATATATAAATACTTTACATATACAATATATAAACGAAAGCTTGCTTGAGAAGCTTGGTTGAGCATGTGTAGCACCCTAGTTACACAATCTCAACGCGATGGCAACAGAAATTAAGAAGAAGACAGTTCGAGAAAATTGATAGGGTAAAGAGGTACAGGCGGGTGATCAAAAAACGTTGAATTATTACATTTCTCAAGTTAATTATATTAATAGTATATTAATTTTCAATAAATATATATATATATCGAAGCACTGTGTTGTGCTTGAATTTGTGTAAAAAGGCTTTTAAAATGGGAAGTAAAACAGATAAAAGACTCTGCTAAAGTTTAAAATGAAAATAAAATAGTTAGAAATTGGTTGATAATAAATAAATTCAAAAATATTTGTCACATTATAAACTTAAATCTAGACTAAATGTACTCAAATTAAGCAATATTCAAACCTACAGCAGAAAGAGTTTCAGATACCTACAATAGACCCTAGAGTTCCTCTATTTCAAATATTTATAGTTATACGAGTTATCTTTGAGTACATTGAACTTTTGCCTGCAAAATTTCTCATTTCACACAGGAATATTTTACAACAATTATTTTTGTTTTTATTGAATATTTATTTTCTCATGCAAATCCTGTGTCAATGTGAAAGTTACAGCAACTTCTCTATTTTCAACTAGTTCTCAATGTTTTTAAATACATTTTTTGTTTGTATGCATTTCATTATGTTTTTTGTTTATGCCAAGCGCCAGCGTTGATCTCTGCTGTTAATACATACAGTGTTTTTTGTTTCTGCCTAAATAGCTGCGGTTCAAGAGTTCATTGTCAAGTCTAATAAAATGTTCGAATGACACGTTAAGTGTCAGCCACTACAAGAGATCCGCCGATCTCTGCTCGACTCGTTTGAGCGGCCGCAAAAAAACCGAAAAAAAAAAGTGAACAGCCGTAGCCAAAAAAAGTTTTTTTTTTATGTCCGCTTGACTGAAACTTGAACTACAGACTGCAGCTACACAGGCAGCTGAGCTGCTGCTGCTCTCTTACCCCTATCCTAGGCAGCCCTCTCGGTATGCCACCCAGCTCTCTGTGGCAGATGTTTCCCTTTTTGTCAAATGATGATAAATCGTGACCGGCGAGCGCTTTAGTGAAATTTTCTCTAATGCTGCCCACTACAAATTTTCTATCTACATATATATTTTTGTATGCCCTGTGCATATTTAGTGGAAGGGTATTATGCGTTTTTGCATTCCTTATATATATGCAGATTTACAATAATATAGTTAAGGCTGACTATCTCGAGTACTAGCAATGCCATAGACCCCTTATTTTGTATATATATTCTTAAATATCACGCGCAGCAGATATATTTTACTTTTTACCATTATCTCATGTCACTAACATTATATCGATAAATATCGATTTTATTCTTTTAGTTTTGGACAGCATATTTTTAAGACTATTAAAGCTAAACCCTTTGGCTTATGTAAAGTAAGCAAAGTTGTAGCTCTTTGCTTCAGTCCATATACATATTCAGTTGTTATTTGTTGTATTATATTTATGATCTCAAAGTTCCCAAAAGTAGTTTAAAATGTTAACCCATACAGGGTATTCTTTAGTCAGTCAGCCCCGACTAGATCTCTCTTACATAGTGTTCATCTCTTCGGGCTGCTGGCTGTGCTCTTTATTACCACATTTTCATTTGCTTGACGAGTGGAAGAGCTTTTGGCCCAGCTGCTGCCAGCCAGCGCTTTCCTTTGCTACTTATGGCCAAGTTAGTAGCCTTTTACTAGCACTCCACCCCCTCCATTTGACATCTAAGTGAATTTATGTAGTTTTCATGTTAACTTTCGTTGCGGTGCTTGGCCAAAAATCTTTTGTGACTAAGTGCCTGGCAGGCGACTTTTGCCATACCTGACGATGCCATCATGATTTATGCGTGCTGGCACAAGTATGTATGTATATATGAGATCTATATATATATAAATGACGCTGACATCCCTTGCCCCCACCCTTCTACAACTTCTAGGCGTTGAAATTAGGCAGCAAATAAAATTTATGAGCCTCGATTTGGGCGCCAACAGAAAAAAAAGAGCTTAACGCCAAGTCTTGCCCCATTTTAGTTGCCATCGAGGGGGATATGTCGGCTTTGATTTAAATGCAAATTTTGATTTTGACAGCCTCTTGGGAAATGTCAACGCGAATCACGATCTTTTACTCAGCTCAGAGTGAAGCGATTGCAATTTGAATTTGTTTATGATTCATGAATTACTTGAATAGAATTCATTATAGCTCTGGAATTTAGCTAAGGAAATGCAGGCGATAAGTGCAATAGAAATATGTATATGCTATGCAAATAATATGCAGTTGTGTTTATTGGAATAGTAGTGCACTTATAATTAGATAATCTTTAAAAATTATAGCAAAAATGAAAAGAAAATAGACGATAAGAGAATAAAATAATAACAATAATTTGTTTACATTTTTTTATAATTTCTTTAATTATTTTTATCTTTTCTGATATATATTTATGTATTAATTTTTATCAATACTTTAAAGGTTAATGAGTATTAGTCCCTAATAGCAATATAAAAAGCGTTATTATATCTCTATATAAACCCATATATATCTATACATATATGTATGTATACCCATTAGGTAATTATCTCAAATATTTACCCAATATTTCACAAGCTTATTTTCTTTATATTTTATGGTTTATCTGCTTTCATTGATCTTTGCTTGTTGGAAATTTCCAATTAGCTTTTAACCCGATTCAAGGTTTTGTTATTATTTCAACGACAATTTTTGATGACAAATTTCGTGCTAAATAACAGTTCAAGTTCAGCTCCCACACACACACACACATAAAGGAAACAACACGCGTTATCGATAACATGTGACTGATTAAATGCCAGAGTTATCGAAGCACTTGACAATCGAATCTTACGACAAGCGGCTCATTGAACATTTACAAGTTAATTTGTCGCCAATATAAATACCAAACACCGTTATCTGCGGCCAATTGGAGTTGTACAAAAAGTATCTGAAGCGAGTGTATCTGTATCTGTGAGCGCGACCTTGCAAGGCAACAATGGCAAAACCAATCAGGCAGCGTGAAATGAGTAACAAATTAGCGAAAATGCAATACAATAAATAAATAAATAAATCGAAGCGAACGCAGATCGACAATAATAACAAGTGAAACAAGAGCGAGGAATTTTTTCATTTAGATAATTGAAATGACGCTGAATGAAACAGTTTATTATTATTATAAACAATAATGAACAGAACAATCCAACTCAACTCAATTATTAACAAACAGAGGGGGGAAAAAAACTATATTGAACATTAACTGTTTAATCAGATAACGCAGCTGTCTTTAGTTTCATAACAATAAGCGCAGTTGTTGTCAAAAAGAGTGAGAGAGAGAGGAGAAAAAAGTGAATATGAATAAATTAAATGGAATATTGCATTAATTCCATTTCCATTTCCATATGAGTCACATTTCAATGCAATATTTTTGGTCATCCCGTTAATTGCGACAGTTTGATTCACATTTTATTGCGGCTTTTTCCACATTGATAAATATTTGATTTAAATAAATTGCATTCGTTTAATAATAGACAACAACAAATTGTGAAATACACACACACACGCACAGACACACAGACACTGATTTATTTCCAATTGAAAGAAACTAAATTTGAAATGATTTTCATTTATATTTGGGTAAACTGATTTTCCTTTTAATTTTGATTGATTTGATTTGCTAAACGATTGTAAATAAATATATATTTTTTTTGTTGTTCAAATTTTGTTTTTGTATTTATTTTATGTGCTATTTAATAAAAATAAAATTGTATGTATACAAAGAAAAAATGTGTAGATATAGAAATTATTTGATTTGAAATTAATTATTAGAAATTGATAAAAGAAAATTTCCCTTTGTGGAATTTAATTTTCCAATAAAAAAAAAACTGATTGAAATCATAAAATAAATGTTCAAAATGTAGTTAATTTTTATAATTTAACCTTTCAGCTGTATAATATATATATATAATATATCAAATATATATACATATATATATATGTAATAAAAATTTCTGTTTTCAGTTAAATTTACAATTTATAGCTCATATGAAAGAGTATATCAAAGGTCAAGGCATTTTGTTTTAATTTATTATCAACCGTTCATTAATGTTTATTTTTAATTGCAACGTCAACGAGATACGTCAACATGCCAATAAATCAGATTTTTATATATAAACAGTTATACGATTTAGTTGTCTGTTATTGCAAATGTCAAAATTCATTTCGATCAGAACGAAAACCAAAGAACAGCCAAAGCTAATTAAAGAAAAACAAAAACAAGTTCGCACGACAAGAAAAGCCAAAACATCAGCTAATTAAGAACCTAAAGATAAAGCACTTGTTGGCCACAACGGGGAATTGCAGTGCAATCCACCCACAATCGAACCGAGAAACGAAACAGAAACTGAAACAGAATCAAAGCCCAAGACAAAGACCCAGCCTAGAAAACTAAAAAAAAAAAACACAGATTGCAAGCCCTGCAGTTTTTCACGCCCCTTTTAGCACACGGGCAATTGTTTTTTGTCTTTAGGTATTTTTTGTATATTTTTTAGATACGGCTGGAGATCTCATTATGAGGCAGCACCGCTCTATAAGGTGTGCCCTCGCCATCGTCACTCGCTGCCACGCCCCAAACTCAAAACTCTGTGTACTTTCTAATACATGAATTAGGAGTCGACATCGACATCGACATTCGATATCGACACCATGTGAACTTGGCCAATTCGGCGATTGTCAAACGAATGTCGAATGTTGCCAATTTATAATGTAAACGGACTCCAATTGGCAGTCTCATTCACTCCAATCGGAGTGCAGCAGTTCCTCCAGCGCTTTTGCTTTGTTAGCAAAGGTCATTTGGCCACCTAACAAGCCCAATTTAATTCATTTAAAGGCGCACAACGATATATACCAAAAAATATAAATTGCTAATTTATGTTTATTGTGCATTATTTGTACTAGACAATAGTCCCGGTGCACTGTTCCAATCCGAAGTTCCCTTTGGCAATGCGAAATTGAATTTTTATGCACTTTATAGCAGCGATATATCTATATATAGATATACATATATATTTTAATGTTTTTTTAGTTGGCCCACTGATTGAAATTTATGAATGCTTAGCTTTATTTTTTGCTGTCTTTTTTTTCTGCATTTATTTATTATTATTATTTGTGCGTT
Source organism: Drosophila navojoa (assembly GCF_054131105.1). NCBI lineage: Eukaryota > Metazoa > Arthropoda > Insecta > Diptera > Drosophilidae > Drosophila > Drosophila navojoa. Next base: position 18,667,627 of record NC_142892.1, read on the forward strand.
TTTTGTTTGTTATTTATTTTTATGTTTATTTTATGTGGACTCTGCGTGTAATTCACATTAAGTTTTATATTTATTCGAGTTGTTTTTATGGCAAATTTTAATAATAGTTTTTTATAGACCTTATTTATGTTTATGTTTTCATTAAGCTAGGTCAGTTGCATTCTTGAATCTCTTTGAAGATTCTCCCATTTTAGTAAAGCCAAGTATTTGCAATAATTTTATTTCGTTAGTTAAGTAAATAATTATATAAATTAAACAGAAAAACACGCTTTAACACGTTAACAAACCAGTGAATAAATTTATGCGCGCTGTTCATAATTTGCCCAGCAAAAAAGTCTTTAATGAGCCGCCGCGGCTCTGGCTTGGCGCTCGGCAAGTTTTAGCCTTTTATGGCCAGTTTTTAGCCTTTTTTGCGGTATTTTATGCAAATCGAAAAACAATAAATTTGTTGTCAATGCCTAACAAATGCGACTGTCAAGTGCAACATGCTCCATTGTGAACTTAATGTGAGCATTGTGAACCATTTTCGTGGCATCATAAGTTTGTCCGCTTTTTTGTGTCTCTCCCGCATTGAAGCTGAACTTTGTCATTTGCCTGAGAGCCTGGAAAATCAAGTCACCGTTGAATAAAACCTAAATAAGAGAAGAGAGACAAAAGATAGGAAAAGCAATGGGAAAACACACAATTGAACACTATCAATCGATGCGCTTTGATTGACTGCCGGCAATTCGGCAATAAATTGTAACAAACTTTTTTTATGCTCTTCGAATAGTTGTTTTGTAATGAATTTATAGAGTATTTGTTCAGTGGATATATCGTGATTACAATATGATTTACTGCATATAAGTACTTTGCTCAGGATAAGATACAAAACGAAAGTTATATAGATCTGAAAGTGCTAAAATTTACTTATTTTAACAGTTGAGAATAAAAAATTAAATAAAAATGCGAAAAAAAAAAATTAAAAAAAAAAAAAAGAAAATACCAAGATTCTACCCAATAAAAAATATGTATTATTATTAAAATCGAGAGAAGTAGAAAGAGAGAAAGAGAGAGAGAGATAAAGAAAAAGAAAGAGATGTGTCTACTTGTATAAAACAGTTAAACCGTTAAACTAATGTAAAGAACTTTCGAATGTATAGAAATATGCCACAAAAATAACTGAATAAAAACCCAAATCCAAGTTTTACCAAATATTTGCAACCTAGTTAGTGTATCTTCTATTTCTATGTTATGCAAATGGATCTCTAGCTAGACTCACATACATATGTCTATGTATACCCCCTGGGGTGGAATTTCGCGCATAGTGTCACATGTCAAATGATGCCGCCTTTAAAGTTTCGCCGCTAACCGTGAAACAAAACATGAATGCAATTTGCATTTGGCGCCGCAGCTTCTGCCGCAATTGAAACGACGTGTGGGGCATGTGCTACAGATATGCAGATAGAGATGCTATAGATGTACGTGTATATACATATGTATATGTAGATATGTGTATATACGACATCTTGATATTGGCACATGTTTTGCTATGCAATTTTAGCGGAGCTTCTGCAGCTGCCTTTGATTGATTTGTTTTGCCAAGTGACGCACAACATGTCAAGATAGCTGCTGATTGGAATGGTATGGAATTGGAATGGGAATGGGAATGGGAATAGGCATGGGAATGGGCTTGATGTGTGGCGTCTCAAGTGGCACAAGGTCTACGGAGTGAATATATTTTTCGCACTAAACGCGCTGACACATTTTAATAGGCAGCTGCTTTGCATTTGCTTTGCATAAATTTATTTACACATGCCGATTAGGGCTGAATGGCGTCGTACCGAAACTAAGCCAAAACACACATTTGGTATCCATTACGGATGCTGTGCGAGGGGCAGATCTGTCAATCAGAAAATCAAATGAAAAACATAACTCAGCGAGAAGTCGCCCTCAGCTTTTGATAGATGACAATACGGAGTAGAAACCGAAGAGGAGGCAGAAGAAGAAGAAGAATGAAAATATGTTTCTTTTTTTCTTGTTTTTTTGGGAAAGTGTTTTGTTTTGGTTTTATTTTTTCTGGGTTCTGTGTGAAAGTTGTAGCCAGACAAAAGTAGAAGCAAAGAAAGTTGCCTGATAATTGGCCAAAGGTCGTGAATCTCTCGAAGACTCTTGGTAGATTATGCAACACGCTTCATTTCCATTCAAATCTCTTCAACATTCTAGACAAAAAACCAAACAAAGTGAAAGCTAACATCAGCCGAAGCAGCAGAGGAATAAAAAACATGAACAATTTTGTGAACTCATCCTAATGCACTTTCAATTTCGAAAAAAAAAAAAAAAAAACAGCTTACAAATATTTTGTTGCGGGTGTAAAATTTCTAATACCCAAATAAACAAATTTCAAGCTGAGAAGCCCACAGAGAGATGAAATGAAATGACAGAGGGAGGGGCAGAGGCTGTCGGAGAGAGAGAGATCTTTATCAGCTCAAGCTTAAGCTTTGAGCTCTCCAGAGAGAGAGCTTATTACAAATTCTAATCGCATTTCATTTCGCTTACACTCACACACAGACACACAAACACACATACATGGTTTATTTGTGTGGCTCGTACATTGGCCTGGTGTCGAGTCGATGAGGCTGTCGCTTATCGATTAATCACCAAATTAAAAATTACTAAGCCCAAAGCGTGGAGCGTGGCCGAAGGCATCGCGATCCCCCCGCTCCTACACTGCTCTTTATCGTCTCCCTCTTCTCTTATTATTATTATTATTTTATTTAGTTTTTTTGGCAACCCAATTTAAACAATAACTTGGAGTAGACAGTAATAACCGCACTAATTTCGATTCGCTTTTAGACCTATTTCGCAGCTTGAATTGACCATTGTTTCCGCAGAAATTCCTAGTTTCCCTTTGTTTCAAATGTCAACACTCATCTAGTATTATTTACGATAATGGCGATGAAATTCCAAGGAAATAGCAAACAAACTAATTGAGCCATGTGTTACATCAGGCCCAACGCCCAGCGCGATAGAATGTATAGTATATACATTTATATAAATATATAACAAAGTCGTAAATTCATTTAGCATGAGCAAAGGGAAACCGAATATATGCAAATATTGTGGAACAAATAAAGAATATTTTCCCGCCTCCCTACAAAAAATAATGCTCATAAATTACACTTTGAAGCGCCGCCTGGCGGCCAATTAAGGCACACTGCAAGCGGGTACAAAGTTCAATTTGATATCAATCGGCGTTCGGCATTTTCATTGGGCAAATTAATTTAATGCTCAGTAAGAGATTTTCCAATGCTTATCACAAATTTGTCATCAGCTCGTTGTAATGCGATCACACACGCACACACACTTACAAGACACAAACACACACGTATGGGAAGTTTAAGCTGGAGTTGGAGAGCACACATGCGGCTGCCGCTACTCATAATGAAGTTGAGCGTGGCTTGCAGATAATGATCAAACAGACCACGCGACGCGACGCCAAGACACACTCACACACTCATACGCACACACAGAGGCACATAGGAAAGAATTGCAAGCGCCGCGTCGCGCCGAGCGCTCTCGCTCTCTCTCTCTCAGCCGATTCGGCTCCAGCTGCTTGTCAAACAAGTTGCGTGCGAAGTCGGCTGCGCAGACGTATCGTATCGGCCGGCGCAGTCAGTTTACTTTTGGCGCTCGTCGCGTGCACAACGTTAAGCGGGCAGACACAATAGGCGGCACAGAACGTAGGTGTAAACTTGACTTTGACTCTCACGCTCTCCCACACCGTAAAGTGCGATCGTACGTGTGCGTGCGTGTGTGTGTGCAGTTCATTCGAATGCTCGCTCGTTCACTTGCAAAGGCTGACCGTGAAGTTTGTTCTTTTTGCATGCTTATAAGCTGAGTAACTGTAACTGTGCTTTGTTGTTTGTGTTTTGAGTTGTATTAATTTTTTGCTTTTGCTTTGCGCTTTGTTATTGCCGCTCTGCACTCTCCGCCAAGTTCATTCACGTTCATTCACGTTTCATCACCGCTGGCCGTCTAATTAAATGTAATGCAACGCAAATATCGAAATCGAGTTTAAAGCTAATTGCAAATTTAACAACATTATTTCTTGCTGCTTGTTGGTTGTTGTATCTTCGCTTTGTTTTTGGCATTTCGAGTTCATATCCATATTCATATTCGCATCCATTTCCGTTTCGCCTCGCTGTGCATTCGAGCGCAACAATTAATTGCATTCGTTTATTGTTGATGCAAATAATTTAAAACATTTGAAATTAACTCTTGATGATTGCCTTTGAAGAAAGTGAAATCTCTTTCTCTCTGGCTACAAAAAAAAAAAAAACAGAAACACATATGGCTAATACTATAATTATGTTAATTTTAATAACAGTTAAGTGTTAACACAGTTTATTCGGTAACAAAGAGAAATAATCATAATAATACTGAAATATAAAAAACAAACCCTAAAAGTGCAAACAAAACGCAAACTGTTTAAATATTTTCTCACAAAAGCTACACAAATACAAAATACAAAAATAAATAAATAAATAAATAATGTGTGCAAAATTTATGCAAAAACGAAAGCACCAAACATTAAGCAAGAGCTCTTAGAAAGGTATGTAAAGCCAGCTAAAAATAGACAAAATCTCAAATGAAAGTGATCTAAATGAAATATATATATTTAAAATAATAAAATATTCTAAATAGAGAGTGGCTTAAAATGATAATTCTCTTAAAATTATTTATTTAAATAGTATAACTTTTGAGTAGTTAATAACAGTTAAAATTAAATGTAATTAAAATTGTATTTCTGATGTTTCACTTTCATTTTAGTTGATGATTTATTGAAAAGCCTAAGGCAGCCAAAATTATATACATATATAAACCAATTACATTTCAAACAGCATTTCCTTATTCTTCTCTAGATTGTCTTTAATCACATTTCTATACTCTGCTCTGCTTTGCTCTGCCTGATCTTTAAGTGAAAGCTCTTGCAGCTCAGCCACATATTGTTCGGGTTCCTTTAATGATGTTAAATTGCGACAAGTGGAGCGTTTCTTTTATTTTCATATACATATGTATGTATGTATAGTTGTTGCCTTAATTTGTTGTCTTTTCATTGTTGTTCCACTGACTTCCTCTCTGGCATTTCCTTAATCTTTAGCCCACTTTGTGGCTCCCTCGCCCTCTCTCTCTCTCTTTCTCTGTCTGTCAACCTTTCACACTAAAGTTGCCTTGTCATTGGATTGTGGGGGCAACTCTGGCCGACATCATTTGTGACACATTTTCATAGAGACAACACAGCTCGCGTGTTCTTCGGAGAGACAAAGAGTTCGCATTTGTATGCCATTGGCAAATATTTGCTGGCCAAAATGTTAAAATGCCAAAATGCTGAACTACTTTCGAAAGGGAATTAACATACATACATATATTGTGGTGTTAAGGCAGCCCCAGCCCCTCTTTGTTATGGTTGTTGCTGTTGTTGTTGTTGTTGATTTTTGCTGTCGTCAAATGCAGTGGCAACAATACAATAAAGCGCACCATAAACATTTACCTACTTAACTTAGCCAGCCGTCCCGCTGACAGTCGCTCGACGCTTGCGTTTGCTTTCATTCAAATATTTGCATTCAAACATGCACAAATTGTTCACAAGTGGGCGTGGTCAAGAGGGCGATGCGCTTTGCGTTCTATATGTGCAACTCCAGCTGTCAAAAAAAAAATGAGTCTAGAACAAATATTGCTAAAGACTGTCTGATACCCTGTTTGCTAAATAATAATAAAGATTTTTAGAGCTATGAAGCAGATTTTAAAACTGAAAATAAATACAGCAATAGGATAAACTATTGCCTTAATAAAATTATATAAACTTCGTGCTTTTAAAATTGTAGAATTTTTAATTAGGGAAGTGAAGAAATAGAAGAATGTTAATAAATATTTATATATATATTTTTTAATAATTTTTAAAACAATATAATAAAATATAAAAATGAATATTTATTACACAGCAATTTATTAAATATTAAGACGAGTTTAGCTTTAGTTCTTATACTCAGATTTCAAGATTTTATATATTATATTATTCAAGATTTAGTTAAGAAAATTCGAATCAAGCTCAATCTTAGCTATATTTTTCTCGCAATCAATACACTCATTTAGCACTCTGTCTATGCTGAGCATAAAAAAATAAATGAATTTCGAAAAAGAGGCCGCAGCTACAAAATAGTTGAAATTCGCTTGAAAGCTAAACATTTTTTTTATGATTCGCCTTATTTGTTTTTGTTGCTGATTTTATTTGTATGTATCTATATAGATACATATACGTATATGTACATACATACACCTTATGTTTGTCCGTTTGTAAATTTTCGCGTTTGTGACAAGAATTTGCAAATGTCAACGAAAATTGCGCGCTTCACATTAAATAAACGAAAAAAAAAGACAAAAGCGAAGAATTCGACAAAAAGGGCCGAAGTGGAGCTCAATGCATGGAGAGGTAGAGATAAGAGTGGAAATACCAATGCCCCAAAACGCGAACCAATTGAAATTGTTTTATAAGTCCAACTTTTTTACTTTATTGCGTTCGCTTTTGGTTTAATTTTATTTAGTTTTTTTTTTTTTTTTAATTTTTATTTTGGGGCATTTTGTGTTTGGCATTTTTAAAGAGCTTTGCGACATCAGGATCGTAACGCAGCGTAACGGATCCGATCGTATCGGTATTACATCAAAGTGAAAACGATCATTCAGTTAATGAGTAAATATGTGAAAACTTTGCCCAGAGCTAAACTTTAATAATTGCGGACATGCGCAAAAAATTTGACTCTTTGTATGCTCGCATCTTCGTATTATCCATTTACTGAAACGTGTTATAATTCCCATGCTGTAATAATGCTTAACTGTACAACAGTATAAAAGTATAACAGAATAACAGTATAGAAGTATAACAGTATAGCAGTACAAGTCTAGAAATGTATAGGAGTAGAACACTAAAACCGAATTGCATAAAAAGAGGAAACAGAATAGACAAGTCTAGGGGTATGTATATCAATACTAAAGGAGAATAGAAATTGAGTCAGTTTTAGTATAGTAAAGCCTTATTTTTATAAGTAATATTAACGTATATTATGTTAAGGAAATGAATATTCTTTTATAATGCATAGCATATTTATATATGTAAGTATTTCCATGTATTTAAATGGTTCTTTCGTAATGCGAAAACATTTAATACAATGAAAGGGCTATACAACAGCCAAACGTGACATTTTGTTAATAATTTTTATTATGTGTAACGATTTGTGTAATAGCCTATCGAAATATTCATGTAAATTTCATTAAAAAACCAAGTTAGAAATAGAAAAATAACCTTTGTTTGCTACGAATTTATCAAAAGAAAAAAGAGGTACAAAATTGATAAAAAGTATTCCGTTTGTATTTCTTTTTAAAGTACTTACAAAACATTTTCACCCTTTGCTTTGTCAATGAAATTTGCGCTTGGCAAAAAGAAGAAGAAGCAAAGGTAATCGACTTGAAAGTCACCTGCTTGTTAGCAGCATTTGGCAGGTGTAATTATAGTAATGCCTTTACAATATTATTGCTGTTCGAGTGTGAAGTGCGAATGAATGAAAGGGAGAAATGTTAATATTATTATTTATAGAGTCTGATTGTAGCAATTTGTTTTTAGCCAATGATGCATCAGAACACTCCAAGTAGGCTTCACAGCTATTTACGTCCGCTGAATACAAGTGAATGCGTTGATTACCTGATTGGCCTTGTCGCTGTGGAAGGTGCCACAATTTATATTGATAGTGCTCGATTTATTAGATACTTGCGCTGATAGCCAGAAAGGTGATGGAAGCATTTGCTTGATGTCATCAGCGACACGAATGAGTTTTGATTTTTCTTTCTTTCTCCTCTGTCTATTATTATTTTGCTTCTTCTTTTTTTTTTTTTTCTTGTGTGTGAAGTCATAATGAACCGAAATGAACGGAGGTTTCTCTTCAACTAATTAGACCATAAAGCAGCCGACCTGGCTGGCCGAACTAATTCGCTTCAGATAAACCACAACAAAGGTCACGCTTTAATTGATAAGAAAACACAATGCCGTCTGTCTTTGGGAAAAATATTAAATCGCTTTTCCAAGCCGAAATGCCGGCTACTGTAGCCTGGCGAGTCACTCAAATGGAAATCCTCAGGGGCAACAATGACAGCGGCAGCGAGAGAACCCCAACGAGAACCGAACTGAACCCAAAGTGAACTTGAAGTGCCAGCTGTGCCTCGATAAAGATCACAGCCCGCGTCACAGTCACAGGTGGAAGTGCCTACAACGATCATCGAATGGAAGAAACGCGAAAAAAAAAAATGAGAATCATGCCGCAATTGAGTGCACTTTTCATGCATACAAAATATATGTATATAGAGCAGGACTGCTAGATGCCCTGTAAAAAAGAATTGAAGTTCTTTAAAATTCTTATTCCTTATTCCAATATTAATTTCTTAAATTGAGATAAACAGATTTTAAAGTCAAAGAGCACACATTATAATTATTTATGATACGTTCTATTTATTATATAAGAATTCATCTGTCTTTCTTAGCTTCCATTGAAAGACTTGCCTGCGCTCATTCGCATATAATTAGCATGCCTTTAGCTGCATTCTGATTACAGGGTATTCGCAGCAAAACTTTTAATAGTTTTGAACCTTTTTCGAGTCACTTAAATTGCGCAGCGAAGCGTGCTCTCTTCAACTCATCCTCCACTCTCCTCGCCATCCTCACTCCTTCTCTCTCTCTCTCTCTCTCTCTCTCTCGGTCTCTTAACACTCAGCTGCCAGGTACGCCCTTTTTCAACACTGCTCTAAAGAAGGAAGATTAAGAATGGGACTGAGAATAAGAATGGGGGAATGGGGAAACGAGTTAATGGGGGAATGGGAATAGGTCTGGGCCGGAGAGAGTAATTAACCCATGTTGGCCATTTGTTTTCTTGTCGGCCTGCCTTTTGCAAACATTTAATTGTTCCGATTGCCGTTTAATTGTTTCGATCTGCAATATTTGAGATGCCAAAGTCAAAAGTCTTTCGACTTGTGCAGATCAAAGTTCTGCCGCCGTCTCTTGCTACGGTTCTTGGCATATTCAAACCATACCATGCCATACCATTCCATTTCTTTTCATTTCACTCAACTTCTTCAGCTGGGTTATTAAAAGCCGTCAACAACATTATTAGCCAAGACTCGAGAGAGTCGGCATTATGTAAGCCAAGCAATTGTCAAACTGTGAGGGACTCCGGTTTTTATAGAGCTTCTTCTCCGACTTCTGTGACTTCTTCTTCTTCGTCATGTTACGGCAAGCTTTAGACCACGAGTTGTCCAATTAGTTGCTTCCGTAATTTCTTGGTATTATTTTAATTAGTTTTCCGTGGCTAGCTAGATATATGTATATATAATTTCTGTTTTATTTCTCCTTATTTAAATTGTGTTGACTCGCCGACAGGTTTTACTGTGCCGCCCCAAAGATTTATTTGTTTTTATCTCTTTTGATAATGATAAACACGCATAATTTATGGACAATGCATTTTTACATGCGAAGCGATGCGATGTGATCGTAATTCGTTTGAACTGCACCTCTCAGCTGTGTTTAGGGCTTCAAATTTTGTTGCTTTAATTTGAATTTAGAGTTTGTGTATATATATATAGTTTTGCTGTTTGGCTGGAGTTTTTCTCGAATTTTGGATTTCACTTCCTGCTTCGAAACGAAATAAAAAGTGGAGAAAACTCATCATAAATTTCAGAAGTAGACATCTCTGCCATATACATATATAATTCAGTATATGCCTTGTGCGAAATTGCGTCGTAAATAGCATTGAAATGTTCCTTGAAGTCTGCCTACATTCTCTCAATCTCTCAATCTCTCTCTCTCTCTCTCTCTCTCTCTCTCTCTCTCTCTCTCTCTCTCTCTCTCTCTCTCTGTCTCTCTCTCTCTCTCTGACTCCCTCTCACCTGCTTTGCACTATCTTACATATAATTCACAACGCGCTTAACGCGCTTACCTGTCCCATTCCCCGTCTGTTTGCCATGCCTTTGGCTCTTGCCAATGGCAAAAATGCGTTTAAGCCAAGTCGCCGAAAGCCGAAAGCCGTCGACGTCGCAGTCGCCGCTGGGTGCGTGTGTGCAACGTGTGTGGCAGCTGCTGTCGCTGTCGCTGCTACGGCGGCTGCTGCTGGGAGACCTCGACAGTTACCTTGCCCCCTACCCATGGCACTTTAGCTCGATATTTATGCAACGGCACACACTTCAGTTCTGCTTGCCCTCTTTGTGCCTCTCCCTCTCTCTCTCTCTCTCCCTCTCTCTCTCTCTCTGTCTCTCACTTAGCAATTGAAGCTCGCATTTTTCTTGGCAGCACATTTTCCTCGCCATATGCATAAGCAGTTTTTCCAGCCCCTCTGGCGCTTCCTCTCGCTCACCGCTCGTTCGTTCGCTCGCTCGCTCGCTCATCGCATTGTTTGCAACACTTGGCGCTTGCCACATAACAACAGCAGCAACAGAAGTTGCAACTGCTGCAACATATGCAACAGCAGCAGCAACAGCAGCGTCCGCTATGCAGCGTTGCATGACACATTAAATGCAAAACGGCCAGCGAGCAGCACGAGAGACAGGGAAAGAAAGAGAGGGGGAAAAGTAGAAGTAGAGACAGCGCGGTAGTCAAGGAGTTAAGACCTGAAACATTTTGTTGGCCACCGCCAAGAAGTCAGTTGTGGCAGCGGTTTCTACTGCTGCTGCTGCTGCTGCTCCTCCTGCTGCCTCTTCTTCTTCTTCTTCTTCGTAGTCTGCTGCGTTGCTCTTATTAAATAAAAGAAATGCTCTGGAATTTTTTAAATATGCCCTAGCAGTGCAAGAAGTATGGGGTATATTGAGCTGTTAACCGAGTTATGTATATATATAGAGAGAGGAGATATTTAAAAACTTTATTTATTTAAATTAAATATAAAGATTTTAAATTACTAGATTACATATAAGGAAGTGTAGTGAATAAAATAAATAATATTTTAATTACTTAGTTAAAAATAAAATACTTTTATATTCATTTTATTCTTTTTTTTTATTTATTTATTTATTTTATTTTTTTTTAAATAATAAAATAACTCTAAAAGTAGATTTATATTATTAACTTTTTTTTATCTATCTATTTTTTTTAATAATAAAATAAATCTACTTTTAAATAAAAGTAGATGTATTTTATTCACTAATTTTTTTTTCTTAAAAAATAAAATAAATAAATTGTTTAACAAAATTGAAATACTTTTAGATATATATATTTCATTACTTAAATATAAATAAAATTATATTTTATATGAATTATATTATAAACACTTTTATATGTAATTTATTATTATTTTTTATTTATTACATTTACATTTATTTTTTTTTATTTATAACATGCTCTTACACTACTTAAATATTTTTTACAATTTATTTTAAATATTTTCTTGGCTTATAAAAATGAAATATATCAACTGTTCATAATAATTATCTGAAGAGCACTTTAACAGGGTATATTAGTCAACGACTACAATTAGTAACTGCTCCACATATCTATGCACATATATATTTAAATATATTTGTACTTTTGTTCACAAAGCAACGGCTGTTTCTGCAGCAGCTGTTTGGCTTATGTTTAAGTTATTTCTAGCAATGTAAATACACATCTACTAAATAATACGCATGTCTTGCGTTTTTTATCGTAATGCGTAGCAATTAACGAGCTTTAAATTTGTTTTTTTTTTTTTTTTTTTTTTTTTTTTGAGGAGCTGCTGATCAAACAGAAAATTGCAAGAGTTTGTTTAGTAAAAGACTATTAATATGCATTGAGCTCGACGACGTGTAGTTCAGCTGGGTGCTGAGTGATCTATAAATGGGGGCTGGGCACCTCGGGCATTGAGCTGCGAAACTCTTGAATCCAATCCATCCATCAAACGACGCATTGAACACTTTAAGTAATTGCACATTGTGGCTGAGAGGCTTTAATAAAATAATTAAAATGAAATATGCCATACGGCTGGCTCCAGCTGCTAACAATATGCGAGCGCGGGTTCCTGCTTCACAGTCCACTGAGTGGTCAAAGAGTCGGAGGCTCTGAAAGAAGTAAAGAAGATAAAAACAACAAACACAAAGAAACAACAAAAATAATAATAATAATAAAAAGCATCAGAAACCACGAAGAATCAGCGCAGAATGCTAGCCATGTAGAAAAATGTGCGGGCTACCAATCTACGCATTTTTTTAACCATTTTATTCTCTGGTCTTTTGTTTTTGTTTCACGTCTCTTGGACGTCAAAGGGAACGCCGACACGAGTAAAATGCGAGCGATAAAATGTTTTAAAGAAATCGCTGAAAGCGTACAAAAAAAAAAAAATAAAACCAAAAGGAGAGAAAAAAAAACTTATTATATTAATTTCAATTATTTACGTACGGTAAGCAGCGCGCAAGCCGATTTTCAACAGCGATTCCCACGTTGAGAAGCGCAGAGAGGGGCGCAACTCTAAGTGGCATTTTGTGCGCTAAATGCGCGCAATTTGTTGCAGGATTTTTTCTGCCACAGCCAAATGGAAGGGAGCACTGTGGAAAAACTCATTGAGGAAAACTGTGGGAAAAGCAAAGACTATGCAATTTATAATTATCAGCGGTAGGTGGCGCTGCTCTGCTCGCCAAGTGCTCCCCGAGTCTTATGCAATAATCGTCGCATGTTGATCACAGCAGCGGAAGTTATTAGAGCAAGTTTCGAGTTATGCCAGCCAGTTCCAAAGAACTTTAAAGCGTAGCTTAGCGTTCCTCAGCACTGAGATTCCCAACAGCGTCGGCAGCCGCCGCTTTGGTTTCACTCGCTTCTAATTAAAGACGACACTTTGGCATGTACTCGAAAGCGTCGACTCGAGCACGGAAATGCCTCGCGCCGAAGCTTTCAAGAATCGTTTTTTGATATTTGTGGAGTACCGAGAATTGTACGACTTTCCAGTTGATCGTTGGACATGGAACACTTGTGTGCACGGCCGCCATTCATTTCCTCAATTCGAATTCGAATTCGAATTCGAGCTCGAATCCGAAATTCCCATTGCCAATTTTATTTTATTTTTTGTATTTTTTTGATCTTGTAAGTTTGAACCTCTAATAATCTTCTTAACCTTTCACACGGCGAACGTTCGCCGAGAGCCCCTGAAGATTACAATTAAATGTAGCCAGTCGACTGTTTCAGAGCACACAGCGGGGCAGCTAAAGGTGAACAAAAAATAAGAGAATATGTATGTATATATATTTATATATATTATTGGAGAGCTGTGAGCTCCAGCTCCAGCAACGGTGTTATTTAATTGCCAAAAATAAAGCCAGGGAAACGCAATCAGAAGAGATTACAAATTATAAAATTGTGGCAGGTGTCCCGAACGAAACGAGTCGGGTTTTGTTTTTGTTTTTGTTTTTTATGTTTTATTTTTCATTTGCGCCTACATAAAACATTCATTAGATAAGAATCGCTGGCCGGCCAGCCACGATATGCATACATAATATTAAAAAAAAAAATCTCCGCTTCGCTCGGCTTTTTGGCCAACAAAGAAAGAGCCAAGCTGCCAAGCTGCCAACTGCCAGCTGCCAAATATCAAAAGTCCTAACCGAGAGGGGCGCCTCATGTTACACTTGAGAGTTGAAGATTAATTGTTGCCGCCTGTCGTAGGCCTGCGAGTTCGATCTCCCAGTCTAAGAGTTCGTCGAGGTTCAGGGAATTCGCTTCTTTTTTTCTCTTCATATTTACCCCCAACTTTGGCTAATTTGATTAATTAAGCATGGCATCAGAATGGCTAAGCGTATTCATTGGTCGCCCAAAGGGCCTTTTAGATGAATAATAACAATTATTATTAAATATTATGTGGCCATAATGAAAGCCAATTAGCTGCCGACAAGCTGAATGGCTGGCGGGGTAACCAAGCGGGATCTCCAAGTGCCCAGTGACATGATTACAAAAATTACACAAAATCTAATCTTAGCCTTGAGTGAGTGTAGAGCCTGGCTGAATCATATCATTCAGATATCTAAGTTAAATGTGTGGCAGCTATGCCTCATCGATAAGTGAATGTCTGCGCACTTATCGATTGCTGATTAATCAAATGAAATGGATTGGAATGGAATGGAATGACTGCATTCCTCAGGGTTTCTCTGGCTGGCTTTCAAACAAGCGCAAACACTTTCTAGGTCTGCGTCTTCGGCGCCCTTGAGGCCCTTTTGGAAATTAAACATTCAACAGTTCTTTCTTTTTGGCCAGAGTTTCTGCACATGCGGCTTAAATACATACATATATATATGTACATATATTACACGTACATGATTTCTTTTTAGCCGCTCTGCGGCTGGCCAAAAGTTCATTAACACTGCGCACAGAACTTCAGTTACAAAACCCAACAACGAACCGCAAAAAAAATTAAGAATTAAAGAATTTCCAACATAGTATATGTTTAAAAAAAAAAAAAAGTGTAGAAAGAAGTAAAAAATAGAAGCACGCAGCGGTTTTCATTTTAATGGAAAGATAGCCTCGCTTTTTTTTTTGTGCTTGCCTTATTCTTGTCTTGGCTTAATTAAAAATGCAAATTCGTTCATGTATGTGAAGATGGCTTGAAGTGTGAGCGATATGTGGGCGTTCTCCTAGTTCGAGGCAGTCCAATTTCTTATTTCAATCAGTGAAATTGTGCACACTAGAGTCTTCTTCTTCCACATCTTCTTTGTGCTCAGCTCGCCCTAACGATTGACCCGAATACGCAACAAAGTTGCCAAAACAAAACAAAATAACAGAAATAATCCAAAACAAAAATCTGTCAACCTAAACAAAAACTTTTTCTATTCTTCATTAGCAAAACTTTCGCTTTTTGTTTTTGGTTTTTGCTTTTTTTTGGCTTTGTTCCGTTTTGAGTTAAGACAAAGCTTTGTTTATCCATAATTTGTTTATTTAAATCTCAGCTCGTCTCTGGCATTATGATAGCTACTTATTATTATTATTGCTATTATTATGTATATTGCTGCAGATGTTGCGGCTCTTGCGGTTTTTAATTGCCCTCAGCTAGAAGAGTAGTTGAGATGTATACATATATATCTATTTGCTTTTGGGGTATACATAAGATGCGCCTTAAGTCGCAGGGGGGTTAGCGCATAATGGCAACTGTTTCGCTTTATTTTTGGGCGAAAGTTTTCCGTTTTCAGTTTACAATTTTTTGTTTTGTTTTTTGGCTTATTATAATTATAGTCTTTGCGGCCGGCTAATAGATATAAGTTTTGGAAATTGTTTTTTAAACTGTTTTTCTGTTTTTCTCTAATTCTCTTACACAAATCTTCAATTTACAGCTTACTACGCAAACTCATTTTACCTGTAAAGACCAAAAACATTATCCAAGTGATTTTACAATCCTCAACAAGTTATGAAACCTTTGACAACCTCTACGATTTGTTTTATGTGTCTTAACTAAGCCCTAACCTCCTGGAAATACCAGTTATATAATCAAAATAATTATCGTTATCGATCAATTAATTAGAATGTTTATGAATATGTCAACTCCTCGATCTCTTTCATCTCTATTAAATTTAATTTTAAGAAAAATTTGCTCTTTTAGTTTCTGAATACAATTCAATAAGTTGTTCCTGCATGTTTTCTATGCTTATAATACTTATCGATAAGGTCCAGCTGTCTTTTATAAATTTTTGCAAATAAAAATTATCTGTTAATCGATTTATCGATTTATTAGCCAACTCACTTATTGTTCTTCTACACATCTTCACATTTTGTTTGTGGAGCTTTTGCCCCAATTTCAATATTACCGATGCTCATCGATAAATCACGACAATTTATCAATCTAGTATGCTGCTATAATGAATTTGTAATTTATTGTCATAAATTACAATTGATAATCAACAACAATTCGCAAGGAAATCACTTATATTTTATATTTTATGAACCTATTGAGTTATTCGTGTACTTATCGATGCCTAAACTTATCGATAAACTCCCCACCCAATCGCTTGTATACCCTCTTTTTGTTGTTCTATCCACCTGTTACTCCTCGTGTATTTTGCTAACCAAACCTTTCCCCTCCCTTTACAGATCTTGGTACCCTTAACAGCCACAACCACAACAGCAACAACAACAACAGCATCGGCACAGTTAACATCACAGCAGCAGCAACAGCAACGGCAACTGGCGGCAAGAAGCCTCTACTGGCCACAGCAGCAGCGACAAAGGCTTCCACTTCCACTTTGACTTCGACGGCCTCGTCCGCATCCAATTCGTGCCCAACGCTCGGACCGAGCTTGCAGCCCAAGCATAACAACAACAACAAAATGGAGCTGCTGAGCAGCCCAGCAATAGCAGCAACAACCACAGCAACAACAGCAACAGCCACGAAGCAGCTGCTGGTGCAGGACTACCTGAGCTACGCATCTCCACCGACCTACTCCCGACTGCCGCCCGATGGCCACGAGTTTCCGCCCAACTTCAGTGAGCCGCTCGTAATGCATCCCAAGCTGAGCTTTGAGCACAACAACAACAACGACAGCAAATTGGACGCCGCACCGCCGCTACCCAAGACGGGACCGCCGCCGACGGTGCCGCGTAAGATGTATCGCCAGGATTTGGTCATCAATATGGAGGATGCGCGTCCGACAGCACGCGCCACAGAGAGTGCGACCACAGCGCCATCTGGCGGCGGTGGCGTGCGCGACTATCAACGTTCCTTGAGCGCCAGTGCGCCGCGCAAGCCCAGCGACTGGCGCAAAGACGAAAAGTCCGAGAAGTCGGTGCGCGACAAAATAGCCATGTTCTCATCCAGCAACGAGCTGGACGCCATTGCGCCAGCTCCAGCTCTAGCCTCAGCCTCAGCCAGTTCCAGTTCCAGTTCCGGTTCCACGTTCTCTCGCAAGCCACTGAACATGAGCAGCGAGAATTTGCTGGAGGCGGCCTCCTCGACGCCGGCGCCGTCCTTGAAGACGCGCGCCATGAGCGTGGAGAACCTGAACGATGCACAGCGTCAGTACCAGCTGGCCAAGCAGCTGCCGCAGCTGCATGTGGCCGACTCCATGTACTCGCTGCACACGCTGACCACGCCGAGCAACGGCAGCAGCAGCATCGCCGGCGGCGGCGGCGGCGGCAGCAGCAGCTACAACTACAGCTATGCATCCTTGCCACGTCGCACGCATGGCGGCAGCAGCAGCAGCATCACCTCCTCGGCTGTGGAGCGTCGCATCAGCTTCTCGGGCGAGGGCGATGCGGCCACGCGGAAGGCGGCCATTACCAACATATTGGAGCAGCGGCGCCGCAGCTTGTCCAAGCTGCGCGGCCTAGTCATACCGGAGCGGCCGCAGCTGCTGGAGCCCATACTGGATCTGCCCGAGATCAAGAGTCAGGTGAAGGCGGCGAGTGGGGAGGACTCGACGGACAGCGGCCTGGGCGAGATGCGTCCGCTGCGGCACGCCAGCAACAGCACCACTAGCAGCAGCAACACTAGCAACAGCAACAGCAACAGCAACAGCAACATGAATGGCAGCAGCTATCGCAGCTTCTTTACGGCCACACAGCGTCGCCCCTTGGAGACACAGCTCTCGCAGCCGCCGGCCAAGCCGCCGAGGACATCGCTAGCTAGCGCTTCGAGCCTGCCCAGCCGGCCAGCCCCGCAACAGCAACAGCTGCAGCAGCAGCAGCAGCAGCAACAGCAACAGTTGCCGCTGCAACAGAGCTTCCTCGCCGATCAGGAGAGCGACACAGATTCCGTATTCTCCAGTACGGCACGCGTGCCCACGCCGCCGGAGAAGTTCGCGCTGACGCGCACGCTCAGCTCGGAGACAAACACGTCGATAGCCAGCTCCAACACCTCCACCTTGACGTCGGGCTCCTCGGCCGGCTCGCAGGCCAGCTGCAGCTCGCTGGGCAGCACGCCCACCGTGGATCTCACCAGGCGCGTGCTCAAGTGTCAGCTGAACGGCAGCGCCAATGCCAACGGCAATGGCAACGATGCCAACAGCAACCGCAAGAGCATCCTGGCCTCGGCCAAGTGCCGCAGCGCCAAGAGTCGCGGGCAGGAGAACTTCAATGACAACGACAACGACAGCACCGACGGTGAGGCCTGCGTCCTGAACGGGCGTCGGCTCAAGTCCAGCTACAAGCAACAGCAGCAGCAGCAGCAGCAGCATCAACTGTTATCCAAGCAGCTGGTCGTGGACAAGCTGATCAATGTGGCTGCCTATGTGGAGCTCACCTCGGATACGGACGACAGCAGCCGGCGCTCGGATACGCCGGCCAAGATCAGTGCCATGTTCATCGATGAGGAGCGCAAGGCCAGCTTCAAGGCCGATCCCGTGCAGCAGGCCAAGCTGCGCGTGGTGCAGGCCAAGCCTGTGATTTGCCCCGTGCCGCAGCGCACGCAGACGCCAAAGCTGGGCCTGGGCTGTGCCAACAAGTCGCAGACCACGGCTGAGCTGCGCGAGAAGTTTGAGCGCAACGCGGCGGCGGCTGCAGCAGCTGCCACGCCCCCAGTTCCATTGCCCGTGCACAAGGCAATCACGAGCGTCGCCCTGGCCAACGCGAAGCCGCATCATGAGCGCTTCAGCTCGCTGGACTCGCTGGCCTCCAGCTCCTCGGGCGTCAGCTCCACCACACAGAACGTGAGCACCACCCAAGAGACGGCCACGGAGTTCGGCAGCTTCTCATCGTTGGGCAGCAACCAGAGTTTGATCACGGCACAGGACGTGCAGCAGATTGTCGAGGAGGCCGATCCGCCACTGAAGACACCGGAAGCCTTCATCATAGTCCTGCAGCGGGACACGCCAGAGAGCAGCATTGGCATCACACTGGCCGGTGGCTCCGACTATGAGGCTAAGGAAATAACCGTAAGTGCTCTATATAAATATAAATATGTGTATGTATGAAGCAATCTAATCTTGCATCCTCTTCATTGCCAGATCCACAAGATACTGAGCAACACGCCCGCTGCCAAGGACGGACGCCTGAAGAAGGGCGATCGCATCTTGGCCGTCAATGGCATGAGCATGCGAGGCCTAACACATCGTGAATCGATCAGCGTGCTCAAGGTGGGCATACACATACATACATCAATAAATGGTACTCTAAACTAACGTCATCTGCCTCTCCACAGACACCTCGTCCGGAAGTCGTCGTCGTGGCCACGCGCTCCGAATCGCTGATCATCAAGCCCCTGAATAAGAAGCGCTCCTCGCTGGGCTCGCTCAGCTCACTGAATGAGAAGCCGACTGAGCTGGACTACGAGCGCAAACGCAACTACCACAAGGCGTCGCGATCGCTCGATCTGGATCTGGACATCGTGTCCAATGAGGGTGGCGCCAGCACCGTGCCCAGCACACCGAGCACGCCCAGCACGGGCACGAGCAGTCCGCAGCAGCCGGCCAGCCTGCTGGACGAGGCGAGCAGCAACGATGCTGAGCTGACCATTGCGGGCATTCGGGCAAGGCGTCAGCTCTCCCGCGGAGATGCAGCCAAGCTGAGCACCAGTGAGCTGCTGGAGCGTGCAGCGGAGGCGCGTAATGCCATTGCCGCGGAGATACGTGCGCAGGGTAAGCGATCTGAAGCCTAAGAATCCATGTGGATCATGTTTAATGTCCATTTGCTATTGCAGCTGAAGACGTGGCGTCTGGCGCTGGTGCGCGTTGCGTGGAAATCATCAAGGATAGCTGTGGACTGGGCTTCTCCATTGAGGGTGGCTTCGACTCGCCGCTGGGC
This sequence comes from Drosophila navojoa, assembly GCF_054131105.1. Lineage (NCBI taxonomy): Eukaryota > Metazoa > Arthropoda > Insecta > Diptera > Drosophilidae > Drosophila > Drosophila navojoa. The sequence continues at coordinate 18,687,371 of NC_142892.1, forward strand.
AATCGTCCGTTGATTGTCAAGAAGGTGTTCATGGGTAAGTCAAAAGCCAGCTCCAGCTAGACTCCTACTACTAAAGTCCATTTGCTCCCCAGGTGGTGCCGCCCAGAAGACCAATCAGGTGCGCAACGGCGACGAGATCCTTAGCATTAATGGTGCCTCAACGGCGAGAATGACGCGCGTCGATGCCTGGAACTATATGAAGCAGCTGCCGCTGGGTCCGGTCAAAATAACATTGGCCTAGACTCTATATACGCCAATAGCTTGATAAGGATAATGCGCCACAATTTTTTAGTTTTAAGCGAGAGCGAAGAGAAAGAGCAGGCCAGCTGCGACGTTTTGTTTCTGCATTTAGAGAACGATCTATATAAATGTAATCGTAATCATATATACATCTATACATCTATATATATATTTAAATAATTTAAAGTGCAATTGATTTAACTTTTCTAATTGGAATTGAGGCTGCGTCCTCTATTAAACATATATATATATACACTTATATTTTATATATCCTTTGATTGTACATAACTATCTTAACTAATTTACGTATTTAATTCTCTCAAACGATACAAAGAAATGGAAATTTTTGTAACAGTGGTATTTTCTTTTACATATTATTGGTTTACACATGATTTCTGAGTGCACGCAAAAACGCAAAAGTTTGAAGCAAATCAAATTGAATAAATAATATTTTATATATTTTATGCCATAATTTATGCGGGAACGATATATAAATAATTATTTTATTGTTTAAACGAAAACAAACAAAAATCAATGTTTACAAAAGTATTTGCTAAAAAAAATATATATATATAAATAAAATAAACCATATTATGCAAATTATTCAATATTCACAAATGACTTTAATTTTAATTCACTTGTGGTAATATATTATTATATGGTAAACACACAACCTGAGAAATATAAACCGACTAAATTATGTGGTAAATCTTAATAATTATAAATCTCAATATTGGAAAATATATATATATATTTTAAATGAATAAATTGAGCTGCTTAATAATATTTTAATAATTGAAAAACGTACATTTCAATTTCTGGAAAGCCTAAAAGTATGCAACATGTTTTCTCACTTTGAAGCTTGGCTTAAAATTGAAGAAACCTATATTGGACTAGGATTTTTAAAATGAAGTTCTATTTCTATCGGCTATGTTTTGTTTTTTTTTTTTCGATAAATATTTTTTTATCTAAAAATGTAGATTACATTCGAATTTTAATCAATAATAGTACTTACCGATATGCGTAGAGCTACACAAACATATATTCTGAAATCGATAAGTTCAAATGACTCAGCTTGTCATATATTATCTTATTCTCATATTTATTTTGTATATGATCTTGTCATATATCCTTCAGCCTGCCACTTACTTTTAAAATATAAAAAATATTTGAAAATACTATAGCAAGTATAGTTTCTTTTCTATTTAAAGATTTAGCCTGAAAAAAAAAAAAAAACAAAGCTATTGCATATACTTTAATAACTTCCAGGTCATCGACTCGGTAGATTCCGTAAAAATAAAGAAAATGTTTTATCTAGGAAATAATTGATAGCTCTAATCCTAACTAAATTATAATATTCCTCTACACTATAATATAAAATCATTTGAGCTACACCTTGACCCACTCAAACAGAATGTTTCAACTTATGCAAAACAATGAAAACCGTTTTATATGAAAATATGTGTATTTAATGTAAATATTACATTTTAAAAATCGTAACGTCTTACAACTACAACTATACCCAAGTGGCAATGGGTATGTGGAAATTACTGTACAGCATAAATTCGAAATGGTTAACACAGCGCACCGTCTGCAGCTGCGGCCATCTTTGGGCATATTTCTAGGCGATTCAATTGTTATGCCTAATTAGAGATCTTTGGAGGGTTTGGGCGCCAGCTTGGGCAGCTGCAGCGAGCGACCCAAGAGGCCCAGGTGCTGCATAGGAATGGTGGAGAGGCCGGTCTCGGCCTGGCCATTGGTACGCGGTTGACTGTTCGCCTTTGTGCCGCCCTCAAATATTTCGCTGAGCAGCTCGTAAACGCGACGCTTGAAGTAGAGTTTCTGATGGAAGTCCATGTGATTCATCTCGGGACGCAGGCCCTGCAGAAAGGCATCATCGAAGTCCACAATGGACGATTTGTTGTCAACGCTGTGTTCATCCGTGTCGGCGCCAACGGCAGCTGGCAGCTGTGAAAAGTGAGAGTTCAGAGAGGAAGGCAGCTGTAGTAGTGTATATATATATATATATATATATATATATATATATATATATATATATATATATATATATATATATATATATGCTTTATGCACATGCTTACATCGTTTGACTTGGGCAGCTGCTCGGTGGCCATACGACGCCGCTTCTTGGGCGGAAAGGGGCAAGTTTGAGTCACTGAATTCGGCTGCGATTGGGGTTTCGGCTTCTGTTCGTCCTCGTCGCTCCGTTGCTGCAGCTCAGCCTCTGGTTTGTTCTGCAACTGGCTGGCGACAAGCTCACGCGCATGCCCCTCAGCCACCCACTCCGAGCTGTCCGTACTGTTCTCGTTCTCGTGCTCATCGCTGCTAAGCGAATGCTTGATGTGGACCAAAGCGCCCACATCCTCGTCGTCGTTGTCATCGAACTCGTCATTGTCGTCCCCTCTGCGATTGCTGCTGTCCCGCGAGCGACGGCCCTTCACGGGCACCGGCACACCGGGCGTGATGTGCTTCTTGAGAAACTCCAGCTCCTCGCTGAGGTAATAAGGCTTGACGCGATTCGAGCCGCGCTGCACATTGATGGATCGTGCAAAGCTAGTGCGTATATTCCTAAAGCGCTCCTTGCAATTGTCAACTGCAACAGACATTTGAGTTTCAATGAAAATCAAAATCAACATCTATATTGCATCAAAATCAAAATCCAGACTTACCTGTGTCATTCATCTCCTTGGCTATCTCCACCCAGGCCTGTTCCACAAGAGATTTGCGCATGTACGCTGCATGGGAGCGATCGTACATGCAGGGATGCTGCTCCACCAGACGGCAGATCTTGGCGTTCACTGCATGTAGCTCTGGTGTTATGGTCTTTGTGGTAAGCGTTGCCACATATAAGCGGCTGAGGTTCCGTTTGTTTGTTTTGATGCTGCCCGTGCTGCGTCGTGTGTTCATATTGTTGCTGTCGTTGTTGTTAATATTGTCGCCGTTGGTGCTGTTACTGCAGATGTTGCTGCGTGCACTACAAAATAACAAAAACAACAAATATTTATTCGACTCGTCCGTCAACTGCGCAGCAACACACTCTCAAACCAAATTGCAGCTTGGCTGCGTCTGTTTCCACAGCAACAACTGTCAACGCTCTCTGCGCTCTCTCTCTTCTTCACAGACACACACACACACACACAGAGAGACTCACTCACTCAGGCAAGCAAGCCAAAACAAACCGTGGCGTGCAGGTGACAAGAGAAACAAATTCCAGTTGTTCCACGCTCATGCAGAAACTGTTTCGGACGTTTCTGTTGCCTGCAGGGCGCAACAGCTGTTTCGCGCGTTTTCTGCTGGATGCCAGCAACAATTATATTTATTGAAATCCGCCAGCTCTCGCGGTGCTGGCTTGCATTATGCTCACCTACCTGTAGTTCGCTAAGTCCGTTTATTGCCTTTTTCACTTGTTTTGTTGTTGCTGCTGCTTTTGTTACTGTTGCTGTTGTCGCTATTGCTGCTGCTGTTGCTGCCGCGGTGAAATTGCTGTTGCTGCTGCTGCTGCTGTTGCTGAGTTTAGTTCGCACGCTCGCTCGCTCACACACTCTTACAGTTTATTTGGGTTAACGAATGTATGCTCTCGCGCTCACTCTCAGCAATTTACTGACGATGTTGCTGCTGTAAGGCGTTAATAAGAGAATGGAAAATGTGACAGAAAATGCAATGGCAATGTGTTTAGTAACTAGAATGTTCAACTATCAGCTGTCAAGTTTACGTTCTATAAATGACATTTAATCCATGTTTCACACACTGAACTTTACTGGCATCTACAATGAGTACATACATCCATACAAACAACACATACACAAACGAATTTATATTGTCGTACACAGCTTGCTTGCCGGCAAAAGGCAACTCAAAAGATACATAGGCGCTGTCAGCATTAACAGAAACACGAGGGGATCAGTAAAGTATTGTGTTGAATCACCCTTAAACCACTTATAAATTACACGACGCTACTGCTCACGCACACACTGACAACTGCTCTCCCAGAGAGAATGAAGAGCGGCGTTGCCAGCTTAAAAGTCGTTGCTACAGCGAGTCGGTTAATAATAATAACGGCTGGCAGTGATGTTCGATCGGCAGATATATATTGTAGAACTGGTTGTGCGGTGTAGCCCTGGTCTTCCAGCGGCTAATAATACAGACCGCTTTATTCAATATAATAAGACTACTTACAAAAGTATGAAGTAAGGTTCACGAGTTTATAAGTAGCACAAAAAACGAAAAATATTAGCAAACTGCAGTTCAACCTTGTTTTGGATATAAATAACAATCGAAGAACAATCGTCGACGGCAGCAACAGTGCAACCCTCCCAGTTGGCCTGCCAATTTAGCTTGCGTCCGCAACACCAACACCAATGCACACGCCTCTCTCAGCACTCTCGCGCTCTCTGACGGAATGTACGTGCGAGTGTGTATGTGTGAATGCTTGCGTATGTGTGTGTGCCATTTTCGCAGCTGTGTCAGTTCGTTTTACATACGACGCGTGTTGGTGTCGGCAAGTTTCTCGCTCGAATTGTATTTGCTGTGAAATAAATATAAAAACCTACTGAAAGTGCTCGTTGGTGTGTGCGTGCTGTGGCTAAGCCATGTCTACATATAAATCAAATGTAAAATTGTGCCGCGCTATTGCAAATCAGCCGATATTGTATGATGAAAGTAATGAACATTATAGAAAAAGATTGCCTTCAGAGAATTGCTGGGATTTAGTCGCTTCAGAGTTGGGAGAGCCTGGTAAGTAGTGTTGCAAAGTGAGGCGTGCGCAATTGCGCTTATCGTTATCGTGTATCGGCTGCTTGGACAACTGTTGCAAGCGAGTTGGCAGCGCGTGCAGTGCTGTTAAGCGACCAAATCTAACATGCCAATTCGAATTGGAATTAACGATGTTAACTTTTTGAAATATATACTCGATATCTAATAACTATAACAGCAAATTTTATTTGAATTATTGTAGTTTTATTTGTTATTCTACACAGCTTTTGAAAATTACAAAATATAAATTGTATTATTATTAAAAAATAATGAACAGCCGTAATAACAGCTAAAAAAGTTTAGTAAATACTTCCGCTCAGCTTGCATACTTGTGTTACTCATCGAAAATGTTATCGATAGTAATAATAATTGTAGTTATCGATTTATATAATTGGTCATCATTGTTTAGTGAGCAAAAGAGTTTTCGCATCTAAATGTCGTGTGAGTTTTAAGCTAAATATTAAGTTTTTGGTGAGGTTATCATACATAAACAGTTATTAGCAGCCATTGATTTTGATTGATTGAACTGTGATTTTTTGCTTCATTAAAAGTTGCAAATCATTTTCTAATTCGATTTTTCTTAAAGCAGTCTCCCCCGAGTGTCTCTAAAGTGCTCTAATGTTTTTCTTACCGAAAACTTTCAATTAAAAGATATCGAAACAGTGAGGTTATTAATTTTAAGCACTGACGTGTATTTCGATAAAACATACAAAAATATGTTTCCACATATTTTTGACTTCACTAATATTTCAATAAACGTATATATGTCTTTACATTTTTAAATGGTGGGAAACTTCTTAGGCTTGCTGCGTTTTCTTTAATATTACATGAAAAGTTTATTTAGCAATTTGCGGCTTATGTAGTTTATAATAATCTAAGTGAAACGAATTGGCAAGAGGATTTCCGGTGCTATTTATTAAAAATATATAGTTAAATTTGTTTGCATAAATATTTAAATTTATAAATATAATTAAAAAGAAAAAAAGACAGAAATCCTAAAACATTCATATATGAACAAATATTTAAATATAAAAATATACATATGTTACTATGTATATTAAGTCTTATTTTAAGTAGAGTTATCATTTATTAATCAAAATATAAACACATAATTACATGAAAAATGTCATATTTTTATTTTATTAAAAAAACCTAACATAATATTTTTATTTTTTAAAGAAAAAGTATTTTTTAAAACGGCTCGAAATATTCTATTTCATATCAATTTTTTTTTTTTGGCTATTATTTTGATAATATATTTAAAATCCAAATGCTGTTCAGAAGGGAAATTTCCGCTATTATACTCTTATAAAAGTATAAAAGTATAAAGAGTTATACTCTTTTATATAATCCTAATATGCTTATTACATTGTTCATCACTTAGTGAAAAGAGATAGTCCTGCTGTCGACTATTTGATACATAGCAGATTCACTCTAGAAACCGAAGCCATTCGATAAAACATAAACATGCCAATTTAATATTAGAGACGATCAATTTTACTGCGCCTGTCTGGGACGTGAACTATATACATGTGGGCTATAACATTCGATTATATTCAGATATTAATTTATTTACTTTATATGTATTAGTAGTTTTATTTAGTATTTATAATAACTTAATTGTAATTTTGTAGACGCCTTCGTCTGAAATAGTTGTATTTAGTCTTATTATTATTATTAGTTTAACGAAAAACAATTTTCCTTTTTTTTTTTTGCTTTAGATATCGTGGTTTAATATCGGAAGACATTAAGAGCCGTCAAATATTTTAAGAGAAAACCCTGAAATAAGAATTTTTGTCAAGGCTGAAACTTGAGTAATTCGACATCGAACGTGTTTACATTTATGACACTTATTGAGTTAGGATTAGAGCTAAGAAATTGCGGTCGCCTCTTAAGCTGAACATCTGTTTGGTTTCGTAGCCCTTTAGCGCAGGTAGCTAAGTGAAATCCACCCACCTAGGCAACTGTTCATTTACCTAGGCGCCTGTCCATCCCTACCTCCCTCTCTCTCTCTCTCTCTCTCTCATCTAATGCATCTATATATATGTGTCTCCCTCTCTCACTCTCTCTGTCTCAGCGGATAAGTGCAAGCGTCGCTGGCGTCAGATTCGTAACGATTACGTGCGTTGGATATCATCGGACAATCAGCGTCAACGCAACGGACAGAAGCGACCGGGGTTTTACTTGGCCGAAGAGCTTCAATTCTTGAATCCGCATCTGTCGGGTGCCGATCGCGAACGAGATTCGCCGGAGAGTGAGCGCGGTAGCGAGCGAGATAGCAAGAGCAAAAGCAAAGAGCCGGCGATCGAGGAATATAAAGGCAAGCAGAAGGACATTGACGAGTCAGTGGAGGAGCAGCCGCTGGCCAAGCTCAAGCAGACGGCCAAAGATAAAGAACTAGAGAAAGAGAAAGACAAAGGCAAAGAGAAGGAGAAGGAGAAAGACAAAGAGAAAGATAAAGATACAGAAGAGCGTAAAGAGAGCATAAATAAAGACAAAGTCAAGGAAAAGGATAAAGCTACTGATAAACGAGCGGACAAGGAACGGAAATCTCGGTCAGAAGGCCCCGTCACGCCCACATCCTCCGAGGACTCGCCCGTGGGCAGCTCGAAGCAGGAGTTTTTCATCAAGCAGAACAACAGCAACAGCCTCTCCAATTGCCTGATCATTGGCGTGAAACCGGCCGGCTCCTCGGCTAGCGACTCACCACTGCTCGACTCGATGGCGGACGACAGCGCCGACGAGACCGCCAGCATGGGCGGCGGCCGGCGCTTGCGGCGTGGCGCCAATCGCACCAAGAACTCGGCCATACAGAAGGCGAGCGTCGAGCAGCGCCTGACGCGCCTGCAGCGTCGCAAGTCCATGACCATGGCGGCGGCCAACAGCTTGCTGAGCTCCACGTCGCCGGTGAAGATGACGCCGGTGCCCCGAACCAGCATGCCCGCCAGCACCACCGCCAACGCCAACGCTGGGCAGCCAAAGGCGGGCAATAAGGCGCCCGCCAAGCATGCGCTGGCCGGCGCCCGGGATGACATATTTCCACGGCCAAGGGCCGCGGCGCCGGTCAACCAGCAGGTGGTGCTCGCTCGCCATCCTGGCGTGCCGCTCCAGATGCCGCCAAAGTTGCAGCCGCCGCAGGGCGTGCAAGCCATGCCGCCACGTCCTAACTACGGCATCGGACGTCCGCCGGGCCCTGCACGGCTGGCGGCCAATGCCCAGGCTAAACGTCTACTGGCTGGGGCTGCACCACCCGGACCCCGGGCCAACTTCCCCGGGCAACAGCGCCCGCCGGCGCCCGATGGCTTCAAGGCGCCCGCGACCAGCTCCGCGCCAACCTCGCAGGCGCAGGCGCAGGCTCAGGCCCAGCTGCAGCAGCAGCAGCTGCAGCCACAGCGAGGCGTCTCCTCGAGCAACACTCTCGTGATCAGCACCACCAACAACAGCTCGGTGAGCAGCTCGAGCGGCATCAGCAGCATGGCCAACATGTCCAACATGGTCAGCTTGAGCAGCCTTGCGAGCATTGCCGGCTCCAGCAGCGGCTTCAGCCTCAGCGCCAATTCCAACTCCAATTCCACGCCCAGCTCGAGCTTCGGCACACAGACAGCCTCGATCACCGCCTCGCCGATTGTGAGCACCACCCCACCCACCATAGCGCTGATCAAGCGCTGCGAGCGGGGCAACCAGACCGAGTGCCAGGACATCTTCTCGGACGAGCACTTCCTGGAAATGGTGCGGCCGCAGATGAAGGAGATGAATCCGCGCCAGAAGATGCACTTCAAGCAAAAGATCTTCCAGGCCCTGATCGAGATCTTTGACGACGCCACCGACTTCCCGGCCAGCGGCGAGGTGCAGCACTTCAATATAAACACCCCGTCGGGCTTCGACCATGTCACCGACGACGAGCTGCGTCTCATACGGGAGCTGGTGAGCATGGTGGGCGCTGCCAAGCATACAGCCGGCTCCAGCCCCGGCACGCCGTTGTTGGCACAGCGTGTGGCCACGCCCAAGACGCCAAGCGCGCTGCCGAACGCCTTCAGGCCAACCCTAAGCACAACGCCACTGGGCGACGAGAAGAAACTCTATCGCATCATGAAGACGAACAACCAAACCAAGATCGTGCCCAATGCATCCCCATTGACGGATCAGCGCAAGGACAGCGTCGACAGCATCAGCAGCAGCTGCACGGTTCCCTTGGCCAGCAGCTCCGCTCGCAGCAGCAGCAGCAGCAAGTTCGCCGTGCCCGGCGTGGCAGTGAAGGCCGTGGCCCGTCCGCTGGATCCCTTGAACCAGCTGTTCGGCCAGGGCGGCAGGCCAGCGGCCGCTACGGCCATCTCGCCCAAGGAGCCCATCCTGGTGCGTCAAATGGGCCGACGCTACTCGGTCTGCGGCGGCGGTGGTCCCGCCAACTCCTTGGGCGCCAATGGGATCAATGCCAACGCCAACATCGACGTGGCCGTGCTCAAGCGTCGCATCACGCCCATAGCACAGCCCATGGCAGCGCCTGCACAGCGGCCGCGCTACTCGCCCAACTCTCAGCCGCCGGTCAACCCGATGGCAGCCATTCCGCCGGGCAACAGCCTGCTGATGCGCCGCGCCGTCAACGCCAACGGCGGCCAGCGCCAGGCGTCGCCGCTGTCGGCGAGCGTCGTGCCCCAGAAGACGCCGCAGATTGCGAGCATTCAGGGCAACGTCTTCAACGAGTTTGCCACGCCCACGGCCGTGCGCGGCGGCAGCGGCGGCGGCGGCTCGCCAAGTGGCATCTCGCCAGGGATGCCGCCGCTCAAGCGTGCCATGATCGTGGCCAATGCCAAGACCACTGCACAGCCGAAGCCAACGACGACCCTGGCTCGCTCCCAGGTGAGCCCGGCCAGCGGACAGGTGAGGTCGGCCAGCCAGTCGCCCGGCTCGAATGTGGCCAATCTCTTGGCCGAGCCACGCCCAGAGGTGCCCAACGCCGACATGGCCGGCACCATTGCAGCGGATGACTTCGACATGGGTCGCCTCAAGCGGGAGCCAGTGGACCCCGATGATACGGTGGATATACTGGGCATTTAAGGGTGCCAAAAAAAATATATAGAATAAGAAAGAAACAACAACAACAACAACATGAAAATGAATACTATTTTTTGCTTTGATTAAAACTGAAAAAGAACTTGACTCGTAATATTAATTTACCAATCTCTTAATTTCTATTACACTACTAATTAAGCACTTTTACATCTGAAGTATGAGATATTCGAATATGCCTTCAGTTCTTGAAGATAACTACACAAAGACAAAAACACACACACATATATATGAATATATAAACAAATTTTTTTTTTCATGAACTGTATTGAATAAAAATGTATTATTGTTAACTGAAAAATGTTTTTATTTGGGCTTTGAGGGTTTTAGGGTTGGCTAGATAAACAATATGGTCGCTTGCTCAGGTAGGCCAGAGACCAAAGAGAGCAGAAAATGGTCGAGCTAATGTCTAGGTGTGGTAAAGAGAGAGAAGACTATATTATTTGCATGACACCTAAATCTTAGGGCTACTGTCTAGATCAATGGAATGTGAAACTGCGCTTTAAAAAGAGATTTGACAGAAGGCGGATAAATAGGGTATGATCTATTGAATATGAAGAGATCAAAATTGAGTGCTTAACATATAGCTTAAAAATCAACAACCAGTAGCAATCAAGGGAGTAGAAATAGTTTATGTATATTGATTTTCTATATGAACAAAACCATTATACCCTGATTTCCCATTTTCAATGAGCCCAGGGTATAAAAAGTCAGCGCTAATCCTTGATTATTACCCTTTTAAATATTTAAAGAAATTTTGTTTGTCAATGCCATAGAAATATCATATCTTACTCTAGGGCAATTAGGTGTTCAGATTAGGCTCTGGTACATCAAACATATGCGGAAAAGTATAAACTTACCCGGGGGTAATTATTTGTTTAGACTTTGGTTGATCAATGTAGACTAGCTCTTTATTTGCACTTTTTATCGATCAGAGTCTCGGACCTACAAACGGTTTATCCTTAAAGAGAAACCAAGAACATCTATACCAAATAAAGGCCTCGACTCATTTAGATATTCTTAAGATCAGCGATCGCTGCTTAAGCAGTTAATGAAATTAGACAATCGTGTAAAATATGGGTACATATGTATGTATATATGCTCCAAGTAAACGCTATAGCTTTATGATAGTTAAGTCTTCCGTGCCCATTTTCAAGATCAGCAGACTTGATAGCGAGTCACCCATATAACACCCACTTGATTTGGTGTGAAGCACACGACACAGTTGAATTCTACACATACATAGAGACAATGTAGGCCTGGACATATACAATATTTTTATAGCAGGCCACTAAATACATGCCAGCCCAGAATCTTATCTGAAGAGCCAACACAACAGCACACCAGGCAGCAGCTTGTAAATTAAATATTAATAATATTCGATAACAACTGGCGAACTGTGGGCTGGCAGTGGTATATATAAACACGATCGCGATCGGCTCGCACGTTTAGTTAACTAAAGAAGAATCCGCCGCAATGAAATACTACGCTATCTGCGCCCTGCTGCTCGTGCCCCTCGTCTATGGCGCTGCCGTGCCCAGGACTGAGAGTGCCGATGTGGATCTGGTGCCCGACATGTCCACAGCCGAGGATGGCAAAATGATCGCTCTGCTGCCCGATATGTCGGTGGCCAGCGATGCCGACTCGAATGCCCAGCCCAGCAAGCGTCACGTGCCGCCCTTCCGTTTCATGAACGAGCAGATGGAGCTGAACAACGCTGACATCGACCTGATTCCCGATATGTCCGTGGCTGCCGACGCTGAGGAGAACGAAGGTGAGTCAATCGATCGCCGATCTTTGAGTGGATGCGTTCATAAACATGCATCATATTAGTTGCCGAGGCTCTGTCTGCTGATGCCGATCTGGTGCCCGATATGTCCGTTGCCTCCGATGGCGAGGATCAGGGTGAGTAGTTGCCTAGCCTCTTTCTGATTGACCTCCACATAAAACTCATTTTCTGGCACAGTCGCCGCTGTGGTGCCCGATATGTCTGCCGCTTCCGAAAGCGAGGATCAGGGTAAGTAGCTAGCTGTACCCCTTTTATATAAAACTGCCCAACTTGAACTACTTTTCCGGATGAATAGTTGCCGCTGTGGTGCCCGATATGTCCGTGGCCTCTGATGGCGAGGATCAGGGTAAGTTCCGAGATATTCCTTTTCTGCTAGACTTTCACTTAGAATCCGTTTACGGTCTAGTTGCCGCTGTTGTGCCCGATATGTCTGCCGCTTCCGAAAGCGAGGACAACGGTAAGTGAGAAACTCCTGAGAGATCTAAACTCCAGCTCAATCTCAAATTCTCCCGAACAGTCGCCGCTTTGGTGCCCGATATGTCCGTGGCCAGCGATGCTGAGTAAAGCTGAAGATCGAGCTTCCGCTCTCTGCTCTGAATACCATCCAAACCCTCCCAAACTCACTCCTATTTTTTGACTGTGTATTGTATATTGTATTTTTTAAGTTTTTATCGGCAGCATTAATAAATTTAAATGGCTAAGCGTTTGGTTGTTTTCTTTTCATTATTTATTGCTGATAAAACACTGTTCGAGTGCTCCGAAAACATTTCTTGATTTTAATTAAATGTGATTTATTGTCAGTTTCCCTCAATTATCTGACGGCGATAAGCTCATGACTGAAGTGTGTTTCTACGACTCTATTTAAAGGTCCGCATTATCTCGACAAACAGTCTTGGCCCTGAGTTGACTATGTTTGGCTGGTAAGCAATCCTAACTTTAATTAGTTTTGGATTATTTCATTAATTTTGAGTGCTCTATTTTGTTTACATATTTTGTGGCCTATATTTCTGTTTTAGTTTTTAAATTCTTGATTCTCGCATGCATCATTAAATAATTTCTGCATTCGTTTAATAAAAGGGAGTTTTCAAAGCAGATATTTAATTTTTTTTAATTTTAATTTAATTCCGACTGCGTAGCTAACTAGTATACATATATTTCGAAGTGCATATTATATAAAACCTGTCGTGTACAATTATAGAATAATAGATTGCATGTAGAATATATTATATCATAAGATGTACAAAAACATACTACGTAGCACAAATTGTATTATATTACGTAATGTAGTATTATATTACGTAATGTAATAGTATATTACCGATTACGTAAGCTGTATTACGTAAACGATATTACGTAATGTATTAGTATATTACGTATGTATTATATTACGTATTACCGATTACGTAAGCTATATTACGTAAACGCTATTACGTAAGCTATATTACGTAAACGCTATTACGTAAGCTATATTACGTAAACGCTATTACGTAAGCTATATTACGTAAACGATATTACGTAAGCTATATTACGTAAACGATATTACGTAAGCTATATTACGTAAGACATTCTACGTAAACGATATTACGTAAGCTATATTACGTAAGACATTCTACGTAAACGATATTACGTAAGCTATATGACGTAAGACATTCTATGTAAACGATATTACGTAAGCTATATTACGTAAACGATATTACGTAAGACATATTACGTAAACGATATTACGTAAACGTTATCACGTACGGCATATTAACTGATCCTATTTGTGACTTCTTTTCTTCTGATCTGAACTAAGGCTGATTAAGCAATTTTTGAAATATTGCTTGATTTATTTCATCCTCAAAGTCATTCTTAGCTTATATATTACGTAGTACCTATTACGTAATATATATTGCGTAAAACGTATTACGTAGTTCCTATTGCGTGAAAATATTAACTATTCTTAACTTTGGCTTCTCTTCTTGTAATCAATCTGCTACAATGCCGGTTAAGCATTTTCTGAAATAATACTTTATTTCTTTAGTTCTAAGGGACACGCTTAGCTGTTAATTGCATTTATTCTCTGTAAGTAACTTTTCGTAAATAATGCCAGTTGTATATTACTTTTTGCATGCAGTCCCAATAAACAGCTCTTTATTGAATTTATTTGCCTTAACATCATTTGCCTGCCAGCCTGCCGCTGCCAGCGATCCCAACTTTGTGTTGAGCACATCTATCTCTCTGTCTCCATCCCTCTCCCTCTCTCCGTTTCCAGTCAACACAACAACAAATTAGCCTCAATTTCGCTAGGCAATTACATTACATTTAGCTACCTAAACAAAAAAGAGCAAGAAAAAACTGATTAGTTTTGCGTCATGGCCGCAGAGCTACGTTTATTTAGGTTTCCCGTTTGAGCTAACAAAATGAGTTTTTTTCTGTGCCTTTGTGTCCGTTGGCTATTAATAAAAAGGAATTAACGGCAAAAACCGGACCCACGCAGAAAGCGGCCGTGATCCCAATGAGGCGCTTGCCCATAAACAACCAGCCAGGCAGCCGGGCCAGGCCACTCAGCTAGCCAGCGCATAGGTTAATGTGGAAGAGAGAAGTAAACACCGCTCTTCCTCTACCTGCCCTCGTCCCCCTCTCTCTCTCTCTACCTTCCACCCGCCTCGTCTATGTGTTGTTTTGTTGTCGTTGTGATTTTCACACAAAAGCGCTAAAGCGGCTACTAAATTACGTGCTCATGTGTTCTAGTTCTGGAGGCAAACGCCAAAGCGACGCGACATCGACCACTGTCACGGCACCACCCGCCCGCCCACGCCCGCAACTGTTGGATAGGCCGCAGCATAAAAGTCCAAATCGCATTTGGTGCGCTAATGAACCGCAGTGCAGCCCAACCAGACCAGAAGCAAAGCCAAAACCAGAACTGGACCAGACGAGGAGTCCACATCCACATTTACATCCACATCGATGGCGACATCGGCTACGTTTGGTTCAACTACCTCTATCCGCATATTTAAGTGCAAAAAAAAATATACCGTTTAAAAGTGTAACAATGCTGTTAACTACTGCGCTGCGCTGTTCTCTCTCTCTCCCTCTCGTCACTCTGCTACCGTTGGAGGCGTGGCACGCTGACTGACCCCAGGCTACCAACAAAAGCCGCTTGATTAAACTGCATTTGTGTGATATGCTCACATATGTATGCACGTACACATGTGTGTTTGTGTGTGTGTTAGCAGTCAGGCAAAACTCCTGAGAGGTTAGAATGATCAATTGATGTAATTGAGTACATGAAGTGCGCGCTCATCAACTTCTATTTACATATGCATACATATGTATGTATGTATGTGTGTAGCTCAGCTGCAATATGTGCCAAACAAAATAAGGGCAAATGCATATTCTATAATTTTATTGCTCGAACTTCCATATTTACATACGCATACACGCATCAACAGAAATATTCAGCTGATAAACGTTTCGTCTCACTCGCACTCTATAAATTCTACTCTCTGGCCTTCACACTCTGCTTCGCACTTGCCTCTTCCATGCGATTTGCACTCACGCAAACTATGCCCGACAATAAGTCCCGCTAGCCTTGACTCTTTGCTCTCTTACATTTCTCATGACCTTTTTTGCATATAAACCTACAAAGCTGGAGCTATTAATAAAGTTTTCGTTCAAGTGCAACCACAAGAAAAAAATGGCTGAATAAAATGTGCACAAATAATTGCCAACTGCTTCGAATATTAAAGTGTTTGTGAGTGCGAGTGTGTGAGTGGTTGTGTTTGCGTTTGCTTATTGACGGTTTACTTATTTCTTTATATTCGTGTCCGGCAGAAAAGTTGCACAGAAAGTTCAAAGGCAAAATGCAGCGCAGGCAAAGCAGAAAGCAAAGTTAAGTTTTGTTAAGGAAGCGAAATGAAATTTTGGCAAAAAAAAAACTAAAAGTGAAGCGATATGCATAACAACAAAAGCGATGCCCAAGCCCTGTCCCTCTCTCTTTCTCTCTTTTCCACTTAAGGCTGAGAGTGAATGAGAGGCAGCGACGAAATAAATGAAAATGCAAAAGTGGAAGAAGTAAAAAGTTTTGTAATATGCCGCCAGCCGCTCAACGCAGAGCAGTGAAGCTTTCGGATCTGCGGCAGAGCGGAAGCAGAGAGCAGCGGAATAGTGCAGCAACAGCTGCAAAGTCACAGCACATCAACAATTGAGAAGAGTGCGAGCATTGAAGAAAAGCAAGTAAGAGAAAGAGAAGTTATTCACTGTTGCTTCCCATTTTGCATTTCCATTTCCAATTTAAGTTTGCAGTTGACTTTCATATAAGCATAATGCAACAATATTAAAAACTAAACAATCATTAGTAAAGCTTAAGCTTTTTGTTTATATTTAGTCTTAGATCAGATAAGATTGTAAAACAATGCTAGATTTGAAAGCACAATCACAGGCACTGTCAACTGGAAAGACAAAGATAGCAGGTAAACGGCTACAGTTGCTTGTAGTGTAGGTTGCTAACAATAGATGGCGCCACAGCAAGAACAAAGGATGGTAGATAAGTTAAACAAACAACAAGCATTGTAGGTAACGCGCGAAATTTGAAACTCCTTCTAGACACACAAAATAAAATTGTCAAAACAAAGTTTTGTCAACGCAAGGGCAGAGGGGAAAGGCAGCGGAATGTGTTGTGCAGCTAAGCAGAGAAACATGCCAAAGTGACGCATGACAGCCGAAAGTGGCCAAGCGATTAGTTTAAATGCCAAAAGCAGAAACCACAACCGAGAGACTGCAATGTCAATTTACAGCAATGTCATTCTGACAGTCTCAAGCCATAGACAGAGAGGAAGACAGCGGGAGGGAGCAAAAGAAAGAGCAAGAAAAATTGACAAAAATTGTAAAGAAGACACACATGCACACACTCACACATACATATGTATGTATATGATAGCGGAATGAGAGCTGATGTACAATGTACACGATGTACATATGTATGTACATATGTGAGTGTATTTGATTCAAGGGAAGACAAAATGCAAGGAATTGGAAATGGTCAAGTAGTTCAAGTAGTTGTTGTTTTGGTAGTTGTTAAATTCAGTTGTAACACTAACCAGAGAACACATAGACCGGACACGTAGTGTAAAGTGTTTTGCACACTTTTTTTTTGACATTACGACCCACACAACTTCGTATTTGCTCGGCTCCTCACTTTTAGGTTCAGGCAACGAAAATATTCGAAAGCACAATCATTCTGCTTCATGCGCTCGACCGAGATGGTCGATGGTTGAACAAAAGATCGCTCTGTGCTCAATGTTTCCCTTGCTCTCTCTCTCTCTCTGTGCTCTTTGCTCTCTCAAATGTGTATATGTGTGTATGCATGTGAGCACAAGCAGCAGCTCTGAGCTGCCAGCTCACGAAAATTGAAATTTCTTCGCAGCAAGAACCCATGCCTTCCCTTCTGTGTGAAGAGTATACCTAACTCTTTAAACCGTTTGTCAAGCTCGTACAAAATCTGTATATGTATTTTCGATATTAGTTGTGAAAAGGGTATGAAAGCGTTGGTGCTCATGATGAAAATGCTTTCGCGACGAATGTGCACGCACACACTCTCCCTTGCTACATGTATTATGAGCATTTGTATGCCTGTGTGCGTAGCTCTTGCTGCTTGTAGCAATTTTAGGTCCCAGCATTTGCATTTGGTTGATCTTGAGAAGTGCCTCACACTTATATGTACATATATATGTATGTACGATTGTGTGTACGCAGGGGACGCGATGCCCACAATTGTGGAATATCACTTGTAGAAGCATTTGTATGCCTATGTGCTTTTACATGTGCGTGTGTGTATGTGCATGTGTGTATGCATGGGACGAGAACATTGGCTGCCTACCTCAACTAAGAATTGTCTGAATGATTTTGGGCTCGAATTAAAGAGGCGCGCTTATACATACATACATATGTATGTATTTATGTAAGTAGCTGATTAACTAAAGTGACAAGTGCATATGCCAATTCTTTTTAGAAGTTTTTTTTTTTTATTGGCATGCACCTGTATATGTATGTAACTATATGAACAGGTACAAAGGATCGAAAATCGCATCCCATTTGTATACTGAGCCAAATAAGGTACTAAACTTTTTTTTTTAATTCCTTCTAATAGCCAACCCACGATCATTAAAATTAAATCCAGGTGCTTAAATATAAGCGCGAGTAACTATACTACACACATACACATACAGTATGAGTTATTCGACGGTCACAGTGCCACAAAGAATTGGCATATGCACTTGTCACTTTAGTTAATCAGCTACTTACATAAATACATACATATGTATGTATGTATAAGCGCGCCTCTTTAATTCGAGCCCAAAATCATTCAGACAATTCTTAGTTGAGGTAGGCAGCCAATGTTCTCGTCCCATGCATACACACATGCACATACACACACGCACATGTAAAAGCACATAGGCATACAAATGCTTCTACAAGTGATATTCCACAATTGTGGGCATCGCGTCCCCTGCGTACACACAATCGTACATACATATATATGTACATATAAGTGTGAGGCACTTCTCAAGATCAACCAAATGCAAATGCTGGGACCTAAAATTGCTACAAGCAGCAAGAGCTACGCACACAGGCATACAAATGCTCATAATACATGTAGCAAGGGAGAGTGTGTGCGTGCACATTCGTCGCGAAAGCATTTTCATCATGAGCACCAACGCTTTCATACCCTTTCCACAACTAATATCGAAAATACATATACAGATTTTGTACGAGCTTGACAAACGGTTTAAAGAGTTAGGTATACTCTTCACACAGAAGGGAAGGCATGGGTTCTTGCTGCGAAGAAATTTCAATTTTCGTGAGCTGGCAGCTCAGAGCTGCTGCTTGTGCTCACATGCATACACACATATACACATTTGAGAGAGCAAAGAGCACAGAGAGAGAGAGAGAGCAAGGGAAACATTGAGCACAGAGCGATCTTTTGTTCAACCATCGACCATCTCGGTCGAGCGCATGAAGCAGAATGATTGTGCTTTCGAATATTTTCGTTGCCTGAACCTAAAAGTGAGGAGCCGAGCAAATACGAAGTTGTGTGGGTCGTAATGTCAAAAAAAAAGTGTGCAAAACGCTTTACACTACGTGTCCGGTCTATGTGTTCTCTGGTTAGTGGTTGTAATCAGCTTAAAGTCGCCTTTATTGCTTTATTGCAGCTCTTACCGCCAGATGGCGCTCAGCTCAACACATTAAGAGTGCGAAAAAAGAAAAATAAAACACTAACAAGTCTTACAAAACACGTTTTGGCTTTTATTTTCATTTTCATTTATGTGCACACATTTTTCGTTTGGTGTCAGCGCATCTTCCTTTTATTGAGACCTGTGCGGTGGTCTCCCACTGTACTTGTGCAAAAGAGACAAGCTGTTACGTTGTAGAGAAGGGAAGAGGGGGAAACACAATATGGTGGCTGGAAGCGTGATTACAGCTGTTATTGCTTTCCGTTATGATGTTGTTTTGGTAGTTTTCTTTTTACTTTAGATTAAAAGTAACGTGAGAGCGTTAACATTTATGACAAGCCAGGGGGAAATTGTAGAGGGTAAATTATAATTTAAAATAGCGTAATAAAGATATTCCATTAGCACTCTTTTACTTTGCCTTTATTTAAAAATCTGTATAAATAATATTTTAATTTATGTCTAGCTGTGGCTTTATCGGACATGTGTCACTTTTTAATAAACTTTAAATATGTCTGATCGCATTTATCATTCTGCCACCCGCTCTCTTGACTTTAATCAACATTCATTTAAATAATGCCATTGAAAATAATGGGAAATTCTCATGAATTTTGCATAACATGCGAAATTAAGTAAATAAATCAATTCCACACCGCAAGCTGAAATGTCATTTGGTAATCATAAATAAAAATACATTAATAAATGTGAATGTGGATAAAAAAAAAAAGCAAATTGAAATCGTACGACTGTCAAAAAGAGAAGCACCAACGATTTTCCCATAAAAAATAAATTATTTTCCCATAGAAAATATAATTTTTGCCATGATTTTTCCATTCTTTTATTTATTTTTTATGGCATCAAACGTATTCGTGACGTTTCATCTTCGTGTGGGTGCCTTTGTCTATTTTTTTCTGTTTTTTTTTTTTTTTCTTTGGCAATAATAAATTTAATTAGCTAACGATTGGTCGTTGACTAACTGTGGGAGTGAGAGCGAGATCGGCTCAAAGTTCAAGCGTCAGTCGCTGCTGCTTTGACATTTAGCGCTTGCGTTGGCAGACGTGATGTTCGCTATCCCGCTCCCACTCTCATCCTCTTGCCATCACTCGGCTCACTCTTATTCAGCTATGCTCTGCGCGTTCAATGCAGATTTTTTCCTTGTTCGTTTTCGTTTTCTTGTGCCTTGCTAACCGTAAATATTTTATTAGACTCGGTGTGCAAATTTAACACCGCATCAAAAATGTGACGCGAAGAGCGGGGAGAGAGCGAGAGTGCGAGGAGAGCGCGCCACTGCTGGCAGCGTCATTTGCCAGGCTTAACAATTGCGACCATAAACATTTAGCTGTAAATTTCCTGTCACCTTTTAACACTTCCAAGCGGCGGCAGTAGAAGCAGCTGTTGTGCGAAAGAGAGGGGAAGTGAGAAGAAACTTTTTGAGTGCGCTCTTCAAACAAATTTTAACAGCAAATCAGTTGCACTCAGATGGTGATTATCTGTTCGGAGCTTCATTTCCAATTGGATTCTAAATGGAACTTCTGCTACATGAATATATTAACAGATTTGCACCCGTATTGTCTTTTTTCGGACTATTCAGCTCATGCAACATACATGTGTAAACTCACACACACACACAGCAATGTCACTCAATTAACAACTGGCTAACACATGCAGACGCTTTACAACACTGGTCCGCAAAGCAGCTGCATATTTGCTTTTCTTCTCTATACACGTGTGTGTGTGTGTGTGTGTGTGTGTGTCTGTGTGCAACTATGTGCCACAAAGTGCTACTGCAGCTGCGCCTCTTCATTTGCCGCATTTGAATCCTTTGCCCCTCCCACAACTCCCATGGCCGATAAGTTGGCTCTGACTGCAGTCAATTAAGTCGCCATCTCTCGTCTCGTCGCACCTAGTCTCACCTGGTCGTTTTTACCTGGCTGTCTGTAGTTTCTGCTCTTTATGGCACATCCTGTGCAGAACACTGGCATCCTGTCTGGCTAGCTGTTTAGCCAGCTTGTTTATGCCGCCTCCTTTCTCTATCCCACATACTCATTCTCTCTCTCTCTTATTAGTTTCTTTGTTTTCGATTTGGGTTCGAGAAGCTGAGTGAAAATTCCTTTTGGCAAAATGAAAATTCCTTTGGCAAAATACGTTTATTGTTAAACAGTTTCCAGTATAACGGTAAATATAAACATTTGTTGTTGTTGTTGTTGTTGCTGTTGCTGTTGCCACTGCTGTCTGGCAACAAAATATTTCTGCACTTGCATTAACGCCTTTCGACTCTCCGCGCTCTGCCAATGGAATTTATTGTCGCCGTTTATCCTGGGCCAATGCACCTGAACGCCTTCCAATTGGAATGTCCTGCCAATGTCCCGGCAAATGTTTTGGCGCTGCATCGGCGGGGTAGCCCGGCGGGCGGAGCGCATAATTAAACCCATTTGTTGCAACATTCGATGGGCACAGAGGTCGCATCGAGGGCGATTTATTGCATTTTACAGTTAGTTTACGGTTTGTATTGAAAATACGACAGGTGTAACAAACACGTACAAAGGGATAGAAAGAGAGAGAGAGAGAAATGATAAGAGAGAGAGAGATGGAAGTACCTTAATGTATGCTGCAATTCAGAGACAGACAGAGACAGCTCGCGGGAAAGAGAAAGAGTGAGTAAAATCAATTAGCAAAAGACTTGGCCAAGTGTTCGTCCATTCAATTGGAACCAGCTCAACTTTGAGCGAAGAATAATTGGAGGAAATGCACATTTTGATATTCGTTATCCTTATTTCTCAATTGCCTTACATTTATTTTTCATTGTATAGAGTACAATGTAGAGCTGTATCTGATATTTCATTTCATGTTCAATTTCAAATTTATTCAGTCATGTCTAGGCCAGAGCAGTCTATTTCATTCAGAGCTACTTCAAGTTAATAGACCCCTCCTATTCTCAACTCTCACCTTTAATTTTCTATATAATCTCTAATTTGTATACTTTATCAACTCTCGTTCTTAACTTTTATTCACAGTTATTTTAAATAAAGTATCCCATTTTCTATAGTTTTTCTCTTCTTACAATTTCCCGTTTAGTCATTTATCACAATTTTCTATAGGGAAAAACTCTTTCCAGCTTTCCCTCTGCTCAATTTTTAACAAGTATTCCCGTTATAAATTATTTGTGCAATTTGTCAGTTTATCCAACTTTTCGACTCCCTCTTCAAATAGGGCTCTGCAGTTAAGTGTTTGGGCGTGTGTGTGTGTGTGTGTGTGTATTGCCACCCACTTTTAACCACATTCATTAACACGTTGCTCCAACTTTTTGTTTTGTTTTCTTCCTTTTTGTTTAGCAAGTTTCGCAAATACTTTAAATGCGGCAAATGCACACGATTTTCGACTAACTTTGCTTGTGCTCGAAAAGAATCTGCTGCAATTTAAGCAATCCACTCGGCCTGAACCACTTACACTAAACTGCAAAATAATTAAATATGTTCTGTTATAAAAATTAATAATTAAAAACTTTAGAAAACAACGATTAGAAAAGAATATGATTAACATGATTAAGTTAACATGATTAAGTTAACATGATTAATGAACATGTTAACTAGTGTAAAAAAGTAAAGAATTTTATAAATGGCCGCACACTTGTTAATCCATCATTTACACACGTTACACACACACACACACGACGCACAACAACAATTGGCAATCCTACGCAGACATTGTACATTTATCTCTCAGTCCCACGCACTCTCCTTTGCCTGCTCACTCGCTCCAACTGCTTACGGTGACCACGTAATGTTAAAGTTTTGGTTGTGTCCAGTCGTAAAACTTTTGCTCTCCACATAAATCCTGCTAATCGCTTTTACTCCAGCAAAAAGCTGACTGCTGCGAAACTCTGCCCGTAAACCGAAACTCATTTGCATTTATCTGCTGTCTGTTTCGTCTCCAGCACACGCTCACACTCTCTCGCCGTCTCTTTCGCGCTCGCTCATTGTGCCGGCGCGTGTGCGTGCGTGTGTGTGTGTGTGTATTTTTAGGCTAATTGCTGTGCCTGTTGCTAATTGTTTTTGTTGTCAAGCACTTTTCCCTTGCATTTGCAACAGTCTTTACTCTCTTGACTTTTTTTCTCTCTCCCTCTCTCTCTCTCGCTCTTTTAGTTTTGCTGCCTGCGGCCATTTTGCGTTTAATGATGAATGTTGAGTAACTTTCGGGGGTTTCGCTCTGGGCAGAACTTTGCTCGAAGGGATTCCTGCAACTAATTTCCGTTTTGCAACTCGTTATTCACGCACACACTCACACACAGAGCCCACAAATAAATGATAAAAAAAATAAAAATTAAATAAACAAATGAACAAGTGCAAGTCTGGAAAAACGTAAAAAATAAATACCATCAAAATGAAATAAAAAGACAATGCGTACAAATTGCCCAAAACAGCAAACAACAACAACAACAACAACAACTGCAAAGCTGTTGCTGACATCAGCAACAAAAACAATATAAACAAAACAATAAAACACCAACAACAGCAACAACAACAACAACAACAACAACAGCGAAATATGCACACTGACACTTTACGAAGATTTATGCGCTTTAGTCGAGTTCCGTTTCATTCCCTTTCGTTCCGTTCCATTCCGTTCCACTCTGAATTCTTTGGCAAAGCGAGCGAAGCCATTTTTTGCACTGCTTTTCACGCTTTGTCAGACACGCCCCCTATATTTTTTTTGGTGTGTCGGTTAATTCCGCAACAGCATACTGACGTGCAGTAGAAGTTGAAGTAGAAGAAGAAGAAGAAGAAGAAGCAGCAGCAGCTGAAGTCATTCGAATTTACATTCTAGAGCAAACATGACAGCAATGAAAAGTCGCCGCAGAGACGTTAATTGTTGGCGGGAAGCTGAATCATAGCTAAAAGTGGCCAAAAATCCGCTAAATTTCAGCTTATGATTTATTAGATTATGCTTGTCAATAATAATTTGGTTTTTAAAACAAAAAACAAAGGTAGTTATTTATTTCTGAATTTGCTTAGAATATATATAATTATAAAAAATTAAATTTTGCTTGATATTATAATAATTAAAGAAAAGGCAAAATTTGATATACATAAGAACAAACTGATAAATGTGAAAAAATATATTTAATTCAGATAAAAAATATAATTGAAGCAAAATATAATTAATTGTAGTATTTTTTGACTTGTTTTAAAATTTTTTAAAAATTTTATGTTAATATTAGGCAAAGGTTAATTAATCTTAAATAAATAAATATTTAATCTTTATAAGCGACTACTAACTTATGTGTATATTTATATTTGTATTACATAAATATATACATGTGTTAGGGTCTTCCTGCCAACTTTTAGCTCTTCTCTCATTTTGACTTTAGCAGCTTTTTTTTGATACGATTTTTCTATACCCTTTTTTGCACGATTTTTAGGCTTTCGTAAACTGCATGAAAATGTAAAATATTTACCAACTTTTGGTTTCTGAAAAAAATACTCATACACGTAGAAACCGCAAGGGGCAACCTCATGTGTAGCTTTATGTTTAATTTTGAATATTAAATATTGCAATAAAATTAAAAAAATATATGTAATGATACAAATTTATACAGTGAATGTGACTGACTGCTTAATACTCGCTCGGGTTCAACCAACACTTAAGCAACAAATTATGCGAAATTGTTGTTTAATGTTTAAAATCAGTTGAAAAAAAAAAAGATAACATGTAAGATAACATGTTAAATCTAAAGAGCTATACATGATACACCAAAACCGAACGTTGGCTAGAGTTCCTTGCAAATTAAAGCGGTTTAATGAATCTCTTTTATCTGAAACTTTGAAAATCTGTTATAAGTTTGGAATACAATATGAAAACATATTAAAAGAAATAGACGTACAGACTGAAGATCGTAGAGATAGGCCTTACTTATAGCCAATATACTCTACTTTAGTTCATAAATAAACGTGGGAATATCAACAGAATTTATTTTCGTGCATTTGTCTGCACTTTTGAGAATTATTTTCACAGCCAAAGCAATATATCATTCCAGGTTCATATTTCATTCCCTGTCTCTCTCTCGCTCTCTCTCTCTCTCTCTCTCTCTCTCTGTGGCTCTTTCTTTTTCTGCTCTGCTCTGCTTTGCTCATCTGGTGGCATCTTTATTTTATGCATTAACATGCACACCTGTCACCTGGTAACTCCCTCCCCCCTGACTACCCACCCCATTCCCTGTCCACCCCTTCCCTCTAGCATTTCTCCTGCATTGGCACGTGTCAAAAACTTTATTTGCACTCGTTTCGTTGCATTCGCCAGTTCGCTCGCCCTGCCCAGCACACGCCCCTTTTTTGGGGGCAGGGGCAGTGGGCAGGGGCCGTGCTCTGTGGAGCGCCTCATTGGTTGGCATATTTGACGCCAGTTGAGCATGAAAATGCCATTTAACAATGGCAAGCGGCCCAAAAAACCAAATAAATAACGGCACAAAAAGGGCAAACAAAGCGAAAAAATAAAATATAAATAAAAAGCCAAAACAACAACAACAACAATCACACAAAACTGTGTTGGAAAATGTTTAAAACAATGCGAAAGACAGTTAAGGCAACACAACAAGAGCAATGCAGGCGAGCCTCTGATAGCGCAGCAACAATAACAATAAAAGTGTCAAAAAAGCAACGATGCTTAAATCAAATTAATGTGAGGCTGACTCGTGACTTTTTTTTTTTTGTCCTTTATGTCGTTTATTTATTTATTTTGCGTTTTTAAGATGTTCCTGAATTCAATTTCAATAATGTCAAAGATGGTTGCTTGATAAAATGGGAGAGAGGAGGAGCGAGAGATGAGAGAGGGAGTAATGAATAGAGTAGAGTGATTGATAGAGAAAGAGAGAGAGAGAGAGAGAGAGAGAGAGAGAGAGAGAGAGAGAGAGAGAGAGAGAGAGATAGAGGAAAAATGATTGATATAACAATTGTGGAGGAAATCAAATGAGCAGAAGGTGAGAGTGAGAGACAGAGACAGAGACAAAGAGAAAGAGAGAGGCAGAGAATGATACAAAGAGAGAGATAGAGAGAGGGAGAGAGAGAGAGATACAGAGACAGAAATAAACAGCTTGAAATAATAAAGAACTATAGAGATGATGAGAAAGAGAGATAAGAAGAGAGAGAGAGAGAAGCAGAATAGGTTAGACAGTGAAATGAAATAGGGTCAAGAAGATTTAAACTGAAGAGTAAGACTAAGGAGGAGATCAACGATGAGGGAGTTCAATAGAATCAAAGAACTTGTTTGACAATGAGATAACAGAATGAAGATAGATGTACATACATATACTTATCTTATCTCAGTTCATTTTATGGAAAAAAAAGTGTGAAAGGAGCACAGAACCGATATACATATTTAATGATAATTCAGTTGAGCTTTGCATTTAATTCTGTAGAGCTTTCCATATATATTTGTATGTGTCTTTATATATCGAAATATTTATAATCATATCCCTATTTTATTTTATTCAGTCTCAAGTATTTTTTTAGCTTCAGCATTTTGCAACTTTGTGAATCGTTGTCGAAATTGTTTTTTGGAAAACCATTTGTATATAAAAATTGTTGTTGCTTGTTTTTATTTTCTTGCTGTTCTTGCCCTTCGCTTGTTTGTTTGCTTGACGCATAAATTTACGTTTAACATTTTATTTTAATGCATCGAGTGGCCATAATTTGTGTGATAAATGCGCTTGGCGTGCATATTGAATTCGCGTTTGTGTTTAACTAGCCAAAAATTATTGATGGGCCGATAGAGCCACTTAAAGCACACTCACACACGCACACAAATGCGATGAACAACTGGAATATTTACAGTTTTAAGCTAATTAGCGCCTTTAATTGAGTGCAAGTGCTGTAATTTTATGGAAATAAATAGTTGCTTATAATTAAGAGAAATATGTTTACATATATGGCATTTTTTATATGTATGCCTATATATATTTACATGTATCAATAAATTTAGATATTTATATATACTTACATATATATCCATGTCCATAAGTTCAGTTTGGGCTTTCCATGGCGCATATTCTGTTTCCTGTTGCAAATCCCCTAAAATGATTTGCAGCTTTCATTTATGACGACACACACACACACACACACCCACACACACAGTTAGAGAGAGACAGAGAGATAGAAGGCAATGCTGCAAACAAAAACTTTATTGAAATTTTGTGCCATTTTTATGAACTAATACACACTGCCACGCCCTCTCGCCTTCACGCTGAACACGACTAAATCTGTAAACGGCCGTTGGCCAATATTTTATAAATAATTAGTAAACATTTTTGCGCTTGGCCATAATCAGAGTTGGCCAACAGACCAGTGGGAGAGAGAGAGAGGGAGAGGGAGGAGGGAGGAGACGAAGAGCGCGACGGGAGATGGCGGCTTTAAAGGGCTACGCCACGCCCACATCCACCGCCTGTTAGCCACAATATCCTGGCAGAGTCAATATAGAGGCAGCGCTCGTCTGTTTGCCGTATAATATTAATACTTTATAATTGCATTATTTTGATGTGGTTAAACAGGGCAGGGGGCGTGGCCCGGGCGGACATGGCGACTAATATTGTAGCCGAATTTGTCGCTCATCGTCATATTTTTTGTTTTGGCAGCACAAATTGAATTAAGTTCTTATTAGCTCCTAGCTATGTCAATTAAATTTGTTATATATATAAAGAGAGAGAGAGAGAGAAAGAGAGAGAGACAGAGAGGGAGAGTCAGATATATCGAGATATACATATATTTATCTATCACTCCTAATTGGCTCTTCACTCGTGTGTAAAATGTAAAATGCGCCATCTAATTAAATTAGTGCACTTTTACGGTTTCACATGCGAATTAACAACGGGTTTTATCTCTTGACATCAGACGAACTTAACGAATTTAATTGTGCTGAAAGTGTGAAGTTCAATGATATGCAAAAATAGAATTTAAATATCTTAAATTCAAGAGAAATTTAATTTTTCTATGAATATTTAATATTTCAATTGTTTGCCATGGCGTATACTTGATATTTAAAAGTAAAAGAAAGAAAGAAAAAGATTTCAGTTGAGCGGAATAAATAAATATAAATATGTATAAATAAAATTGTTACATACATATATATATTTAATGCATGTATTGTGTGATGAATTTAAGCTCAAGTGAATTAAATTCATATATATTTATATGTATATATTAATAAAATAAATTATAAATATTATAAATATCATTTATATTACAAAATAATTTTATTCGTTGATGAAATGTTATATATTATACATTTTAAATATCTAAACACCAATATAAATATGCCATTTATTTATGCCACATATTTATGCCATTTAATAAAATTTCAGCTTAAGTTTAAGTCAAAACATTTTCTCTTTCAGTTGAGAGAAAAATTCATACCAAAGAATTTCTATTTCGAATAAGGAAATCATAAGAAATTGAGGTTCTATATATGTAGCTACTATGAAACACTCGATATATATATATTAAATTTATACATATTTATGAATATATAAATGAATTTACTGCCTTAGAAGCTTTTTAGTCCAAATATATATTTTTTATACAATTTATTGCTTTAAATTTTATTTATTCACTTATATTTTTGGCTTACTTTTCCTTGAAAAGTCATATAAAGCTTTTGATACAAATTTATTTTTAACATAGGTAGCTATTGCTTTTCAACTGAGATCTATCTCTCTCTCTATCTGTCTCTGATTTCTGCCTAAATGTATATAAATATATTTATAAAACTAATAAAAAAAGTTATGTTGTCAGGCTGACTTAAATTGACCTCGGTATGAATAGCTGGATTTAATTCAATTTCCAGTAGGAGAAAATTTAATTTGCAACTTTTGTCGCATTCGAAAGGCTTTGTGTAACGCTTGATCTTTGTGCGCTTAATCAACATTGTCCGCTTGCCAAAAGGACAGCGTCAGCAGTGGAGCAGAGCAGCTGAGGAGCAGAGGTGACACAGACAGATAGGGAGAGAGAGAGAGAGATTGCTGGTAGCAGGGGCAGCAGGAGCAGCAGGAGGAAGCTACTAACTCAAACCAATCCAGTTTTTAGATCCCAGTGGTGCAGTTTAGTGAGCGCGTTTCCGTTTGAGCGCCATAATAAATTTACCAGCGACTTTTTGCCAGCTGGGCGAGCCGAGAAGGGAGTGGGAGAGGTAGCAGGAGCAGGAGCAGCAGCATGGGGGAGGAGCAGAAGCATCAGTATGAAGATGAAAGAGGTGCTGAAACAGTAGCAGGAGACGGGGGAGCGTTAGGAAAAGAACGGGACAAAAGGGAACGCATGGCACTGAGGCTGAAGCCGAAGCAGGAGTGGGAGCAGGAGTAGCCATAGATAAAAGGGGAGCAGAAGCAAATGCAGGAGAAGAGTAGCAGGAGCAGCCATAGCTGTAGACTAATGCCTCATCTTGGCAGCTTCCTTCACTCACTTGCCCCGTGCGGGCCAGCCAGCGTCTGGAGGATGCCGTGCGGCGCTTTGTTACGCTTGATTTACGCTAACAAGACATGAACGAATGGACAAGGAGACGAGCAGCACTCCCGGAGACCCGCAGACCCGGAGACATTTTAAATGTGGCGCAAAAGAACGATTACAGGTTGTCCCGTTGCAGGCAACCGCAGCTACCGCCGCAGACAACAGATGGGCGATGAGGCGGGGCTGGCTAAAGAGGTTTCTGCGGTTTGCTGGCAGCTGGAACAGCCGTTTGGCTGGTGAGGACAGCGAGGTGTAACGATTGCCAATTCAAGCGAAAAGTTGGCGCACTTTTCCATTTCCGAGCAGAGCCCCAGCCAAGACGTGCTGCTAGTTAGGGCGGCTGGGCGTTGTGGGCGTGGCGCGAGGCTAGTTCCGGCAACGTGGCCCGCAAAATATCAGCAAAAATGTCAGGAAATTACAGGAAAATGAAGTAAATGAAGATGGATACGCCATTTGAATGGCATCGAGGCATTGGCTGAGGCGCTGCAGCTCCTGCTGCCTGCTGGCAGGAGCACTTAAATGACTCGGTCTTTAAAGGAAATCGAATTGAACTGAAGCGAGGGCCTTAGGGCAAAGGCTTACGGAGATTATGCACAAGTATATATATGATAATGGCTTCATAACTCTTTGCAACAACTTGAATGTGTTTCGCCCTCGGGAATCTCAGTGTGTGGAATCTCGGCTGAAATTACATGAAATGCAAATCCCCATATAGTCCCTGTCGATAAGCCAGTTCCAGGCATGCAAGGCAATTTCGCTAGGTAATTAGCATGCGAGCATCGCATAGAATTAGCCGAGGCACCTACTTGCCTTCCAGATGTTGCAATAAATTGTCCTGCCACCTTCCTCCTGCCGTCTCCTGCCGCCTCCTGCCGCAGCCCGCGCACAACTGCGACTGTTGATAAGCAACAACAAAGGCGTCCATTGTTTGGCGGGCATTCAAAATGTTTGCATGGGCTCAACACGGGAGGCTACAGCCTGTCAATAGGCCAGAAATTGGCTATCAGAGCACGGCCATAATCATTATGCAGACTCCCTTTGAGCAGGTGGGCCCGGGTAATTATAAACTCGATAAGCGTGGCATTGGCTCTCGCCCATGCGATAAATCCGCTCAAAGTTTCACGGAATCTAGTCTATAAAACTTTAACTCATTGGCAATTAATATTTATTGCTATTGAAGGAGTTTTCACAGTTTGCACAGTTTAAAGTTGTTTTCGGCCAGGGAGGGCGGCGACGGGGCGTATGCGTGTTGCACAAGAGATAATAAATGGAAGAGCAATTTAATTTAAATAGGATTCAAATAAATATATGTATTCATATGTATATACATGTATCTATGTAAACATTTGCTTATTTTGCAAATATTAATCATAGCTTTAAGCATTGTTCGAGCTGCAGCTGAAGACCTTAAAGTGCCGACGTGTGCAGTAGAGCAGGGCATAAGAGGCTATGAGGACTTTGCCGTAACGTTTGTTTGCTGAAAAGTTAGTACAGGGCTCGGCACATTAATTAATATATAATAATATAACAATTAATAATTATGAAAACTTTTAATATATAACAAATAATATATATTGTAAAAGTAAACTCAAATTAGTAACAAAATCATTTTTAGCTTTCTGCAATTCTAAATTTATTTATTTAAAAATGTATATTAATATATAATTTATATTTTATTATATTATTTAGTTTATTGCAATACAAATTTAAATTAAAATATATTATGTATTATTATTATATTATTTAGCTTACTGCAACACTAAATTAATTTATTAAACAATAATATGAATATATTTTATAATATATTATTATTAATATATATATATTTATTTTTTATTTTCAATAAACATTTATAAAAATATTCACAGACTAGTATATAGTTAAGATAAATACAATTTACATATGTTAATCTACTGATCAAACAAAAATAAAAGTGAATATCTTTGTTAATCTGTTTAAGACTCTATCAATAATTATCTCATATTCATGTATTTATGAAATGATCTGAATAATTATAGTAGGTTTTATTGATACAAACAGTATAAATAATTACAATAACTAGCTCTACTCAATAATCTGATATTATGATTTAAGCCCAGGAAGGAATATTACTTAATATTATGAGTTATGTTAGGTCTTAATTCTAGGAATAAAAAATGTTTTAATCAGTTGTTCGGCAGTCAAGCTCGCTCCTTTAAAGAGCAGTTTAATTCAAATTACTTTCTCAAATTATTTATAGAGTAGAAAGTGTATATATCTTTTATATAATATATACAATATATATATCATAAATGTTATATATTTTATAAATATGTATGTATGTATTATATAGCTGAATGAACCTCCCTGTTTATTTATACTTAATTATGGAATATTACCTAAAACATAATACCATCAACAAAATATATGTGGCTTGCTTCAGCTCTTCAGGGTATGTCACTAGTCGAGCACGCCCGCCTAGACCACAATTTCATGTTTATAGGGTATTTCTGGCTGCGTTTTAATCTTTTGTTTTGTTCTGCGCTTTTATTATATAGCTGCATTGTTCAAAGTTGGCTTAGACGGGATTATGGCTTTAAGCATGAACAATGCAAGGACTCTTCGACGCCTGCACACACACACACACACACATAGACAGATTTCTGCTGAGACAGCTCTGCTGGAAGCACAAAGTCAGCTAATTGATTTCAGATATTGCCCAGCAAATGTTTTTCAAGCTCTGCTAAGCTGCTCCTGCTGCAGCTGCTGTCAAGGCTAATGAGCAGTTGTCCAGTTGTCCAAGACTGCTGCAGTAATGCACCACTCACCCACCATTGACCACGCCCACTACAGAGTGTGTGTGTGTGCGTTGGGTGAGTGTTGTGCATGCTGCACAAATATTTTACTAAGAATTTTGCAACAATTTCAATTGAATTATGATATGTATGCATGTGTATGTGCGAGGGTAAATCCAGCATTATACTTGATACACACACACACACAGTCACAGCACACACACGTATGCAGAACTCAATTATGTATACAGTTCACATATGTGTCTAGCGCTTAGCATAACTGAAACTGTACGCTAGACAACATAGTTGAGTCGGGGAGAGATCAAAGTTATTGTTGAATATTAACTTAAATCTTAAATATATATATCTTGTATTTTGGCATATAATAATATTTGGTATATATTTAGTAAATATGTAAATGTAATATATATAATATTATATACTTTTTTTTTATTTATTTAAATAGGTATATAAACCTTTATTATTATGTATTGCCTGAATTATTATATTTTAATATATAAGTACACGTGTTACTATTGTGTAAGAAAAATATAGGTAGTTAAGGTTAATGCTACATATATTATTTATACATCATAAGCACTGAGCGTGTCATCTCCATCTCGTGCCTTGGTCACTTTTAATAGTTATTTAATATATTTTTATTTATATATTATTTATTTATATATTAATATATATTTATTATATATTATTATTTATTTATTTATTTATTTTATTTTTTTCCTGTTTAGTTCTTATATTGAATGACTTTTCATAATATGAATTTCATTTACTGGATATCCGAATCGAATTAGTTTTTTCTTTCGAACTGGAAGTCGCAGGTATTTGTTAATCATTTTCTTCTTTCTGCTCTGTTCGCGGGATCAGCAGCAGAAATCATCAAATCAATCATCATCAATCGCTCTCGCTAGAATACCATTCGGTTCTTTTCGTTCCTGTGTGCGGCTGAGCGCTTTGAGTTAGCCTATTCGTCTAACTCTCTTCACGAACATCATTTAGGGAGAGATAGAGAGAGATGGTTGCACTATTGACTCCGGTCAAGGCAAACGGTCTTCACATTCACACATACACAGACACACAATTGTGATATTTTGAGCGAACAAAACTCTCGCAGACATACCAATACATATACAAAAGATCTTTGCATTTCACACGCAATTCTCACAACAAAAAGTTCGGGAACGATAAGGTTTCTCTACGATCACGAACGAGCTTGTTGAGGAACCGATGCCATCGATTGCTCTCTAAGTTCTCTCTCAGATTATTATATAAATGCAGTCAAATTCAGTAGATATCGAGAGTTATTTGCTAGCTATAATTTGCATACTTGTAATATATTTTTGTTGCACAGTGTAATAGGCTCGCTCGGACAGCAGCGCAGCGCAGGGTTTGGTTAGTGTGAGTGAGGGCTAGAGTTTGCTGAATGCAGCCTGACTATGTGCGTAGTCTATAAATTAAATGCCACAACAGACCAAAAACACAATGGCAAATTATTGTTGTTGTTGTTGTCATTTGTGTATGCTCGTTTGTTGTTGTTGTTGCTGCTGTTGCTGCTGTTGCTTAAGCGAGCGACAAGCTAGTTACTTGTTTATTGTATGTAGAGATGCTCGTAATATTGTTAACCAGTGCGTATGAGTGATATTTAATTATTATGACCTTATGCATATTTCAAGTGGCACGCCCCCGCACCACAACGCACCGCACCGCCCACACTGGCAAGTGTGCAACATTTATTGGCAGACACCACAAATAGTTGGCCAGCCTGTTAACTTATTTAATTATGACAATCAAATGTGACCGCATCGCTGGCCACTTCTGGCCATAACTTCTTTTGGCTTGTTTTCAATTAGTTGGCCAAGTTGGCGCGGCATATGGCTAACAAATTGAATAACTTTATGTGCGCCATGCAGCATATGGCGAAATTGATAAGCGCCGAGTTGAAATCGCCTTTGATTTCGGGGTGTAAAAGTTAAAGCGCCGCAAAAGTTGCGCCTCGAAAAGTTTTCACTAAATTGCCAGAGAGGCGAGAGCCAGGCACAAATGTGGCCTGAGATTGCAAACGGATTCATACTGGAATTATTTTAAATTGTATTTGAAATGCGGGAAAAAAAAGTTGTTAAATAAAATTGCTTGAATTAATTTAAATTTATTGGAAATTTGAATTATTGAAAATTAATTTCGTAGTGAAACAATTTTTTGGTTTGCCTCTGAAAAGCAAATATGCATTAAATGTTATTTTTAATTAGTATCATTTATTAAATTTTAATTAGAAATGTGAACAAATCAGTTTCATAAATATGTATGAAAAGCAAGAAGGAAGAGCTACAATTAGTTTAGGTGAACCAAAGTTCGCTCCAATGAGCGAGGGATTTTATTAGGATTGCTGCTCCAATAGAAATGTTTCTCTTAGATCTTCGCTGATCTCTAAAGATCCCACTCCAATTGCAGCGTGCCCTATGCCGTCTGCTTCTCACTTTCCTATACTCTATCAGAAATGAGGGAATGATGTACATAAATAACATGCTTGTGATTTAAATATTTATTACATCTAGCCCAGAGATTTATTTAATTACTTTAAATGTGCAAGGTATATTAGACTGATCCAACCAACTGCCAATTCTTAAGTCTTCCGATAAGAAGACACTGCTAGATTTGATTAAGCGTTATTAATTTTCTCCGTCAATTCAATTCTAAATTTATAATTTAGATAATTTATCTTATATAATAAACCAGCTCATTCAACAGCTTAAATGATATTTTGTGACAACGAGCACGCTTTATATATTCTTATATATATTCTTCTATATTCTTATATATATTCTTAATCGAACTTGTTGGTTTTATTAATTGGCATCATTCATATTGGCTAATTGATTCATTAATATTCGCGGTTAATGCAATTCCGAATCTATATGAGTTATCTAAATATCTCTAGATTAAAATTTTCATTAAAAGGCTTCAAATGTTACAAAAGATTCATAAACAGTTTACAACTTTGTCTTCCTTTTTCTAAGTTAATACTATTCAGAATATGTATAAGTAAATTTTAATTAATAAATCAGCTCAAAGAATATTAAGAAAAAATCTTTTCCTGTTGATTAAAATTTAGCTAGAAAGAATCATGAGCCGACCGCAAATTGTACAATGAAAACTTTATTTTCTTCTTTCCATAGGAATTTCAAGTTTGCTTCTAGATTTGATTAATCAATTTATACAGTCAATACAATTAAAAATACAACAAAATCAAAAGTAATCTAATACAAATTTATATTAAAGAATACTTTCTTAGCTCTACTCTCCCCATATATTCTTGCCTTGGCAACTCTCAACTTTGATTTATCTCACACGCTCGCTCGTCTCTGGTGCGAGGGCATCGAGTGCTGCTGCTTATCTGTCGCCTGGAGAGGCAATCGCTTGTCATTAAATTATGCATTTGCGCAATCACTTCCTAAAATATGTAAAGTAGTGCAGAGGCGTGGCAGATGGGCCGAAGCTGAGGAGGCGACGCGTCGTTGGGTGGCGCGTTGCACGCCTCGTTGCAATGTTGCCAGCTGCTGGGGGAATTCGCCGGCTATGCCACAAGTTTGCAAAGAGCTTGCCACGCTTGATTTGCGCTCTTCCTGCGCCCCCTCGTCGTCCTGCCGTCCTGCCGTCCTCGAGTTCCTCTTGTCGACGTCGCTCACCAGCCGGAAGTTGATAAAGTGCCTGGCAGCCAAGGAATTCCGCGGCATGTTGCGGGCATCTGTGCTCTCCCTTTCCTTCGTTCGGTCGTCCTCCTCCACTTCGCCTCGCCCGGCGCACTGCGACCTCCTTTTGCGTGTCTCTATTAAAGTATTACACACATGCACCCGACCGTGCGGAAATGCATTAAGCGTACGCCCACTGGACACGCCTCCTGCTACAATGCAACAGATAAATTTCAGGCATTTGTTTCTGATTTACAATAGAAACACTTTGGATTACTATCGCAGTCATATATCATTCAAATCTGCGGGCTGTAATTAAACTCGTCGAGTGTGAGACAGAGATGGAGATAGTGTATAACTCTTTCTAGGGAGTTAGAGAAGAGAGAGAGAGAGAGGGAGTTGATTTATCTCTAGAAACTAATTTTTAATATTGCGCAAATCATTTGCATCTTTTTAATTTGATAAATTCCAGACAGCAATTTGAATATCTCTTTGTATTTATATATACCTATGTAAAATATTATTTGTATATACTTATTTATACAGTGACTTAGTAATGTATTCACACAGCGGCTTTTGAGAGCGACTAAAACTCATTTCTCGACGGATAATATAAAAAGAATTCAATTTTATTCTCTTCTTAATTGAAACAAAATAAATATATCAGCTAAGAGGTCTCAAGTGAATTCGCAGTAGCTTAATGCGTGGATAGATATCCAGACGGACGGACAGCAGGCTCAACATTGCATAACAGCAATATTTTTATTCTCTTTGTAAGATATCTGCAAATCCGCTCATTAGTGTAAGTATCGAAAGGCTCTTAACTGCTTTGTGCTCTTTCCTAGAACTTGAGCTATGGACAAACCAAGGAACAGAAATGATGGCGTAACTCTGTGAGCACAAAAAGGCGCGAGGTGTGATGTTTCAGTTTCTGAGAATTAAGTCCAAAAAGCTTGAGAATATTCTCATTTAATTAATAAATGTCAAACCTATTTATTTATGAAAAATTCTCAAACTTGGAGCTGTTAGAAAATCCGAATTTCTTTCATATGCTTGCCTTCCCATAATATCAATTTATCCCATATATCAACATGGTAGCAGAAACACCATAAAATACCGAAAAATTGTGCAATTTAATTGCAATTTATGGTGGCATTTCTCTCGTTCGGTCACCTTCCGCACCTTCCGGGCATTACATGTTTCGCTTTTGCTCTCGAACTAAGCGCAGCTTTTAGCATTTATTCAATTTCGCTGGCAATTTCTATGGACTTTTCGCTACTCAATTCAATTCTCAGGAATTGCACGTTTCGACGTTGCGCAACTGTTTCAATTGCAGCTTTAACTAGAATTTTACACTCGTTAGCGGGTTGCACATAAATCACGCATACGCAACGTTGCATCGCGCATAGCTTTGACAGTTCATTAAATTTCCATCAATGGCTGCAGCAGCGCGTGCTGAAATTCTCTTTTGCGTTGCTTTTTTTTTTCTCGTTTGTTTGTTGTTTGCTTTTAATAGCAATTTCATCAGATTTGGCTAAATTAATGCTGCATGCGAGCAGATAGCGTTAATTATGCCACATAAATCAGCGTGGGGCTTAAAGGGGGCGACACGAGGAGGCGGGGTCATGGATTTATGCGACAAGCTTAAAACAAACAATGGCAGCAAGCCAACAATAAACAACAGCAGCAGCAGCAGACCAAATACGCACTGTCAACACTAGACGAGGGAGAGGGGGAGAAGGAGAGTGAGAGAGAGAGAGGGAGGCAGAGCGTGTGGTACAAGCTGTTTGCTACATAATATGCAACAAAACATATCATGGAAATGCAAACTGAGTAAATAAAGAGTCTTAGGGATAGAATTTACGAGGAATAAGATTATGCTTTGTGACGAAGAAGAAGAGTTAATGAAGCTTGAGTTGAAAACTGATTGAGTTTCAGCTGGCATTGATTATTCTGTCAGTTTGTATGCAAACCTGCTCTAGAGCAAGAGAAATCCCCAAAGGCGTGTGATCAAATGCCAAATTCAAACAAAAATCAATCATAAAAAAAGTTCAAAAAAAAAGGATAACTGCGGCACACAATTGAACAACCAATCAAAGAGAGAGCTTTCTTGGGCTTAAGGAAGCACGAGAAGAAGTAGCAGCACGAGAAGAAGTAGCAGCAGCAACAGCAGCAGCAGCAGCAGCAGTAGTAACAGGAGCGGCACCAGCAGCAGCAGCAGCAGCAGCAGGAGCATCAGCACCAGCAGGAGTAGCAGCAGCAGCAGGAGCAGCAGCAGCAGGAGCAGCAGCAGCAGGAGCAGCAGCAGCAGGAGCAGCAGCAGCAGGAGCAGCAGCAGCAGCAGCAGCAGCAGCAGCAGCAGGAGCAGCAGCACCAGCAGGAGTAGCTATTGGCACTTGGTTCAATCAAACGTAATACACATTACAGAGAGATATGTTTGCCCTGGCAGTTAGCAGGACTCACGCACAGAGAGAGAGACCTACACACAGCTCCTGCAAATATACTCGCTGTATTTCTTTAAAACTCAAAGCTATTTATATGCGCTCTGTGAAATTGGAATTGCTGTGAAAGGGAAATGCAGCGTTTGTCATGCCAGCGATTCATCATCGTCATTGCCATCCACAGCAGCTCATCGTCAGCATCTGCGTCGTCGTCGAACTCAGCATCATCGGCATCATTATTATCTACCAACCATTCCGATGGGAACTGTCATATCGGAAGAGATGCACACAACTAGGGAACGGGCAGTCACTGTGATGGCATATGGGAAAGATAAGAGATAAGATTGATCAGAGAGCTGCTAATTTTAATATTATAAGAAATATATCACAATCATGGAATAACATTATTTGCAACTGCTATAAGAATTATTTATTTCTTTTATTTACTAGATAGAGTTAACATCAGAACTACTTAGGAATGGTTAATGGAGAGACTCTGCGTTTCTACTCTTATCTACTGCAGGAACTAGTTCTTTTTCTTCACTTCACGTTTCTCAGGAACTAGTTCTTTCACTTCACTTCACGTTTCTCAGTATTCTTGTATTTGGTTTATCTGCAACATTTGATTCTTTATATTTAATACAGCCTTTTTCAGTTCTAGGGAACAGCAGCTGATGTCTTGTAGTATTTTTATAAATTAGTAATTCATTTGAAAAAGTCATCTTAATTTAACTAGTTCATTATTTAATGTTTTTTTAAATAGCTTTCAAAAAAATTCTAGAGGCAAAGCATAGACTGAGATTGATCTTATTTATCAGACTTTTGTTTCTTAAAGAACTAGCTTTTTTCTTCATGTTCATTTTTTGAATATCCATAATATTTTATTTTTTATCAAATTGTTTTCATTGTGAGCAGAGTAGAAAACTTCTTCGTTCTTTTAGTTAATATAACTCATTTATGTATATATTATATTTAAATTTATTATAAATCGTGTAGAGGCAGCGAAAAGCAAATCAGTGCTGTTTGTTCACTAAAAAAAACTAGTTCTTTCTTTCAAGTCATCCTTTGGTTTGCTCAAAGTCACAATATTTGTTCATAGTTCGCTCCAGTCACAATATTACGCTTCACGACTTGTTGCGCAGCTCCAAGGACACAGCGAGAGTCAGACTACTTACGATGACATTCATTTGAGTGTCAGGCGACTATTCTAAATATATTTAGAATATACGTATATATAAACAGCTATATGTATATGTATATGTGAGTAAAAGTATGTGCACAGTCGCATATCAAAGGCCAGTCGGATTGCAAAGTATTTCCCCTCACTCGAGAGCAATCGAATAGGGACTAACCAGGACCAAAGTCCTGAGTCCTGAATCCTGAACACTGAGCACTGCGCACTGAGCACTGAGTCCTTGGATTGCAATGTGTGGAAATTGTCACTTGAAAATTGGCAAGTTGAAAAGAAGTGTCGATGCATTGCACAGCATGCTTCGCTAGAGCGAGAGAGAGGGAGAATGGGAGGAGAGTGGGGCTTCGGATTGTCCCTCTGTCAATGGCTTAGCTGTCACGTATGTATCTACCGTTGCTCCACTGCACAATGGGGAGCCACACGCTTCCACATTTATTTCTGTCTTCATTCAACCTAATCACGCGAATGATGCTGTCAGCTGTGCGTTGTGATGAATGAGCCATCAGTGTAGAGCTCAATTACAGTGCTGGCAAAAATATTGTGTATCTATATTCATATATATATATATACTCGCTATATATAGCATCACAACTAATTAGTTAAAGTCTTTGGCGACATCCGAGCGAGCCATTTGCATAATTAAAAGCGTAATGAAATGGACTCAAAGCCTTCTCACGTCCATTTCGATTACGTGCGCCTAAATGTAGGCAACACACACACACACAACACACACACATTTGCATATTTCAGCATCCTGCGATGCGCTCATTATGAAATGCACAATTTTTGCCATTCGACGCCCAATTAAAAGTGGCTTAATTTCCGATGGACAGATATATGCATGGGTATTACAATATGCATAAATATTACAATCATAATAAAGTGCGCCCGAGTTATGCGATTGGCGATCGAGCCTATGAGTGCGCCGGAAAAGTTGGTTAAATTTCAATTTAATTATAAAGCAATTTTAATTGAATTTGATATTCGATATTTTAATTGCTTAAAATTATAGTTGATATATTTATTGAAAATATGTTTGAAATAAACACAATTTAATTATTTTCTATGTACGCTATACATATATTCTATCGGAAGTGGGAGCTTTTTTGTTTGAAATTCAAGTCGATATGTTTATTAGATATTTATTCTATAAATAATAGCATATTTATTTGATTTTTAAATATAATTTGCCCAAATATCAGAAATGGGAGTTGTTTGAATTGTTTAAAATTAAATACAATATTTATTTTTTTTTTTTTAATATGTTTTATGTGTAATGACATTTTTATTTATTACAAAAAAATTTATATATATATATAATTTGAGCATACAGCATAAATATATAAAATAAAATATAAAAATATAAATGCATAAAATATTTAATTATTTATTTATACAGTCCATAAAAGTATTTTATGGTTTTATTTTATTTTTATTTGATGTAGATCATTTTTCATAGAACATTTTTTTTTTATTAATTATACGTATTTAATTAAATAACTTATATTTGTGTTTCCTCATATCTTGTAGTTCAGTTGGCATTATTTCCTCTCCATATAGTTCAAAATATATTTTAATATATATGTAAAAAATTAAAAAAATTTATGCATTTATGTATACATATATATAATAATCAACTACATATATTTTTATATATTTATTTTAATTATTTTTTTTTTTAGTTAGAAAAAACACAAATACACAAAATTATGATATCTAAAAAACTGTTATTTTATAATATGTATTTATATATTTTATTAATAATATGTTATGAAATTTTGCATAAGTCTTGGTAATATAATTGGCGGTAGTCTATTAACTATATTGTAAGAGATATTCATAGTCATATTCACACACATATTTCATTCACTAAGCTCATTTAAGTTTTTTAATCAGCTTCTTGTGAAGCGCATCTGATAGTTGCTGCTAGGCAATGGAACTCAACTCTTCCGGCTTATCTGAAATGCATCTGTTAGATGTGGCGTGCCAGCAGCTGTCGAAACATTTTGACGAACGCGCATAAAATGTAAATCAAATGATATTAAAGCACGCCCCGGGCCCAGCTAATGGGCCTCGGCTCATATTGTGGGGAGACTGGGGCATTTGCTGTGCTGATGTGTAACATGCCGTTTTTATGGCAAATTATGGAAATTGATTGCCAAATGGTTGACAATGGCTCAGAGTGTAGGGCTGTGGGGCTGTAGGTCTGTAGGGCTGTAGGGAGTGCAGGGAGAAATTTAAAATAATCACGCGAAAAGTTTGTGAACATAAAAAGCGCCAAGAGAACTTCAAGTTGTAGCTGTGAGTGATGTCTGACAAGCAAGTAGCATGGAGCAGGAGCAGGAGTAGGAGTCGGAGCAGGAATTGGAGTGGGGGCGACTGTCAGTGACATTGATGATGACGTCCGCCATGGGCGTTGACAATGTTTGTCAACAGGCTGGCAGTGGCTCGCAGTGGCTGGGGAGCCCAAGACAAGATGTCCCCAAATGAAAATAGACAGCTGCGAGGCAGAGGCTAAGAAGCTGGGCGTAAGAGCTCAAAGCGTTCCCAGTCCCTCAAGTGTTTGGCTCTTTTCTCTCAGCTCGAGCCATAATGAGCTGCACTCTGCTGCATTTAATTGGCCAAGGGGCGGGACGAGGGCAAGGGGGGGGGGGGGCGGTCTGCCGCTTTTGTTTGCGGTCTCTGGACTTAAAGTTGCCAAGTGGGCAAAAGTTTTGGCACTTGCACTGCCAATGGCTGCGATAAGCGGCACTTTCCCGGCTCCGCCTGTCTGGGAGAGCAATTAAAACGGAAAAGTTGCAGAGCAATAAAAATGCGTTTAAGATAAGATTCCGACCAGACAATATCTAGCCCCAAAAAATTTGCAATGCAATTGCAATGAAATGCTTGAGCTAATCAGAGTGTAAAATTGCAATCTGGAGAACAACTAAATAATTGCAAGTAAATCTAGGCATTCAATTACGTTGAAGCCCCAGCAGAAGCCACAAAAACCAACGAGCCAAGAGAATTTTCTTCAGCTTTGCATCTGACCAAAAAAGCCAAAAAGTTTTCTATAAAAAAAAATATGCTATGAATTTATAGTAAAAGACATTTTGAATATCAGAATGGCAAGGAATTAAAGCCATAAAATATTTGCAATCAAAGCAAGAAAAAGCCTCAAAACGATTTGCCAGAGTAGAAAAGCTGCAACAACTAAATGAAAGACCATGAAATACATTTTACCATAAACTATGCAAAAAGATTTACATAGAAAAACAATATCAAAATGCAGCTGCAGCAGCCGCAGTAGAAACAGTTTCCGTTGCACTTGCATTAAAGAAATTAAACTTTTCTCTGCAGAGAAAAGCGTGAGAGAGGGCGAGAGAGAGGGAGAGAGTGAGATATGGGAATTGTTGGTGGCTTAGTCCTTTT
Organism: Drosophila navojoa; assembly: GCF_054131105.1. Lineage (NCBI taxonomy): Eukaryota > Metazoa > Arthropoda > Insecta > Diptera > Drosophilidae > Drosophila > Drosophila navojoa. Next base: position 18,730,460 of record NC_142892.1, read on the forward strand.
CAATGCCTGGGTAAACAACTTAGCAACTTTTGCCCCAAGGTGCCAGAAGCTAGAGAGTCTCGCCGACTCGAAGAGTCATATTTATGTTTGCATGCCAATGTGGGCAGGCAGCAGACACGCCCATCAGCTTTTTGTCAATTTCACATGCACGGCGCCTTTCATTGCCATTGCGAATTGCTCCTGCAGGGCAAATATCCTGCGCACGAAACGTGCCCAAGTCCTGGCCAGCACATTAAGATAGAGAAACAGATGAACACAGAGACAGTCAGAGAGAGAGAGAGAGAGACTGAGAGAGAGAGAGACATGTGTTTATATAGATAGATGCATGCACATGGCAAATAAACAAACACAAAGCCAGGCAATGAGCCAGCCTCTCTGAATGCGAATAGGAATCGCCTCATCGGCATAGGCGGAGAGGAGTCAGAGTCGCTTAGGACACGAAAAGTCGAGCAAGTTATCAAAATGCAAAGCTTGACTTTAGCAACAGGGTAGATTTGGGGTAGATTGGCTAGTGGGGCCAATATCATTCTCTAATTATATTTGAATTATGTGAAAATCAGTTTGAGAAGAGCTTGAGCTTTAAGTATATATTTTATTTTATTTATTATTTTTTAATATTTATTATTATTTTTTATTATATATTATTAAGTAAATAATTTTATTATCTAAATTATATATTTTAAGTTTTGTTTTAAGTAAGTTTGGTTTGTTTATGTTTTTTTTTTTTTTTACTTTATTTATGTATTTTTATTTTGTTATTTATCAAAATAATTTTTTGATATATTTTATTTATTTCAATTTATTTTGTTTATTTTATTTTATTTTTAATCAATTTTATTTATTTTTTTATTTTTATTAATATTAGTATTTTATTTTTATTTTATCTACTTTATTTATATCATTATTCTTTTTTTTTTTTAATAAAATGCAACTTATAAAGCGAGTGTCTGCATACATATTAAATATAAATCAGTAAACATTATTTTATTCTGCAACAAAGTAATTTACATTAAAAGGGGAAAGTATAATATAAATAAAGGCAACAAAAAAGTAAAATATTTACATATTGAAATAAAATTATAAAATAATATAATATATATTAATACAATAAATAATGCAAATAAAGGCAAAAAAGACCAACTGAGAAAAAAGGCAAAAATGAAATAAGAATGAGAAGAAATGTTCCGAAAATCATAAGATAGTGGGAGGGGTTTTGCAAGATCATCAATTTATTTTTATCTATTTATTCCCCTGCTCTTTCCCGAATAGGCATTAAAGATTTCCTGGGTACAGCTCGTGATAAAATGAAGCCTAGAGAAACTCTCAACCATACACAAAGAGAAATGCCCACAACTTTTACAACCTTCATGACTTATAGGGTATTTACTCGTCGCTCCATCGATATTCGCGTTGCATTTTTTGTTGCCCGCTCGAGCGTTTGCCTGCTTCAAACTTGCTGCAACTTGCAACAAAATGCAAAATGTGATTTAATGCGCTTCGGCGTCGCATGCTAATGAGCCAAGTTTGTGGCACAGTTAGGCGCATGTAGTTGCTGCTTTGTGGCACGTGCCACGAGCTCAGCACGCGCTGCCCCCTAAAGATGCACGATACACTCTGTAACCAGATAAAAAAAAAACAAGAATGAAAAACAAGAAGAAGCAGCAGAAGAACTAGGCCTACGTAACGGCTGTGTGTCTGGCATACCCAAGAGTTATTATTACTATATGCAAAATAGTTTTTGCTCAGCTCCTCCGACTTGAGCTGATTTATAGACTGAGCCGGAGCTGATGTCGTGCTAATTGTGTGCCCACAGCCCGAATGCCAGCAACGTCTCGGCTCAACTTTTGTCAAAAACGTGACAGACACTCCGTAAGTGAGCTCTACAAATTGTCGGAGCACTTTGAAATGTGGAAACTAAATACAACAAATTTAACTTTAAAATGGATGCAGCTAAAGCTAGGAATTCCTCTTGCAGCTGCGAATTCTTGGAATTGCACATATGTTTGTGTCTGTGTATGTGTATATGTATGCAGATTCGATGTGCTTCACATATTTTCATATTGTGCAATTGTTGCATAAAAAGTTTTTCAAGCCAAAATCAAGTTCTTTTGCAATCGGCTTACTCTAAAATCTGAATTTATGTTTGCCCATAATTGTAATGGCATTTCAGCTGAAATATTTTATAAAAATCATTTCTATGAATATTTTTATCTAGAATATATCCATTGGAAATGTGAATATAACTTTTTAGTTCGAGCAGAGGCGAAACAGACAGCAATGTCCATGTACTTTCAACATGGCTGGCAATGTCGCTCTAGTCGTGTAATGATGATTTATGCCACAAAAATTGCCAATTTGAAATTCGAGATATATTTGTTATTTAATTGGTATATCTATATTTTACTATACCTTGAATTTATTGAAAAATATTGAAAGTAAATATATTTTTGGATTGGACGAAGAACTGAGTTTATATGACTGTGAAGACTTTACCAAAGTATTCAAGCTGCAGGTCAGTTGCAAATATAGCCAATTGGCGAGAGAGTTTGAAATTTTCTTAAATTGAGCAATATTCCAGAGAAAATGTTGATCAAATTCAATAAATTTCATAACAATCCGCTCAATAGAATAAAAGTTATTAAGTAAAATGATTGGGCTATTAGCAAAGCAGATGATTTAGTTGGGATTGGTTTCGCCGTGAGGTCGAAAGCGGAGGCACACTTCTTCATTAAAGAATTCGGAATATAAAGATCTCTCTCTCTCTCTCTCTCTCTCTCTCTCTCTCTCTCTCTCTCTCTCTCTCTCTCTCTCTTTAAGCTAATAATAATTAGATATTGCTAAGGAGCCCTTAGAGCTGCTGACGTAAATATAAAAGTCTTAAGAGTTGTTGAACTCCCATTCATTTTGTACGACGATCATTAATCCCAGAGAGTTTAGTTTGGGCACGACAAGCGCGACTAGAGCCAATTTAATTATGATATAGGCAGCATATTCGTTATAGTTGCTTTTCAATTAATCGCTTTGAGCATGCAGCCAGAATAAGTCAACGACTCGTCAAGATTTCAGCCAGTTGGCAGCGGGACACGCACTTTAAGGCCAAAAACTGAGTCCGAGTCATGGGGAGCTTGGGTAGATGTGTGCACAGGTAACGCTAACTTATAATCACTCAATTTGCTCGAAGGCACAAAAACAATGAAGTTCACTCAACTTGGCTGTAAGATAAGGCGGAAGAGGCGGCGGCGCAGGAGGAGGAGGAGGAGGGGAGTAGCGGGAAGATTTGCAACTTGGTGGTGAGCAACAGCAACCAAAAGAAGCCAACGCCCGCGAGCCATTTAGAATAAAACAGCAACAACAACAAGGATGGCTGAGTGGAGTGCACCAAATTGGCATTACCGTGGAAAACTCGAAGGTAGAGCGCGAGACAGATAGAGAGTGAGAGCGAGAAAGGGAGCGGGGGCATCTGCCATGCAAAATAAATGTTGTAAGCGTAAACATTGCTTAGCGCTGGCAAATGCATAATGCAGCAGCAGCAGCAGCAGCAGCAGTTGCAGCAGTCGCAAAAAAAAAGAAAAAGAAAAGCAAGGAAAGCACAAGAAAAACAAAACATAAATGGAAAACACAAGAGAAAAATTAGTTGCGCCAAAAGCGGTTGGCAGCGACGTTGAGCGCTCTGGATGGATACCATGCTAAATGTCTGCGGGGCACGATTATCATGTATATAAGACCGAGGCCGAGCTAGCAGTGGAGGTGGCACCTAGACAGCACAGCCCTGCCCTCCACTGCCCTGCACTGGGCGGAGTTCTGCTCCCTGCACTGCTCTGTATTCCGCTGCTACTTACTTAAATCCCATGCACGGCCACTACATTAGCGGCATCAACTGCGACGACGATGACGGTGACGGCGACGGGAGACGTTCGGGAAAGTGTTGAGCTCGTTATGGCCCACAAACAAGGGCCGGGCGAGGGGTATGAAGGGAATTTGAGGGCAATTTTCGGAGATGGGGAAAGTATCAAGATATCGGCATTACTCTAAATAACTGTATTTGAATTATCATGAAGTATGTGCATCGATATTATTGTCAATATCATTGCTATTACCATTGTCATTATCTTTATCATTAGCAGTATCATGATCTTTAGCGTTAGCAATATCATAAGCGTTGACATTAGCATCAGCATTAGCATTAGATTATTATTAGCATTAGCATTGGTATTAGCATTAGCATTAGCATTAGCATAAGCATTAGTATTAGCATTAGCATTAGCATTAGATTATTATTAGCATTAGCATTAGCATTAGCATTAGCATTAGTATTAGCATTAGCATTAGCATTAGTAATAGCATTAGCTTTCACATTAGTGTCAGCATTAGCATTAGCATTAGCATTCACATTATTATTATTAGTATTAGCATTAGTATGAGTATGAGCCCTAGCATTTACATTATCATTAGCATTAGTAAGGATTAAGTTCGTTTTGCATTCATTTGATTTAGTCTTTAACTTCAAATTCACTCCAATCTATAATCTTAACGCTACCCATAACCGATATGCCTCAATTAGGGCGTGCAGGGCATGAAAGCTGCGGCGTGAAATTGTCTGTCGTTATTTTTTGTATTTTTTTCTAAAGGCTGAAGCCATTTTGCATAATTCTAAAGTCAAGCCGCGAGTTGGCGGCCAAAATGTGGCCAAAATGTTGGAATGACACACGCTGGCAGGCGTGGATCTGTTGAGGATGCGGACGCGGATGAGGATGAGGATGCAGTTGCAGTTGCTGCAGTGGCAGCTGCTGGCTTTGGCTTTAGCATCGGCTATGGCGGTTGCATGGCTCAGTGCGCCTAAGCTCCGTTTGATGGTTGACGTTGTGAAGCGTTTGTGGCCTGGAGGCGTCTGTGGAGCATGAGTAGGAGCAGGAGTTGCATTGGCAACAGCAACAGCAGTGGCACCGTCCCTGGCACCGGCATTAATAGCTGTGTGTGCAACAATGCAGCCATGTTGCAACACTTGGCTGCGGATTTGGCGACATTGTCGCATGATTTGAAGATTTCCAGCTGGCGACAAGTTATCAAGACGAACGTGACTAGCAAACAATTGGCTTAACTTTTCTTTCTACTTCAGCTTCAGCTACAACTACAACTTCAGCTGCGGCTACCACTTCCACTACGGCTGTGACTCGCTAAGCCAAAGCCAAGAAAGTTGCCACTGACAGGCGATAGGGCGATAGGGCGTTTAGTCTGAAATTGTGCCACACAACTTTGTCAAGTATGTTTGTGTGTGTTAAGTGTGTGTGTGTGTGTGTGTGATGCAAATTGCGAATGCCGCACGAATCCTGTGGGTTGCAAAACAAAACGAAGCTAATCAAACTCTTGCGGAAACTTGAAAATAAAAAACTTTTCACAAATATAGTAAGAGCGAAATGCGGTGAAGATGCCAAAGGAATGCAGCTGTTGAAGATGATCGAGATTCTGCATATAGATTTACTTAAATGTGAAGATAGATAGATTTTTTAAAGTATAGATAGATATAGATTCATTTAAGTATGAACTGGAGATAGGCAAAGAAAGATATTTAGTAGTTGAAGTTGATCTAAATGTTCCACATATAAATATAAATATCTCTATAATCTAAACTATTCAGAAGGTCATTGCGTTTATTAACTTTAAAGCATGCCATGTGGAAAAATAGTTCATAATTTTATAGAACAATTCAGGCGATATGACCAATAGAGGGTCTTGGCCATGGGCTATATTCATATGTATAATCCCCAGTAAAATTCAATTTACAAAAACTGAGACAAAATTTACTCCTAGGTTTTTAATTACATAGGCTAAATTTATGTCATATATACTTAGGCTCTTTCTATAATTAAAAAAAGTATTTCATTTAGTATGTTTATTAACAAATAATTAAGTTCTTTAACAGTTTTACTCTTCTTATTATACCCTGAACCCATTGAAAATGGGAAATCAGGGTATAATGGTTTTGTTAAAAGTATGTAACAGGCAGAAGGAGGCGTGGCAGACCCCACAAAGTATATATATTCTTGATCGGGGCGGCAAGCTGAGTCGATTTGGCCCTGTCCGTCTGTCTGTCCGTCCGTCCGTCCGTCCGTCCGTCCGTCCGTCCGTCCGTCCGTCCGTATGTATGAACGCGTCGATTTCAGAAGATATAAGAGCTAGAGACTTCAACTTTTTTTTAAAATGTCCGTATATATCACGCGCAGATCGAGTTTATCACTAAAAAACGATAACTCATTCCGATATTTTTTTATCGATAAAAAACCTTATCGAAGATCACTTAAAAAATTATATCTCCTACATCATAATAGCTAGAGTGTCCCAATTTTAAATATATGTTAAGACGTATTTAATACAATTTCGGTTTTTGTTAAAACTTACCCCCCGCCACTATATCCACCCCCTCACCCTCATCTTTGTAAAAGTCGTATATCAAATACTAGAGACTTGTGCTTCGGTATACACATACATTTTAACATTATGATTACGTTCTGAAAGTTTCATTACGATCGTACGTCTAGAAATTAAATTATTCAACAAATAAGTTCTCAAAATATTGCCACACTGCAGCGCAACCCAAGCGCAATCGCCTATATATGTGAGTGTGTGTGTGCGCGTGAGTTTGTATGTAAGCGTGTGTGTGTGTGTGCATGTGTGTTTGCTAATTATTATTGAAATATAAGTTGCTTGTAGGGTTCAGGGGATCTCGTAGTCGAGCAGTCTCGACTAGAGCTTTCTTTCTTGTTTCTATTTATTTAGTTTCTGACCGAGCTGACAATATTGCCTTATTTTTCCTAGATTTAATTGACTTTAAAGCGTTCTCATCAGCTATAAAATTTATGGCCAAATTGATCGTCACTCGGCATTGCAAAATGTTCATAGCTCTAAATTCTTCTATGATCAAACTAAAGAAAAGCCTTTCATTCTTCTTCTTTACTCTATAGAGACTGGTTCCATGAATCAACTATTGCTCATGTGAGTCATTAAACAGGCAGTTAAACGATCGTATGAGGTCATCAAGCTGTTCTATTTTGTTCTACCCTGTGCAGCTAACCCCCCCACAACAATGAACGTTAATGAACTGTTGCTTTATTTTCACAAAGAAAAGGAATAGAAAATAAAAAATAATTGTATATAAGAGAATATGGGAAATCAGCGAGCGAGAGCAAACGAATGCCTGAAGAATTGGGCTTTGATCATGAGCAGAGCTGACTTTCGTGAAGAGAGAATGAGACTTCATCTATAAAGGGCACTTGCCAAAGGTCGTGAGCATAAATTTCAAAATTGTTTTCGACGTTATTAAAGCGTCGCCAGCGTCTAGAGAACAATTCGCCAGAATGAGCCAGCGAAACGAGCCAACGAAAGGCATTGATGAAGTACATCAATATGAGCCGAGGCGGCAGCACAGCAATAGCAACAACAACAACAGCAACAGTGAAGATTGCGATGGCGACCTCATATGCCACAGGGCAAGTTTCGGCTTGGCAACTTATGGCAACCAGCCAGAGCAGGAGGCAGCAGGAGAAGGAGGAGCAAGCATTGTGCTGCTTATTGAGAGTGGCGACTGGCAACTGGCGACTGGCGACTGTAGCTGGAGCTGGAGCTGGAGCTGGAGCCATGCGATGCTGTGCGGGTGATAAGTAACATGAATCACGTTTTATTTTTGCCTTTGTACTTTAACGATGCAGTCACCGACGTGGGCTGTGAGGATGCCTCTCGACTCAATGGCTGACTGACTTCGACTTCGACTTCGACTGCGACTGCGACTTCGACTGCGACTTCGACTGGGGACTGTGGACTATGCTGTAGACTGGGTCTTTGGCAAAGGTCAGAGCATAGTACAAGCCACAGCTCCCAGTGCCCAGCGCTCGACTCGAAGCTCTTACGGTTCCCAATGACTCGTTGCTGCAATTTTTATTTACCTTTTGTGTACTTTTGCGAGCTGAAGTTCTGCTCAGGTTTTGTATTATGCCCAGAGCGTTTTTTTCTCTTCATTCTTCCCTCCCACTTCGCTCTGTTCTCTTCCTTTTCATTTCTTTTGTTGTTGTTGTTGTTGTTGTTGCTGCTGTTGTTGCCATGCCTTGGAACGTGAGAATTTAATATTTCTTTTCATTAGCCACGGTCGTTGAGGGCCTCGAGTTGTGGCTAAAATCTCGCTGTAACTAGACGAGAGAGACAGGCGACACTTACGAATTTCATGGTCCTATTTGAGGCAAGCAAAAGGTCACAGCAACTGTGTAACAAATGGCATATAAATTATGCCGAAAGGCCAATGCCGAAACTTAAATTTGAGGCGCACACAGCCAGAGCTTTGCCAGATGAAATATTGGGACAAAAGATTGTCGACTGGATTAGCGCAGAGCTGCTGGCATTTCGCATGGCTTTATCGAAGTAAATGGCTGGAACACGCTGCAGATACCCTGTACGGCTGAATGAACTAAGACTAGGTTGAGTCTAAGGTGCTAATACTCCCCATTTGAAATAGCTTTTACTCTCTTAAGGAAATCTCTGCACGCTCTTTCCTCTAATGGCTCAAAATTGAGCTGCGACCCCTGTCTTACTTTTCCTCCCTCTTTCTCCTCTCTTTCTCTCTCCTGCTCTCTCCTTCTCTCTGTCCATTTGCACAGCTTTGGGGCGCTAAAAAGAAATTATGACAATTAAGGGAAGCACGCGCCATTCGCTAACCGCAACATAAATCAGATTAAGGCCGCCTTCGTCGCCGCCTCCTTGGGGCAGCCCTGGAATGTGACCACACGCTGACAGCCTCTGTGGCATTCGCTTTAATTACTGACCGTGGCAAAAACAACTTTTTGGCCACCTGCTGCATGGCTTACGACGGACTATTACAGCGCCCGATCACAAGTAGTTTCCTCGTTCAGTTGAGTCGAGTTGAGTTTAGTTGAGTTTGGTTTGGTTTCACTTTAGAACTCAGCGTGTGGCCTCATCAGTGCTCGCCTTTTATGGCATCTGTGCATTAAAATTTGTAGCCCGCTTCATCAGGCGACTCACATTTGAATACATCTATGGCCGAGACACTAAAAGCCCCAACTTTATCCATAAAGCCGCAAAGTTGAGAGCCAGCTTCCATCGATTGGCTGAGTTATGCGCGCACTTTCCCATGCCCCCTGCGGGCCAGTGAAAGGGTATATCGTTTTTGGACAGCTTTACAATTTTATAAAATTTTAACTAATTTATGTTACATGTACTCATGCAAATATTTATGTATTAATATTTTTGGATTAACCACTTTGCCTTGAAGTAATAAATTAATACATTTCTGCTTGTTGTTTGGATAGAAATATTTAATTGACAAAATTATATATACATATTTCATTTTTATTTAACTACCATAATATGTTCAAAATAAAATATAAATATTTATAAGGGCGTGAATATTATTTATTATTTTATGTTTTGGATATAAATACTTAATTGCCCAAATAAAATATAAATACTTTTATTTTCGTTTAGAATATAAATATTTATGGGGCTATGATTATTATTTACTATTTAACATAGAAATATTGAGTGCATTATTTCGTAAATTTTATAAACACTTCAAGGTAATAAATGAAATATTTGATTGGCAAAATGTTATATATGAAAAAAGTTTCATATATTTTATTCGAAATAATGAAAATATTTTATATCTGATTATTTTTAAAAATTTAATTTATTTTATTATTTTTAAATTATGTTTTTAAATATGTTTTTTCCGAATTCAAAAATCTAATATTTGTTGTATAATTTTAGATAAAACCCCTATATAAAAGACGTGATATTTAAAGCAAATAATAATGGAATAAATACAAAGGCACACAGGTAAGTCTAGTTCACAATCAAGCTGAGCCTCATATATGAATATATATAAAAAAATATGACTATATATAAAATGTCAAGATAAATGAACTTATTAATGTATAATTAAAATTAAAATTAAAAAATTGTATTAATTTATTAATTATTTAATAAAAATAATTAATTAAATAATTTTTCATAGTTCTCAAATAATCATAAAATATTTAGCTGATTAATGTCGTAGCTAAATTGTTTCCCTGCTAGATTGGCTGAGTATTCATTTAATTGATTTTAATTATTCGCCTCGTGGTTGGGGCAACCAAAAGTCACAATTAGAGAACATAAATCTTAAATATTATTCTTTATAAACTCATTGGACTCTGAGCTAAGTCCAGCTCCTTCTCTTCTTATCATTCTGCTGAGTGATTCTCAATGGGTATTTCCAAGTCGAGCAGCACTTGCAATACATCACTATTTCTCTTACTCTCACTCCTTCCGTTTCTTTGTGACTCTCTCTCTCTCCAGTTTCCACTTTCCGTTTCTTACACTTTTTCCTATCTCGTTGCTCATTTCATCAAATTGCCCGCGATAGCCATAAAATTTTACAACATTTTCCACAATCGAACTCAATTCATTTGCAGTTGTAACTTTTTTGTTGTTTAGCCTATTATGTCCATGGAGCATCCACCCCCTCTTAGGCCTTAGGCTACCCTTTCGACAGGCAGTGCATAAACAAGTCAACTGTTTTCTCAGCTTTGGCAAATTTACAGATGATATTTTCATTGCCTTATTTGCGATGCCACTAAAATCGATTTCGTTCTCCGATGGCAGCGAAAAACTTTTGCCCCAACTGTCATTAGTATTGCTAGTGTGGGGCGGCATTAGTGTTGGTGCGTGCGTGTGGGCGTGTGGGTGGCTGGCAAAACTTTATCAATTTGTGGGCGCGGCTTTGGCTAATAATTTATGCTATGCCGTGCTAAGTTCACTAATGGCATTGTCGGCCCCGCCATGACTCATCAGAGATGAAGTTTTTGTCGTCTACTGCGCGAATGGAGAGTTTGGATTTCGGATTTCAGATGCGGATGCCGATGCGGATGCGAATGCGAATGCGAATGTGGATTTGGGTCGAAATTCAATTTGTTTTCATCCATTTCGCAGGCAATTGTTTGTCTTCATTTCCGTTGGTTAACTCGCTGATTGACATTCATCAGCCCCCATCATTTATTCATTTGGACGCCGGCAAAGTTGAAGATGTCAGGCCAGTCGAAGATTTAATTGACTGCTGCGACACAAATTAGCAGCCCACAAAAGTGCCAGCCATTGTTGGCAGCTGACAAATATTGGCACTCCCCCGTTTGAGCAGCCGCTCGAAGTGGAGCGACCCCCCACTGAAGCTTGCACTGATTCACGACAGGATTCCGTTTGACGACTGCGGCGCAATTTGCTGCGACGATCTAAGAAAATTGTGCTGGGCTCTTGAGCTGCTTTAGTTGCTCGAGTTGCCCGAGTTGCCCTCGCCGGGGCCATAAGTTGCCCGGCCAATTAACTTTTTCATTGTTTGCCTAAGCAATGGCCACTCCCCCGGCCTGCGCCCCCCATGAAATCTCATTGAGCGGCGATTGGCCACAGCTGTTCAGATTTTAGCGGCGCAGAACTATCGCTCTCTACTTACTCGATGTGGAAATGTACTGTTTTCCTTTTCTCTTATGGCCACATTTGGCCATTGGCTAATTGAAAATTCCAATTAAATGTGTTCAATTTTCATTTAATTTTTTTTTTGTCGCTCCTTCTGCAATTAATTGAATGAATAGCTTCTCTTCGCTCACAACACACAACATGATATTTATCACAGAGACACACAATAGACGGGAAAACAGTTGACAAAAATTTGGTTGTTGTTGTTGTTGCAGCCCTCATTTGGAGCTCGATTCGGCGCTTCGCCTAGCCCTGAGCTCGGCGCGCTTCTGGCGGAACTCGGCAATGCCGCGACGGACCTGCACAGCCGCCCGCTGGCCCACCTCCAGGTGCAGCTTGAGCTGGTAGCGCAAGTGCTGCAGGGCGTCGCCCATGCTGAACCACAGGGCCGTCATGAATCTGGAGACGTCCAGTTTGCCCATCGTGCCCGGGGAGCTCTCGCGCAGCAGATCCGTGTAGACATAGGTGTGTGCCAGGGCCACCGAGAGCACCGTTACAATTAGCCAAAACTTGACAGACATGCCTCTTGCGTGATTGGATGCCGGAATACTTACTAGTAATACACGTGAGTCTATCTATATAAACGAATGTGAATTGAAATGGCAGGCAAACTCGGTTCCCAAATCTGTTGCCTTGGCTACTTGGGCTGCTCTCAAACGAGGTGCCAGAAAGTATGCAACGAACTCAGCTGAAACACTCCCAGCCAGCCATTCCCCATTGTTGCCGTGCCTCTTCTCCTCTTCTTCTTTTAACCGCGTAATATTCACACTTTTATTTTTAGTAACTTCCACAGAGCAACATGCCGCATGCCGCATGCAGCTTGCAGCATGCAACAGCGCTCCATCCACTCATATGTTTTCTTTCAGACTTTCACGCTGCCGCACAAAATATGAAAAAAGTGAAATACAAATAATAAAAGACTAAAATATAACAGAAAATCACAGCATGACGACAATGTAATACTCTATATACTTATACTAAACTATATACAGAATGAAATAACAGTGCTTATCGAGTTGAAATTCTAGATAATGAATATAACAACATTTTTAAATTATTCTAAAATTTAATAAGTTTTTATTATAATATTTAATATTTTAATGTGCTATACAAATGCCAAAACACTTTTTCTTTTGATAGATAGAGAATCTTATTGCAGCAAACCGCATTTCCATATAACAATATTTGCTATATATGTATATTCAAAATAAATATGTATTATGTATATTCGGAATATAACATTTTAAGCTATTTAAAAATGTAACACCAATATTTTCTAACTATATTCAATTACCTTAAATATTTAATTTTAATTTTTATTGATTTATTCTTTTATTATGTGATTATTTTTATTAACATTTGTATTAAAATGTATAAAAATGTTAGACTAATATTTTCTAATATTATTTATTCAATTACCTAAAATATATATTTTCCCATTTTTATTGATTAAATATTTTATAATTTATTTTTATTCTTTTATTATTTTATGAATATTAAAAAAAAAAATGTAGCACTCACTTTTTCTGATAATACTCAATTAACTTAAATATATAATTTTCATTTTTATTCATTTATAATTATTATTATTCTTTTATTATTTTACTTTAATTATTTTTAAAAATTTGTCACTTTTTTAATAAAATTAAATTTAAATTTTAAATTTACCTCTTAATTTATAAATTTAAATTTAATTAACTTAATTTTTTTTTTAATTTATAAAAGTTGTATGTCTACAAATAACTTAAAGGGAGTCTGTTTTTTAAATTATCGGCTATTACTTACTTGAATAAAGTTTTTATATTAACTTCAATCTCTCATTAATAATAGCTAATCCACCCTATCCACTCGTATTTAGAGCATTTGGTAAAAACTTGTAGAGCAGAATAGAAAAGTTCATTGCAAAAACATTTTTGCCACATTAACGCTTGCACACGCCTGCTACATTTCATACACACACATACGCGCGCGCACATACACCTACAGACACACACACACACGCACACATTAATAACTTTTTTATGGCGGTCACATAAAAACGCAACAAAACCCGCCGCCATATTGAATGTTTTTTCTTCCGTTTATTTATTTATTTATTTTTTTCGTATTTATTTTTTATTTTCGGATAAACTTTTGGTTGCATTTGTAGTTGGCTTTGTTTTTGTTGCTTTTGCTTTTGCTTTCGCTGTAGTTGTTAAATCGCACACGTGTTTTGTAAAACAGCGCCATATCCTTCATATCCTTGCGTACACGTCCCGCTGTGTGCGTGCTTCCTTTGAGAGTGAGCGAGAGAGAAAGAGAGAGAGTGAACGAGAGGAAGCGGAAGAGAGGGAGCGGATCGGCGCACGTCTGGTTGCCAAGGAGCGCAGATTTGCTGGCCCTCGTTTTTAACTGCAATTTGTTGCTAAGGCGCTTAGGTCACGCCTCCCGCTCCACGCGCCCTCCCGCGCTCAACGGCCAGCAGTCATTCGGACCGCTAACGTGCTGTAGTCCTGGATTTTATTTGCTGCTCGCATGTGTTTCGCTTGTGGTATATATATGTACTTTTTATAGTCGGGAGTATTTAGAGAAACAAGTGTAATCAAAATTATATGGGCGTGTGGCTTTGTGGGCGGCGTTGCGGGGCGTTCGTTAGTGGGTGCTAGTCTGGCACGCCTACTCAGCCCACTCGTAAATTTCAAGGCTTACGGCAATGTGGCTCAAGTGCGGATCGCTGTTGTTCAAGCAGCCTCACTCTCTCTCTCTCTCTCTCTCAGTCTTCCTCTCTCTCTTTTCTGCATATACATAGTATATATAGCTGCGGGCGTTTGGCAAGTTATGATTGAATTTGAAGCTGCTTTGTGGCTAGCTTTTCAAGTAGGTGTGCCTGTGTGTGTGTGCGTGTGGGATAAGCCTTCATTCTAGTTGCTTGTAATGAGAAAAGTTTTTTGGTCGACCAACACACACATGAGACAAGTGCTTATTGTCTGCAATGCAATTAGTGGCAGCTGAGCAACAAAACGCTTGCAGCCAACAACAAATTTACAACGTATCTGAAACACTGCCAACAATTTCCCCGAATGGCAAACAAATCAAATTACCCATATGAACCGGGCTTGGATTCCTTCTATTATTCATAATTTATCTGGAAAGTAATATATGCAAAGAGGTGAATTTGATGTGCAACTGCAGACTTGTGAGGATTCAGCTCTGCATAGAAATCTTACTTAAGTAAGATATATTTTAAATATCAAATATCTGCACTAGTTTAGTGAAGTATAATGGATCGGGCTTCAATATAGACATTGCTGAATAAATTGATTTGCAGCTGAGGCAGATATTGCATATACTTACATGTGTTTTCTATGAAATACTTCACAGATTTTAAATTATTAATATAACAAAATTATTTAAAAATAATTTATACAATATGAAATATTAAAAAATTATATATTTATATAATATGAAAATTATGTAATAAATACAACAGAATAATTTTATTTTCATTTCTATTTAATATGTATTTATTTTAATTTCTATTTATTTTGAAAATAATATAAACAAGTAAGAAGACTCTAGTCGAGACTGCTCGACTAGGAGATACCCTGAACCCTCCAAGCTGATATTCTTATCATTCTGCACTTCTTTTATGCACGCACACATACATTTACATGCATCCACCCTCACGCGCCCGCGCTCTGCTAACTGCGCAATAAGCAGCGACTGCGCTTGGGCTGCGCTGCAATGTGGGCAATAGTATGAGAATTTACTTGGTGAATAACTTCTCTTGTAAACATACGATCTTAATGAAACTTTCAGGGCGTAATTATATGGTCAAAATGTGTGTACATTCCAAAGCGCAAGTCTCTAGTACTTGAAATACGTTTTTTACAAATTGGGGGCGAAGGGGGCGTGGTATCCAAAATCTGTTGATTACAAAATGTTTGTATTCATCATCTATATATACACAGTAAATCTGAAGTCTCTACATCTAATAGTACTCCGATGAGGCTCAAAAAACAAAATCAATTTTTCGATTATTCTCGATAAAAAAGTTATCGGATGAGTTATCGAAAAAATAAAGCAAACTCGTACTGCGTATGGTATACACGAGTATGCACACAAAATTTCAGCTCTCTAGCTTTTATATCTTCTGAGATCTCGGCGTTCATACGGACGGACGGACGGACGGACGGACGGACGGACGGACGGACGGACGGACGGACGGACGGACGGACGGACGGACGGACAGACGGACAGGGCTATATCGACTCAGCTCATCGTGCTGATCAAGAATATATATACTTTGTGGGGTCTGCGATGATTCCTTCTGCCTGTTACATACTTTTACACAAAAACATTATACCCTGATTTCCCATTTTCAATGGGTTCAGGGTATAAAAAGCATTTCTGTGTTCCATTTGAAAATATTCAATAGATTTTAAATATAATATATATTTCTTTTAAAATATTATGTTGTAATTCAAACTAAAATAAAAATAAAAATAATAAAAATAATTATAATTATAAATAAATTAATTATAAGTACTCAACTGAGTGAAATATCAGAAAAGCTATCAACTCAATTCAAATAAACATCAAGGCAAACTAGGAAATCTATGTGATACGCAGAAGTCTATCGAATTTAAATGCACATATACTTACCAATTGCATTGAGGTATATGTTAATTAGTTTTAGTGCCAACTGCATAATTTTCTAAGAAATTATTCATTAAAATAGACAAAGCAGAAATTGCCTAAGGCCAGTAAATTACTTAGTTTGTGCAATTTCTGTCCAGCTGTCTCTCCGTCTGCAGCTTAGTCATTTCACTGTTTAAAATTTGTAATATTTAATTTTGCCTAAAATTGTTTTACAAATTATTATTCCTTGTTTAATATGCCCCTTTAATCCGTGGCCAACATCGTAAATATCAATTAAATAAACTGAATTTTATTCATTTAAATTCTCCTAATCGACGAAACAATTTATCCTTTAGCTAAGTTTTTTCTTACCTTTTCAAATAAACACATTTAAATTGCTGAAATATTCCTTGAGCTCTGCAGCTTTGGCCCAAGCAATCAATGAATAGCTCGTCCCATGGGTTTGGCTACAATGCGAATATTCTCCCGTTAGATTTTTACAATTCCTGCTCAATTAAGAGCTTTTTCCCCCGCCAGCTGAAATCGGTTTAGAGCTTAAATTAAATTCAAATACATTTCACATTCAGTCTTTAACAATAAAATAAAGTTTTATTTGTTCATATTGTTGTTGTTGTTTTGCCATTTGTTATATTAATATGTATACACACTTAATATGCTTTAATTGTTGCATTTTTGCATTTTGCTTTTGCATTTGCTTTTGCTTTTCTTCTCTATTTTACAACGACTATCATAATTGAATTTCATTTGAATTTTCTTCTTCTGCTTCTTAAATGCTACGCGAATATTTTGCACTCTACAATTATCAAAAAAATCATTATTGAGAATTTACAATAAAAAAAAACTAAATAAAATGCTCAACAGTAGTTAACAAACACACGTTTAAATGGCAGTAGTTGTTGTTGTTGTTGTTGTTTTTCTTCTTTCTCATTGTTTTCTTGAATTAATTACGCAAATTGATTTGTTTTCATTTTCGTTTTGAGTTCTTAAGTTTTATGACTACAACGTCATTAAAGATGTAATAAAACAAATGCGTTTGGCTTTAAATATTAATTAGTTTAACAAATAATTCATACATAATTATACAATTACAAGTTTCGCACATGGAGGACATTTATTGCTACGTAATACATTTATATGCTCATTAATATATAAGTGTATATATATATATTTATATTAAATATATATAGTTAGTAGTTGCTATATATTTCGTACACGTAAATATTTTATGATTTAATTCACTTTTTAATATGCTGTTGATTTTATTTTACATTTATTTTTAATTAAATTTTAAGCATTTTTCCTTTGTTTTTTTTTAAGCAGTTTTTTCTTTTAATTTTTTTTTCTTAAATTAAATTGGCTGTGAAATTCTGACTGCAGTCGAACAAAATTATGCGAATTATCATAAATAATTGATGTGAATTTTTTAGGTGCGAACTTTGTGAATTTTTAAACTGTTTAGTCAGAAATTCACAGCGATTCTTACATATAATCTTAAAGAGCTTAGACACACATACAACTACAATATATGCAAATATATATATATTATTTTATATATACTTAATTAACGTTAGGGCACATTTAAAGCTTTCACAAATAAAATTGATCAAAAAAATCCTACTTAAATGCAAACTTATTCGAATTGAATGCGTCTGTGGAGTAGAAGAGTGAAGATGCAACAGCGAGCAAGCGATAAAACTCTTATACAATTCGTATACCATTTGCAAACGGAAAGGGAAACGGAAGTGGAAATGGAAATGAATATGGAAAGCGGAAGCATGAGCCATAAGAGCACTAGCATACTAGAAATACTAGAATATTATCATTAGCTTATCAATTAAAATGTTTTGGTTCAACAAGAAAGCGAAAAGCCTTCATATACAATATATGTATATATATATATATATATATATGTATGTAGATATATAACTAAATATTAAACTTTTGATTACGCTTGATGGGTAGGGTAGACGGGGGGAGGCATAGATGAACTTTATACAAAGCTGTTCGAGGCTAAGCTACGACTACTTGCTCTCTCTCTCTCTCTAGCTATCTATCTCTTTTTCACTTCTTCCTCTTCGCTTGCTTTCGTGAATTTTTCGCTTGTGGCAGGGGAGACTTTGGGGACTTTACGTGCTAAAGGCTAAGTAACTCTCGTTAGCCGCCACCTCAGCCGCCGCCGCCGCCGTCTCATACTAGACGTACGCTTGGGCCCGGGTGCGTGGCTCCTTGCCCTGGAGCCGTTCCACGAAATTGCGCCAGCTGACCATCGTCTTGCTGGAGTAGAGCCAAACGCTGGAGGTGACGCCCACGAGCATGGAGCACAAATACTTGACCATGTAGATCTGGAAGATGGGCCGCACCTCCGGCGTGCCAGGCGGCCGGGCCGCCGGGCAGGGTATGGAGAAGGGCTTGCAGATGTCGCGATGCCACTGAATCATCCACTCATCGAAATTGTAGTACTCGTAGAACAGGCAGCCCAGCAGACCCAGGGCTGGCAATATGAATAGGCCCGAAAAGAAGCCGATGCGCAGCATTAGGCGCTCCAGCTTGTCCGTCCGCTTGCCGTCCGTCTTCATGACGGTGCGTATGCGAAAGAGCGAGATGAAGCCGGCCAGCAGAAAGAGAGCGCCAATCGATAGGTAAATGCACAGCGGCAGTATAAGAAAGCCGCCCAGCGAGTGGGTGTCCAGCTGGCCCACAAAGCAAACGCCAGAGAGGATGTCACCTGCAAGAGAGAAGAAGAATATAAGTATGGGAATATAAGTAGAAGTATAAGTCTATGTATAAGTCAGAGTAGATGCATCAATATACGCATCGAAACACTTGAGTAGATGAGCCAAGAAATTCATGAATTATTCAAATGTTCACAGCTTGAAGCTGTTTTCTCTGTTTGCAAAGTGAAATGTCTAATGCGGCATCTTAGGCTGGCCACAGTCCGGGCCTAGTTGCATGTGGCACAGACGTTGTCCGCCTGCAGTTGCAATCCGAATTGGGACAATTAATGTCCACATCAGTCGGAAATGCAGCGCAAATATTTGTGGCAAATATTCGGTTTAATGCCAATGGAAATTACATTTATGGCACAGATAGACGCAGCAGGCTGCGCAGCAGGGGGGGCAGCAGAGTTGGGGCAGGGGTGCAAAGATAAACAATGCTTAATTTTACTTTTACCTTTGGGGTTAAATATTTACACAACGATTGCTTTAACAGTCACAGTGGAACAAAGTCGTCTCTTTTATCAAATAAACACACACACACACACACACACAGCTTGCTTCAAAGTCAATGTGCCGACGCTTGTTTAAACAATTTACAAGCAGAACTGCCCCAGCCCCAACCCTCTTCTATGCTTGCCCCCCGCCTTATTGTTGCCGCTGTCATTCGTTGACACCGCAATGAATCGAACCGAGTGAGGGGCGAGAGGGGGCGAGATGGGGAGGCATTTACTCGTTGGCTTTTCTCATTAGCGGTATATTTATAAACATGTTGCATGTTGGCTAAGCCATCCATCCGATTTGGCCAGCTCCGCTGCTCATAAATTATCGATTAGCTGCTGTCCCACTCGCCCCTGCTCCTCTCTCTCTATTTCCCTCTCTCTTGTTTTTTTATGAGATGCTAATTCTATTTTCACTCGAGATTGTTTTTGTTTCTGTTTTTTTGTTAGCGCTCGAGCGTTAGTTCCGCCTGATTGACTCCTCGGCTGCTTTCAATTAATTCCACTGCAGGAATACCCCTACTTGGGCTAATAATTGACTAAATATAAGCACTTATTTAGTTCCAGCTGCTCGCCCGTGCTCAATGACGATCGATATATTCCAATTAAATTAGCCGATAACAAAGCTGCTTGCTCTAAAGGCCAACAGATGGCGCTGCAGCACACACTCGACGCAGTTTATGGAATATCTTGAAATATTATTCTCCGCCATAAAAGTCATGTGCGCTGCAGTTCTTTAGCAAATTAAGCGCAGCGAAATTTATAAGCGCCTGGAAAATGCAGATAAACGAATACAATAAATAACCGCGGCGGGCTGAGGGGGCACAGCGGGCCGTCCGATCTAGGAATGCAGTCAGCGAGGGGAGCTGCTAGAGTTCTTGGCTGGCTGGACATCAAAGCGCGCCAATTGAATTGAAAGCTAAAACCGAATGCGTTCCACGTTTCGCGTCCCACGTATTAAGCGATTTCCGCCACTGGAAACTGCAAATAAATCAGAGATCCAAGAGCGAGAGAGAGAGAGAGAGAGTGTGTGTGTGGAACGAATGGAATACGAATGCCACCTGCCGCTGGAGAGGCTACCGCCCGGTTTGAGGCAACGATATTGATCTTAATTTGCGGCAGAAGAGCAAAAGATATCAGAGCCTCAGATAGCGAAAGAGCCAGAACGTCGCGACGGGCCACTAAAGGCGAAATGAAATGATATTGAAAGGAAACCGGCCCAGTGCCACGGATCGAAATGGGGGACAGGTAATGGGCAACGGGGAACAGGAATTGGGGGCTTGTGCAATTGATAAATAAAGAGCAAAAGACAATTTGCTGTTGACGATGTGCGCAACCAGTTTCAGTCGCTCGAGTCCTTTCCAAGCAAACTTGTTTTGGGCCACTTAACAAAGGAGTTGGCAGGAGAAGGGGAAGAGTGGATGATGCTGCTGCTGCTTCTTCTTCTACTGCTGTTGCTGCTGTGACAATTCAGTACAACAACAACAACAGCAACTACAACAATTCCTGTCAATTGTTTTGTATGGCATGAGGAATGCGTGTTTTGGAACGGGTTGGGTCTTCAGTCTCTGTCTGAGTTCAATTTCTGGTTCTCAGTTCTTGTTCAGGCTTGTCTCCCCCTCTTCCCTCTGCCGTCTCCCTCTCTGCCTCTGTTTGTCCTCTGCGTCATTTGGGGCCCCGCATGTTGATGAAGTGCAGACAGCAAAATTCCATTTTTAGTCATGCCATTGCATTTGATTATAAACCAAACCGAACAGCAAAAAATATAAATACTAAAAAGAAAAGGGAAACATAAAAAGGGAAACGTTTTCTTTTTTCTGCCAGCACAAATTGAAGAAGCAGCAGCAGCAGCAGCAGGAGCAACAGCTGCAGCTGCATTGCGTTGCATTGCATTGCTGCTCTGTGGAACAAGTTTCGTGTGGCAGGCAGCATCCACTCAAAAGGTGTTAATCTGCTGGCCAAATACGAATGCGACGGACAACCTCTCCCCCCCCACAAGCAGGTGAGGCGACAGTCGAACAAAGGGCGGCACAGAGCCAGTGCTCAAAATAGCCAACACATAATGAAGCTGACGCTGCGTCTGGCTCTGACTTTGATGTTTTGTGCCCCAAATGAGGTGTCACTGGCTGATTGTCTATCAAAGGCCAGGCCTTGTCTATTTTTAGCGTAAAGGTGAGAATAGATCGTGGGACAATGTAAAGTTGGCATTAAAAAAAAAAAAGAAAACTTGACATTTAAGTTGGAGCTCTTTTTAATCAAGTAAGGCCCTAAAAAAATATGCAAAATAAATGTGAATAAAGAGCAGAAAGAACTCAGAAGAGTCGAGCATATACATAAATATTAGAAAGAAAAGTTGACACTGCAGATTTCATGAGATTTGCCCTTGAGATGAGCCCCAGATCAAATAAAGTTTTTCGATTGTTAATGAAATTTTAATCAAATAAAGTTTTTCGCTAGTTGTTATGAATAGTATTCAGTAAAATTTTGTATTCAAGTGTAGATAGTGTAAAATAAATCAATTCATGTGCTTAGAAAGTTTTCGTTTATATTAAATGTTTCTCTACTCAGTCAAAGCTGAATAAATGTGCTTAAAAAGCTCACGTTTCTACAGAAGTAGCTAATGAGAAATTACAATCTATGTATGTGCTTTAACAGCTTTCATGTGCTTTCCCAATTCATCTGAGTTTCTAATTTCTATTAGCTTAACAAAAAGATTTTACAAAGGCTTCGTCTACATGCTTATATTATATTTATATTTTTGAATTTCTAATTTCGATAAGCTTAACAAATAGATTGTACAAAAGCCTAATTCACATGCAAATTCCGTTTTTCATTAATTAAGCTATAATTCAAAGTTGGCTTTAAAAGTTAGCTGCAGCTCAAGCTAAACCCACCTGAGCTTTGCTGCGGCATTGGAAAATTCTTGAATGAAAACTTTGCCCTGCTTTGCTATCGTTGAAAATTACCTGCGAGACAATTTATGACAGAGCTGTCAAAATGTTTATCTTGCACTCGAGCTGCGTACCTCAAATGATAAAAGATAATGAGGCAAATAAACTTTTATGATGGAAGACAAATATGATGGAGGGGTTAATAAACCAGCGATTGAAACTACTTGCAGTGGAGAAAGACGAGGAAGAAACACTAGAAAAAGAAGCAGAATGAATTGTAAAATAAAAAGTAAATGAAGCCAAAAGGCAGCTAGACAATTGTTTTATAATTATGCTGAGAGGAAGTCGAAGGGGCGAGAGAGGCGAGAGTGAAAGAAAAGTAAAATTGCTTAATTTATGTGTCACTTATCTAAATGGAGCAGAGCTGCCAAGCAAACTGAGGCAGAGACAGAGAGAGTGAGTGAGACCCAATGAGTGTCTCTTAATATTATTTTTATAAAGCCAAAGCGATAAGCGAGCGACAGCTGCTGTTAGGGCTCTGGAGCATTGAGAGGAGCGAGGGGACTTTGACTTTCGTTGTCTTGTGGCACAGTAATTAAAATCTTGTGGCAAGGGGAGACAGGCGCTGCGAGAGGGCGGGCGGGCGAGGGGCAGCCGTGGCTACAACTAGCGACAATAATCGCGGCGACAACTGCAAAGCGAGAGAAACAACATGCGATTAAATTTTAAATGACAGTTGACAGCTCACATCAGACTTAACGTGAACAAACATAGCTATAGCCATATATACACATATATATGTATATACAGATATGTAGATATGAGCTGCCAACAGGATATATGCCAACTGAGCAGCAGGTAAAATGTCATCAAAGCCAGCCAGAGAGTGAGAGAGTGAGAGAGGGGATGCAGAGCAAAGTGGAGCAGCTGTTCAAGCTTGCCAGCCAGATTAAAGGTGGGCGCTTGGGCATGTGGGCGTGGCAACTGTAGCAAAATGCTCTGTGTGCAAGCGAAATTGATAATAAACTTGGCTCCAGCCATCAGTGGCTAAATATTATATGCGCCAGCTGCAAAAGGGTTGCTCATATTCCAGTCCATAAACTTCATGCAGCAGCGAACGAACCGAGGAGCTCTCCACTCTCCTCTCTCAGCGCGCTGCTATTTGTGGCTGTTGAGTCTGTTGAACTTTAGTTCGTACTACTATCTGTTAAGCTCTTAACAGTATTTCCATAATTGAATACTGAACCCAAGTGAAATTGCCTTAGCTGTCTGTTCATATAGATCTACAACGTAAGTTCAGATTTTGTGCGGCAGCTCAAAGTCTTTTAATTTAGTTTATAAACAGCAAATAAATATGAAAACTAATTTCTAAGCTTAAATGGTTTCGAGTTTTAATTAGAATTGTTTTAGGTATATTATACTCCAAGAGAATTTATAATTTTATATTTTTACTTTAACTATAAATCATTTTAGTTATAATATATTTTAAGGGAGTTTATTATATTTTTAATTTTTATTTTCATAATGAATTATTTGAGCTATTTATATTTATTTTTAGCTTAATAATAAATTATCTTAGTTTTTTTTTATTATAAATTAATGTAATATATTTTCACTTTAATTATAAATCATTTTAGTTATATTATATTTTAAGGGAGTTTATTATATTTTCATTTTTACTTGAATAATTAATTATATTTGTTTATTATATTAATAGTTATTTATATTTATATTTTTACTTTAATAATAATTTTTTTTCATATTATTATTTAAGTAAATTTATTTTTACTTTACTTATAAATCATTTTAGCTATATTTTTATTTATTTTATAACTATACATAATTGATTTTAATTATATTATTTTTTATTATATTTTATATATTATATTTATTATATTTTTATTTATATTTAAATGCATTTATATGATGCCTAAATCGAAATTGGTTTCATTTTTTTTATACTTTATTTATAAATTTTTTTATTTATAATAAATTGTTTTATTTATTCTTTTTGTTTATTATTGATTTCAGTAATACTATGCTTTATCTGAATCTAAATTTTAAAATTTTTAAAATTTTTTGTATTATTATTTAGTTTTATATTTCAATTTATTATAAAATAACAAAATGCAAATACATATTTATCATGCACTTCAAGCATTTTATTTAAATCAGCTACATTTGTATAAGACACTAATTGTCTCTATGAGACAAGCGCCCTCACTCTTGGAATTGTGTTAACCAGTGTAACTGCAAGGACTCTCAGCACTGGCCCTGCCCTGCCCCGCGCTGCGCTGCCTTGTTTATAATCAAGCCGTCACCTTCTTTGGCCTGCCTTTGCCCAAAACACGTTCTTTCAGCCGTTCGCATATGCCTACACATGTGCCGAACCGCCACTTAATGTGTGTCCCCCCCTCCCTCTTTGGCGTCGCCACCTCTTGGCTGACAAGGACAGCCCCGCATAGTTGCATAGTTGAACTTTGGCTGCCATTTTACAAGTGTGTGTGTGCCCCTCTCTCTCTCGCTCTCTCTCTCTCTCTCTCTCTCAGTCTGTCTCCATCCCTTTCTCACTCGTTCTTTGTGTGTTTGTGTCCTTGTTTCTACATGCAAATTGAAATTGTTTGCATTGTCTGTTGCTCCGGCTCTTACCCCCTCCCCTAAACACGCAATCTAACCTCGCTGCCAGCTGCTGCTCTTGTTGCTTTTGTTGTTGTTGTTGTTGTTGTTGCTGTCGACACGTAATATAAATTCTCAACAAATTTTAGGCATGTCTCTGCCTAACCTTCTGCACCACATCAGCCCCTCCCCCCCTCCTGCACACCCACGCCCTGCTCCTGCTCCGGCGCCTGTTCATGTCTCATGTTGGTTCTGTGTTTAATTTTCAAATATTTACAGCAAATAATCGCAAATGCGTTGACAACAACACTCAACTTAAATACACAATAGCAAATAACTACAGTCAGCACACATTATGGTTGCCACGCCCACTGCACCGCAACGCCCACTTTTTACTAAATAAAATGTGCCACAAAATGACATTTAATTGTTTTAAATTTTTTTTTGTTGCATTTTAATTTTTCATTTTACTTTTCATGTTGTCTGCCGAGCTGTAGTTGGCTGTAGCTGCGGGGGGTTTGTTTAAGGCCCGGCGAGGTAGGGGTTAGTGGGGTCGGGGGCTTGTTTCTGCTAATGACACTTGTCGCGTGTGCAGATTTCGCGTTTGCTGTTGTTTTTTCTGCCTCCATTTTTCCATTTGCGCGCATTTCCATATTTAATTGCGCATCTTGATAAACCGCGCCTCACTTTTTATGCTACTCCAACCTGCCCGCCTCCCCTATATTCCCCTGCAACCCTTTACAGTTGCTGTTGTAGTTTTTGCCTTTGTTATTCATTAGCTGTTGTTGTTGCTGTTGCTGCTGCTGCTGTTGACCTCAATTTTTATGGCCTGCCACTTTTTTAATGTCGCGTGTCGCAATTTTTTCGTTTCTGCTGTTGCTGTAGTTGTTGTTGATTTTTTGCTTTTGTTTGTTGCATTATTTTTGTCACTTGTGCAACAGTTTGTTGAACTTTTGATTGTATTCTCATTCATTTTTTTTTTTTAGAATTATATAACGAGAAGTGGCACAATTAAGAGGCAAGCGTTACGATTTGATCTTTGTTAGAGGAGTTTAGGCAAATTGTGCATGAATAGGGAATAGAGAATAGAGAAATGAAGTTGATTCAATGTTGAATCAATCAGAAAATGAAATTGAATCAAGAGCGAATCAATTGGAAATTGAAATTGATATAATTGAAAGGCCTTAACATTAATGAGTTCTGTACTTTAATTGAGCTTTTTAGAATTTTTTTGCCATGTATTTTAATATATTAAATATATTTTTATCATTTCAGTCATTTAAGTTCCATTTAATTTTTGTTTTATTTTAGCTGCTATTTCAATTTTCCATTTTCTAAATTTCCTTTTCAGCACACCCAAAGCTCACGCTTTAACTTCCCCTTCTTCAATTTGTTTATAAGTTTTAAAAATTTTAACAATTTTTCTCTCCTGGTTGTGAGCACTATTTCATGAGTATTATTCAGTCGTTCATTCATTCACACATTCCCTCATTCATTTATATTTCATTCATTCAGTTCGCGTCTCTCTGCCCGTTCACACACTCAACATTTTCCGTTTCCACTTCAGCGTGAGAGCCGCAGCGGCAAAGCATTTGATTTCTGTCCATGTCATTTCAAAAGGCACACACACACCCACTTATACCTCCACCCACACACGCACGCACAATGGCAAAAGCCTGTTTAGACATGCATAAATTACAAAAAGGACAGAGCAGGACACGAGTAGACGCATCCACGCGGCATTCCTGCTCATATCCTGTTGCCCATGCCGCAGCGCGTATTTTAGCGGCTTACACACACGCTCGCATGCATTCCCGCCATTTTTCTCGCAATTTTCATTTGTTTTTCCTTTTCGACAGTTGGTCGCGTATTTAAATGCCGACCCCAAAGCCATTTCCAACTTGTTATTCAAATTGTGCGGCAGCAGGAGCAGCAGGAAGATAAAGTCAGGAGCACGAGAATGAGGAAGAGAGAAAGGTAGACAGAAAGAGAGAGAGAGAGAGACGGAAGTGAGCTGTGAGCTAACCGCAGGCATTCAACATGGCGTATGCTTGACATTTAAGTATGCTCTTCGCCCATGTCCCTTTGCCCATTACAGTTACCCCTTCCCCTCTTTGCTTTATCTGCATCTACATAATGCGAGGTGCCAAAGTAATTAGTGCTGCACTAAGCACTCTTACCCTTTTCACATTGTACCTCGTACTTAGACAATTGCTGAATGGCCCCTCGCTTAGCTGCACAGAGCGTGGCTAGACTAAAACGCCAACTGTTATACTGTTATACACTGTTATAATTAGAATGCATAGTTTGTATATAGATTGAAATGTTGTATAGATTGGTAAATATGTAGGGAATTCTTTATGTAGGGAAATATTTAAGAAAAGTGAAGATGATTGGATATTGGTTATAAATTATACACGGAAATAATTTAACAAAAATAGTTCACGAAGATTGAAAATATGCCTTTAAACTCTCATAGTTTGGGTAGCTTAAAAGTTTTAAAAATATGGGGAATTTTCTCATTTTGTATGGGGCTTACACTCAAACGATAAAGAACTATATATTTATATATGTATAGAGAAATATGTACTTATTTTATTTTCACACACAACTTCCTCTATCAATACAAGCTAGCAGTACACTCTACTTTAATATTTTTTGAAATGGGTATTCCCTATTCCATAACTCACTCACAGCATAAATAGTTGATATTTTACAAGAGGCAACCACCACGTCTCTTATTCGAAATATAGGAGCCGAACGAAGCGGCGCGTCGGAAATGAATTTCGTGTATTTCACGTTGCCATTTCATTCCGCACACCTTTTGCTTGTCACCACCTGCCCGGCACGCCCTCTAGCGGCCACGACTGGCAATAAAAAAGGATTAAAATTTATGAAATTGCGCAACTTGCGTTTTTTGGCATTTTCGTTTACGAACAGCGTGCAGCAAGCGACGGCAAAAGGCGAATGGCAGCAGAAAACGAAAATGGAATTTATTCGCCAACGGTTTGCGGCTAAGGCTAAGAATATTTTGGCATGTGCTGCTGGCTATAAATAAACAAATTTTCCCAAAAGGAAGAAGGAGTGGGATCTAAAGGTCGATTCATCGAAAAAGGGTGCAAAATACATAAATCATAGAAAATCCAATCAAGGAAATTAAACTTAAGAGTCTAGATCAATAAGTATAAGATAATATGGATTGCTAGAGTAAGCCAATATCTTAAGATTGAGATAAAGATATTCCAAAGTCTTCTGCAGAAATATAATCATAAATAACAAAGCACCTGGCTATGCTGCTGTTAGATTTTACCATTTGCCTAGGTCGTAGAATAGGGTCTACAAAAGTCTCCTGCTAAGCAAACACTAATAAAACAATAAATCCTTGTTTAGCACATTTTAACACGCGTTTCTGCGGTCTTTTTATGTGTGACCTATTAAAACCCATCCACCCAGGCGGCTTCCCCCGCCCGCCCCCAGCAGGAGGTTGCCTTAAATGTCCCCTTCAACTCAATTATCCTGCGACACGCAAACGCAAGCGCGAGAGCGAGAGCTGAGTGAGTTTAGCAGAAGCTGCTTTCTACTATAAAATGCATAAAAAATGTTCATTACAGGAAGCTTAATTTAATGTAATTGCGTAGCTGGCAAGAGGAAAAGGTGGCACGGTAGGTGACGAGGTGGTGGGGCAAACAAATGTAAATGTCAAAGGAGCAAAGTGGTCGTAGATAAGAAATGAAATGTGCGGCCTTCTGATTATGCTCAAGCAGGCAAATCTCGTTGACTTTTAAGAGATAACGGAAAGACAAGTACTTGAAAAATACAGGGAATTATTAACATACAAAAATTGGATAAGAGTGAGGGACAGTAGGAGCCTAAATATGAATCGATTTGTGTGTGATGTGAAATAATATTGATAATGGGATTTTAAATAAGGGGAATTTAAATTTCATGAGAATAAATTATGATGGTAGCTTAAATATAGGGAATTTTAGGTGAGAAGAGAGACAGCTAATAACTAAAATAATATATTAAATAGTTAACTTTAAACTAGATATATATAACCTCAATCGATAAAGGGAAATTCAAATATAATTCTCCACTATTTACTTTACTTGCACTCATATGCATAATAAACTAAAAGGAGCTTAGAGCTTACAAGAGTAGAATATTAACCCAATATACTAGATCAACTTAAGTAAGCCGAGACTGTTGAAATGCATTTCTCGTGTGCCTTAAACTATGCAACACAAGCAGCAGCAAATCTTAGACAAATGGCTAAGTGGGGGAAGCTGAAGAGCTGAAAAACCGCAGCAGTCAACACTTGCGGCGACAAGGCGCCCGTGGGGGAGGGGGAGAGATGGGAGAGAGGGAGGCAGATTAAGAAGTGAACCAGCTGGGAAATTGCGAAACTGGGAAAACTTGACGCCCAACGCACGCTCAACTTCGGCTCGATATTATGTGTGGGCGAAAAGTTTTCTTTGTGTTTCGCCGGGCAGAGTTTTTGCTTACATTTTGTCGTCGCTTAGAACAAAACAGAAAAAAAAAAAATAAGAAAGGCTCAAATTCGGCTCAGTTTGCGGCGCGAGGCCAAAGAAAAATACAAAGTAAGTATTATTTAATATGTATTAACACACATACATGACGAGGAAGAACAACCAGATGAAGAAGAAGAAGAAGATGGTGGGACTGAGGATGGGGGGAGGTATGGAAAATAAATTAGAAAAGTTGTGGTTCGGCAAAAACTTTGCCCGAAATTGTATAGAAAATTTATGAATTTGATTTCTCACCCAGTCACTCTCTTTCTCCCTCTCTTTCGTTGTATCTCTCTCTCTAATATTATTCAATTAAAAGTTGCTCAGGCAACATTTGCCCAGTATTTAGCCTCAATTTATGTTTATATTTCCGTCTGTTTGTTTTGTCGTTGAGAGATCGAAAGAGGCAAATCAAAGTTTCGCCAGGCGTCAAGAACATGAGCCAAAAATAGAAAAAAAATCGGAATAAATAAGAGAGAAAGAAGAAGAAAAAATGACTTCTGTGGTTTTCACTTTCCGCATTCGTAATGAGAGTTGCCCCAATGGAAAAGCCGAGAATACAAGAAGAGAAAAGGTTTTGGTCTCAATTGCCAAGTGTTTCCCTTTTCGCCTTTCCTTTTTTCGGGTTATTTGTTCGACTGATTGATAGACAAACAGGATATGGGGTAAAGGGCTTAAGTCCCTCGGATTGTTTCTGGCACTTTTTTAATTGAAGGGGTTACAACTGCGGACAGTTATTGAGAGCTGCCTTTGAGAGTTGCCTTCGCCCCACGGCCAGTTGAACTGGGCCTGCGGCGAGCTGATTTGGTTTGTGTATTGACTAAAGTTAATCAACCCTACCAAAGAACCACAAAATAAGTAAATGCTTAAATGAACCGTGCAAGGGACATAACAATTTATCGCTAAATGAGATTGGTTTTGACCGAAAGCTACGGATAAATAGAAAAGGTTTTCAGGAAAATTTAAGAGTAATACAATATGTATTGTTTAGGCATTTAAGTAGATATTTGTTATGTTAAAGGGAAACAATGTAATGATGTAATTTTCTCATCGATTCCGTTCTAAACATATTTTATTAGGAATTTTGTTGAAAGTTCAGACTGATTAGGGAGTAGTTCCATCGATAGATTTGTTTCTCCATTTCATTGCTAATTCCTTTTCATTCTTACTGCATTTCATTTGGCAAATTTCCTATTATATTAAGGGAAAATATGTAAGCTAAAGTAATAATCCGCTTCACTCTCCCTTTCTATTGGGCTATCGCTCTCTAGCCTTCTCCGCCCTATTCAACGGTTTTATAGCGCCCGCTGACTTTGCTGTTTTTGTCTTGAGCGATGCACACACAAATTATTAAGAAACATTCTAACAAACTGCAGACAAAGTTGGCAACAAAAGGCACCCGCTTAATTATACACACCATTAATAACTAAAACCAATTTGTATGCGCAACAAGACGCAGCAACAGCAACAACAGCAGCAGCAGCAACAGCTACTTCCAATGCCACCGCAGTGCACTTTATGTCTACTCCAGGGAAGTCAGCGACGCCGACGCCCACACATACGACCACGCATACACACACACACGCATATGCAGTGCACATAAATCAACACATAAAGCAACACAATAAAAACGGGACAAGCGGAAGCAGCAGCAGCAGCAGCAGCAGCAGCGGCAGCGGCAGAGGCAACGGCTGAACAAAACGCAATTTGTGCAAGCAAAGGCAGTGTGGAAGTTAGTGGAAGGAAAACAGCTACAATAACTGCCAAACAACAATAACAAGCTAAGAGCAAAAGGAGTCAAAGACGGAACAACAACAACAACAACAGCAGCAGCAGCAACAGCAAAAAGCACTGTTGCAAATAAGCAATATTGATGACTTTACTGTGCGTTGGGCCGCCAGGTGGCGCTGCCTAGTAAGGGCTCCTTGCCCAATCCAAAGAGACAATGAAGTAGCAACAAAAACAATGCCTCTGCCAAAAAAAGCGAAACTAACGAGCGACTGCACACACACACTCGCACTCTCTCTCACACACGCGCGCTCATTCACTCTCAGGCAAAACAATGGCAATGATGGCCGTCGGTTTCTGCTGCGTTTAGTCTCTCTCGCTTGCCCTCTCGCTCGCACTCAATCAGCCGGCCGCAGTAAGCAGCTTTTGCTTCAACGGCATGCAAAAGTTAACGGGCTGCAGCTTTGGATTCAGTTTTGGTTTTGGCTTTTGGTTTTGGTTTCGGCTGTGGCTCTCTCGTTTTCCTTTACATTCTTACTTATTTTTTTGTGCATCATTAAATCGCATGCCCTCTCGCTTGCACCGACTTTGCTTGAGTTCCTAGTTATGTTTTCGGTTGCCTCAAGCAGGCAGCAGTAGTAGAAGCCAGTTGCAATCTCATTACACGACTTGGTTTTCGTGAGTTGCCTGGCGCCGCTTTTCCAGGATTTCCCTTCTGCCTTTTCCTTTGCACTGCTCAAGCTACATGTAATTAGCATTTGGAGTATCCTTGTTGTCCCGCTTTTTATTGTTGTTCTCCCTTTCTAATTCCCGCTCAGCAGAGCGAACAATCATTGTGCGCATTTACACGTTGCATTTGCTTTGCCCTTCCTCCGTTTTTTGCCGTTCTTTGCAACCGGAACTGTAATCCTAATGTTTTGCCAATTGGCTGAAAGAAGGATTTGACTTGAAAGTCTATATTGAAAAGTGAAATTTAAATAGAATGCAAAATTCTTTACACTAACTTTTAGTGTAGCTAAGTTTTCTCTTTTGAATAGTTCAGCTACGGATTAAGAGCTTTAACATTTAGTGTTTCACTTTCTTTTGTTTTTAGTACGATCTCTGTAACCTCAAGCTAACCTCAAATGAACTCACAGTTGACTCTCTATTGAACTTGCACTTGCCATTGTCTTTAACTGTTGTTGGAACTAGTTCAGCTTGAACCCCAATGCCAAGCTGCAGCTTATCGCTCCACCTATTCATTGCCTATCAAAACGCACTTAACACAATTGCGAGCCAAAAGTTCTAAGAGCAAAACTGCCATAAAAGTAACTCAGTAACTCAACTCTCCAGTGCCCCTAACCACTTCAGCAAGTCGACTCATGCCCTTCCCCCTTTCCTCCTCTTCTTCTTATGTCTTAGCAACAGGTGCTCTTCGCTGTCAATAGTTTTGTCTTGTCTGCCAACTTCTGCGCTCATTTGCGTTAAACTTAATTGGAGTGAGTGCGACAGACGCAACCAAATTACAAGCAGTCACTGAGAGAAAGGGAGGGACAGATGCTGAGTGAGAGAGCTTAAGTTCGAAGGGGTCAACGTCTAGCTGTCATAATTAGTGAAAATTCGTATCTGACCCAATCTAATGATAAGTCTATGACAATCATACTGACAAAATGACAGGTGAAGGCAATTGGAAATAACACTGCCGAACTGCTGAGCTGCTGAACTGCCGAGTACCTCTATTCATTCAAAAATAACCCTTGCCACACCCCACCGCCTCCTGCTGAGCATCTAGAAAAGCTACTCTAGTTTATAATGCAGTTTGCTTGGGCCGCATTGCAGTCAATGGGTTAAGCCTGCTTTCGTAGCTGTCTCTCTCTCTCTCTCTCTCTCTCTGTCTGTCTGCCTGTCTGCCCGCATTGATGTGTGCTACAGATAGTGCTACACTCGCAGCAGCGAAGGGTGCTCAAGAAGTTGTTTAATTATATTTGTCAATAAATGTTATGATAAAAGTTAATAATAAATATATTTATTAGGCTATATGAATTTTAGTGAAATTATTTATCAAATTTATTCTAGGTATAATTATGCCATAGTTAAATATTAATTTAGTTAGCGATCGTTTAATATTTGTATTTCAATGTAGAGGGATTTGAAATTAATGTTGTAAAATTCTTCCACGGCATCATAAAGTTTTTGTATTTAATAAAAACTAATAATTATGAAAAAGAATTATTAAATTGTATAAACTATGTTAAAGTTACCCATCGAATTTATTCAAGGTATCATTATAATTTAAATAAATATTTATTACCATAGCGCTCGTCTCATATTTTTGTGTATATGTTTTAATACAGGTATATTGAAATATACATTTATTAACATTTTAATATAAGCAAGAATAATAAATTATCGA
Source organism: Drosophila navojoa (assembly GCF_054131105.1). NCBI lineage: Eukaryota > Metazoa > Arthropoda > Insecta > Diptera > Drosophilidae > Drosophila > Drosophila navojoa. The sequence goes on from NC_142892.1 coordinate 18,763,979, forward strand.
TTATTGCCAAATAGATAGTAATAAAACCTTTTTATATTATAAGCATAGCATATTAGCATATTATAGGCAAGACTGTTTCCATACGTAGTTCCACTTACTTTACAAACCGCCCTCTCAAATATTGTATCTGTGTGTCTATGAGTGTGTATGTAGTTGTCTGTGTCATAGTCTGCGTTCAGCCAATTGGCAATGATTAATAATCAAAATGTCGGCGCTGTCAGTTATAAAGTCACTTGACGGTTTAATCAAGTTGTGTGTGAGTGTTGTGTGTGTGTGTGTGTGTGTGTGTGCCTTAACTGTCGATGCTTTGACATGAAATTTGCATGCGGGCTTTCGAGAAGGGCAAAGTGAGAGAGAGAGAGAGAGAGAGAGACAGAGTTCAGAGACGCAGTTGAATTAACTCGACCAAACAAATTAAGCAGTATATATATGCTGCTGTCTCTCCCTTTCTCTGCCTCTCTTTATTCTAGCATTAATTCCAAAAGACAATCATTTTCCATTATAGAATACCCAAAATAAGCCTAGACTGTTTCATAGTTATCCAAATCAAAGGCCTACTTAGCAGGCAACAAAAACGTGGCCAATAAACCGACAGCTGTGGAAACGAAAGCAAATACTGCCAAGTATCTTTAGCTACATATACATATTTATTTATAGCTGTGTGTGTGTGTGCATTAGTGTGTATGCCTAGTCCACCCCTGATGTATCAAGAGGCACAGGCAAGCAAAGAAAATAAACAAAAATTATGACAAGCAGCAGCAAAAAATAATAAAAATGCTAAAGAAAAATTGCAGAGACCACAATTGGATCGAAATGGGGCACACGTTGCCAACATGTGTGTGTGTGTGCGTGTGTGTGTGCGAGAGTGTGGGCGGCTGAGTGGGTAACTATACTAATAAACAGACCCCATATGTATACCAAGTCTTGGGCATAAAAATTCCAAGACATAAAGCCAACTAACACGTAGGAGAGTGCCCCTGCCCATGGCATAGCTAGGCATAGCTCGATTGCCCAGGGGCTTATACCTTGGACATTTTAAAGACATAAATACGAGTGCCTTTTGTGCTGTGCTGGAGATGGAGATGGAGATGGGGGGGAGATTGGGGAGCAGGGCAATAGCAGCATAGCAGCCATATGGTCTAGTTTAATAGATGGCCGGAGGAGATGCAAATTGGTAGCTGAAACTGTTTTTAGGCTAGCGAAGCCAAATTAGTTCATGCAAATTTGTGGGAATTTCACTAAAGATTATAAGCAAATACTTTTATAAAATATTAATAGTTAAATATTCATAAGAAATAGACTCTACCAAAATCTAGAAATATGAATGACGCGTAAAATAAAAATTAACTAATTTTACCAAACAAAATTTTATACAAACTAAAAACTATTTTAAAGAAGTGTAAACTAAATACTTGGCAAAAATATATAATATAAAAAATAAATTACATAAAAATATTTAGCAGAAATTTACATATTAGTATAAATTTTTTCAGAAACTCTGAATTAATTAAATTAAAATTATATTAAATTGCTCGGCATAAAGAGGACTTGAAGAAATTGCATAAACATTAATATTACAATTTGAATTAATTTGAAAATTAATATATTTAAATTGACAAATGTTTGTAAAAAACATAAATGAAATCTATGTTATTTTGTAATATTTCCTATCATATTTTTTAATTATTTTTAAACAAATATTTTTCATTGCGAATTTTTACGTTATCATTATATAACAAAACATTTGCAAATATGTCAAAAGCTTTCAATGTGAAAGTAAACACGTAAAATTATGGTTCGACAATAAGAAAATATTATTTTAATGAAGTACACAGCACAGGCTGCTTGTTGGCTGTTATACAAGAAACTGTTATACAGCTGGCAGCATTGTTAAGTGCTCTGCCACAGCAGCGACTGACTTTCAAATGACCATTAGCGTACGCTGCTCGCCCTCTGGCTTTGTCACATCAAACGAGTCCTTGCCCCTCCGCCCCACTTCCCCCGTTGTCTTGGAAGCCCATTAACAATTTCATTATTCCATGTTTTTCTTTATAAAAGTTCTCCGGGGCGTTTCTTTGGCCGCTTCAGTTGAGTGCACGCCGCGGTCTAGCAAAACTAATCATTTTTAATAACCAATAATTTATTTTTAATCAAAGTTTAATGAAAACTTGGACGTTGCGCATAAGGAATTAAGCAGAGAGTGGACTGAGGCAGAGGTAGAGGTAGAGGCAGAAGCCGAGACTGAGGCTGAGACAGGAACGTGGCCAACTTTTGGGCCAACGAATTCAGTAGCCTTGTCATGCATAAAAATTCAGAGCAGTAGCAGCAGTGGGCGTGGCTGCGATTCATCTCAGATTTATGGCGCAAAGATTGTGCCAGCCAGATAAGTGTGTACATATAGAGTTTACATACATATGTGTAGAAGGTCGTGCAGAAATCAAATCGAAGCAGCCAAGCGAACGACAACACCTCACTCGATTCACTTGTTGCCTTCGCACTTGCCATCTCTGGCGGCGCTGCTGCTGCCCAGTTGCTTGGCCCCCCTTTGCCTTAATTAATTTCTCAGCCAGGTCCAAAAGGGTTACCAGCTCATTATTTTTGCCGGGCTTCTGTCCGTATTTTATTTTATATTTCTCTTTTTTTTGCTGCCATACGAACACTTGCACAGCCCGGGGACCTGCAATTGCTTTGATTGTCCACAACAAACCGCCAAGATCTGGACAACTGGGCAAGGAAAAAAAAAACAACGGTGGGCGTTATTCTAAGGGAATTACAAGAGAAGGTAGGACGACAGAGGCGTAGTCAATTGGCCAGCTGCCAGAAGGGGGAGATTGAGACTCTCTGTCTAGAGAAATGCAAGTAGTGAGTGGGAGATAGATAGAGGCAATGAGAGAGAGGGTGAGAGGAAGTAGAGTGAGAGAGTTATACAAAAAATGCAAAAATAAAGAGAGAAAGTCAGAGAGAGATGTAGAAAGAAAACGAAGGGAAGGTATCGAAAGTTGGGGGAAATGAAAGCGAAACGGAGAGAGAGATTGAGAATATTTACCTATTTATAAAATTCATTTCTGTTTAATGTTTCAATGCTCCTTGTGCTAGTTTGTTATACGTATAACAGTTTAATTTCTTCATTCGCTTAATTATTGCAATTCCAATTTAACGCCCCCTCTTTGACTACTTCACTGGCTCGCTGGCGAAACACTTTTAGCCAAGTTTGGTTCGACTTTTTGCGCCTCTGTGCAGTCCAAGCCATGCCATTGCCCGTTTAGTTGCTTGTTCAGTCTGCTGTCTTCAGTCTTTGTCTTTTTTCTCTCTCTTTTAACTGTCTGTTCGCCTTCGCCTTGGCATCTGAAAAATGTCGCTGGTTAACTTGCTTTAAGTATAGTTTGCTTTGGCTTTGATTGTCCACTTGGCGGACAGCCGCCCACTGGGGTTACTTGCAGCAGCAGCAACAGCAGCAGCAGCAGCAACAGCAACTGCAGCAACAGCAGCAGCAGCAGCAGCAACAGCAGCAGCAGCGCCTCCTGCTGACCACAAGATGATGATGACAATTATTGCTACTGTCCTTCACCCCTGCTCCCTGCTCCCTGCTCCCTGCTTCGTCTCTTGCCGTATTGTTATCGAGCTCCGAGTCTGAAGTCACTTTTCCTCCGCCGTCTGTCTGAAGTGCTTTTTATGAGTTTTCATTTGCTGACAGCCAACCGCAGACCAACTGCCACTTACATCTACCACTATTACTATTACTATCACTATTATTATTATTATTATTATTATTCCCCTTATTGTTATGTTTAGCTCGAGTCTCACTCGTATTTTAAGCAACGTGCAACAATGGCGCGACAATTATTCTGTGTACTCGACTGGAATGACTGTGCGGCTGGCCTGTCTACCGGATCGTCGGATCATAGAATCTCCTATATCCCCATGGCTTAAGCTCTTTGGCTCTGCGTGCCATTTCGTTTTCGCCACTGAATGCCGCTCATCAACTCGACGCGACGTGACAAGCAATTAATTAAAAAATTAAACAGAGGAGCTGCCGTGCAGAGGGCGCTGGCAGCAGCATTTGATTGACAGCCAAAGTCAATGAAGAAGAAAAACCAAGCAAGAGATATAAAATTGCCCTAAAATAGATCTCGACTCAGCTGGCTGCAATACCAATGCCAATGGTCATGTTCATTGCGCCTTTATGGCCAAACTGCTGGCCACAAAATTTGTGTGGCCATAAAACGAGCGTTGGCCAATGATAATAATTGGCCAATGATGCACATGGGAAAAGGCCAAATGGCCAATTGGCCAGTTGCTGCTGCTGCCACAGTTGTTGTTGTTGTTGTTGTTGTTGTTGTTGTTGTTGCTGTTGTCATTAGGCGGCTATTAGGCCATAACCATATATGCGAGGCGCTCATCTATCGATCATAAAAAGCCACAGTCACAGTTTGTCCACTCGGCCAGCTGCTACCCCAAATGACAGATGACATTTCGAGTGCTCAAACGTTGTACATTGTTGCCGTGGCTGTAACTAATTTTTTTCTTTTTGTTTGCCCAAAGAAAAACATGACTAAATACGCAGAAAAAGTCAACTTACAGATTTATTTATGTACTACGAAGGCTTCTCATTATCGGGCCAAGTGATGTTAGCATATGCACTAAGATGAAGGATGTGACTGGCCGAAAGTACATACATACATACATATATACTAACTACAGTATGTGTGTACAACACGTACCCTAGACAATGCTGACCAAAAACAAATTCCAATGAAATGTGACAAGACAAGGCACACGCAGGAGGAGCAGCAAAATGTAGGAGGAGGAGGAGGCGGAGGCGGAGGAGTGCATGAGGAAGCTGCGCACATGTTTGGGCATATACAACGCAAAAGTCTGTGGAAAAATTGAGTGGGAAAGAAGAAGCTGCCGACTGCTGACTGCCGACTGGCGACTCCTGCTTGCTGACTGCTGACTGCTAGCTGTTGCCTGTTTGCTGTTGGCTGTTGGCTGTTGGCTGTTGGCTAAGTGAGCTTCGGCAGCCACGGCACGAGTGTAACAAACAGCCATAATGGATGCATACACAACATGGCAACAACAACAACGCCACGTTGACAACATGGCTCAAATGTCAAGCAATGGTCAACGGCTGTTCGCAGCCAAGTTGTTGTTGTTGTTGTTTCTGTTGTTGTTGTTGCTGCAGTTGCTCCTTCATCTATTGTTGCCTTGGCTATTGGATTTTACCATATGTGTCTGTGTGTTTGACTCGATGTTGTCGTTGCTTGTATTTTACATGTGCCCATCTCTCTCTATCTCCTTCACTCTATCTCTCTTTCTCTCAGTCACAGCTGGGATTCCGGCTTTGCTTCGTTTCCGCCTGCCAAACATTTTGGGAAAATTTCAAAAACCTCCGCAAAACTTCCACTCCCACAGCTACTGCTGATGTGTGCATTCGCATCTGCATACCAGGTACCACAATAAGTTGCCATACAAGGGCACTTAGACACTGGCCTGACGATATTTGCATGATTGGCTGCTGAGCCCTGCTAAAAAATGCATATGCCGGGTCATAAGTCGACGTGTGCACTTGGTTTGACGACTTATGAATAGATTACGCACTTCTAATAGTCTGCTCGGGGCTATTGCAAATGAAAATGTGAATATCTAATATACTGTGTAAATGTCAATTAAGGTATAACAGTTTGGTAAACAGTGTGTAGTGTGTATAACAGCATTAGTTGACTTTGCAATTTGACTATTACAGAAATTTCAAAATGTATAACAGTTTGTATAACAGTTTGTTCAATTCGAAAACAATAATAAATATATTTTCATAAAAAGTAAATATATAAGAATATAAATTTGATTGTAAACCAGTTTATATAATAATATAACAGTTTCATATGAAATTAAATATATATATCTATGTATAACAGTGTAAATATCTTTAAAGATTTTTTAATTTTGTTTTTTTTTCCAGTTTGAATTTATTTGAATATCATATATCATTCAAATGTATTCTTATTTTATTCGGGTATAGAAAAAGTAGAATGAACATTTTTCAATTAGTTCCATATAACAGTTTGAGTGATTGCTTACATTTAGCTTTACTAATAAACCAAGAGTCAATCAATCAAAAGTCATTCAAAGTATCGCACAATCCGCATGCGTATAACAGTTACAAGTATCTCTCATTCCGGATCGCCTCAATCAAGAGTCAAAAATGCACTTTGGAAGCCAACGGCAACAGCCAGAGCCAACAGCGAATCGCACTTGAGCAGAGACAGCGTCAAAATGTCGCTCAAAAAATTGAGACGCGCAAGGGGCAAGGCAAAGTTCCGCAGCGGCAGCGGCAGCGGCAGCGGCAGCAGATGAAAAACTGCACTTGAGGCGGCGCGCAGCGGCTGATGGACAAGTGCAGATACCAGATACCAGATACCAGATACTGACTCTCCACTTTAGTCCACTCTATATGTATACCTAGAGCCAGAGCCAGAGCCGAAGCCAAGGCAATTGGTGTGGCACGAAAAGCCAAGAGACATGCCTCAGCCAAGGGGAAGGCTTGGCCAATTTTTCACACCGAAAAAGAAAAGCGAGCGAAAAGCGAGAGACTTTAGTTTGTTTTTCGTTTTTTTAATTTTTGTCTGGTATATACATATATCTATATATATATATATTTTTTTTTGCGTGAGTTGTACAACAATTTGTTATCTGTGCATTTGTATCTAAACGTTGCATTTAACGGTACACAGACACAGCCGGGGCACGCATTGGAGTCTGTGGTGTTGCGGTTGAGGTTGTTGTTGTTGTTGTTGTTATGCAAGTGTTGGCAAAACATATTGACACTCAACACTTGGCCAAAAAAAAAGCGCTTTGGCATTTCATATAAATTACGAGAAATAAACGAAAAAGTATCTCAGCTAAATGTATCTCAATTGTATGACAACAACAACAACAACAACAGCAGCTGAGCTGGCAAAACACTTTTGACAAGCTTCAGCTGAAGCTGCATCTGCATCTGCCTTGGCATCTGCATCTGCCTTGGCATCTGGATCTGCATCTGCTTATGCACCTTGAGCTGGTTTTCCTGCCAGTTGCATGTGGAAAGGGTTTGCGGGGGCATTCATTAAAAATGATTTATGTGCGTTGTCAATTTCGAAAATTATTTATAAGTTTTTATAGTTTATTTATGCTGTTTTATTAATGTTAATTTATGTATGCTTAGCCAGCCACGCATGTGTGTATCCATGTATCTATGTGTGCGTATCTGGCTGATATTTTCACACACAACACTGAAGTTGATTTACAGCAGCTGCTTTTTATTATTTTCTGAGCTGTGTGCTAGCTCCTAGTCCAATATGGACACGGCCTAATTGGAGCCCCGCCTCACGCATTGCCACACACTCAAAGCGCGAACGTGTGTCCGAGTCTCGAGTCTCGATTTGCGGTAATACGAAACGCACTTTCGAAATGCAAAAAATTATGATTTATGGCCCAGCCTAATGGGCTACATTGTGCAGATTTTGCGGTTTACACCGGATTGGTCACACTTAAAAGCAATTTACCTAACTGGAATATTATAATTTGTTTTCTAGCATACATTAGGTTATGCTTATGAGTTTGAAAACAAACAAGTTTCTGAGGTTCTTGGGTCATACTGAGTAGTCCTTAAGTTAATCTTGGCTATATTGGGGATAACTTAAACTAATTTTAAGCCTATGTAAAAGTTTTTTTTTAATCTTTAAGTGCTGCCCTAACCTCAATTTGCTACATCCTAACCTCACTTTTGCACTCCAAATAGAGTTGTTAATCAGCTAATATTATAATTAATTGACTTGGGTCATGTTTGGTAGTCTTACGGCATTAAAATACTGCGTGAGGCTCAGTTCATTAGAACTTAACCTCACTTTTATGCCATCCTAAAGCCGTTTATGAGTTCTAAAATAAGTTATAAACTTATTTAACAAGCTTAGGTCTTGTTTTCTGCCCTTTAAAGTATCGACCTTAGCTCACTTTTAGTTTTACTTATGCCATTTTTAATTGAGTTGACTAAGTTTAAACTATATCAAGCCAACTCAGGTCAAGTCTGCTGATCTTAACTTGTTATAGTGCTGCCATAACCTCAATTTGACAACAACATAACCTCACTTAAATGTTACTTCACAGTTATAAGCTGTACGTTTGTTGTAGCTCTTTTTCTTGATATATTTCGAGATAAGTAGAGCTAAAAAGCACATTTCAAAATTGTTAATGGCCAGGTGACAATCCAAATGTCAGCTTGTTATACATTTGGTCATTTTTTTCCAGCCATGGATCGAGGCTTAAAATATGCCATTTTATTTATCTGTATGTAAATTTATGACACTCCAAGTGGAGCCGAATAGCTTGACTTGCAATAATTATGACTTCTTGGCGTGGCACACAAGTATTTCTTTCAGTTTTCAGTTCTCTTTTAATGTATATAAAGCCCATTTTTCTCTTTATCATTTCATGTTTTTTTTTTAGATATAGGTATATATATATTTTGCACGAGTCATGGTGACGTGTATTGACGCTCCATAGCCGAGGAGGCACTTGACAGGCCGTTTCGAGTGGCATTTGGAGAAACCAGTCTCAAGTGCCACAGAACGATCTGAAGTGGGAAGCTGCGGTTAGAGAGCTTGAGCGTACAAAAAAAATGTGAAAAAATGCTGTGCGTAAGGCAGACTGAAAGCCAAATAGACGCCATGCTTCACATGCTAAAAAAAAGGCAGCAGTTGATGAGACGAGAGCCTGCATTACGGTTCTGAACAGTTCAAAATGTGTGGCAAATGAAAATATTTACACTCTGCTCTGATTTTGTTTGCTAGCACAAGTTTCAACCGGTTTCATTAACAATGTCTCGTTAGCTTGCTCCACAAAAGACAACAAATGGGCAAGAGCAAACAACAAAGAGAAAGAGGGAGAGAGAGTGAGAGAAAAGAGTGCGCGGGGCAGGGAGTTTTCTTAAACAATCATCATTAAAAAAATTTATATTGTATTGACTTGAATACAACAATCGAATTGACGAGCTGGCGATACGCTTTCCAACAGGAAAGAATTTAATGAAAATGGAAGTGAATCTAGACTGGAAATGTTAAAAAGAAATAATTTGAAAATGCAATAGATCTAGACTATAAATAAAACAATTAATTTATAATATAAATAATATAGCTCTACTCTTAAAATTATATAAAAATATGCAAAAGCATTTATGTATGTTTAGAAATATAAATTAGATTAATTTCATTGAACATTTATATAAATATTTATTTAATTTTAAAATATGAAACAGATTAGCTTCAAGCTGCGGCTTTAAAATCAGATATTGTGGATATTTATAAGAAATTTAATTACATCTTATGTAGATGACAAAATCAGAAAATCAGCAACTTTATATAATATTTACTAATTTATATTAAATAATAATCTAAATGAAAGAGATCTGGGAACAGAATTTGTTTAATAATTGTCAAACTTTGTCCTTTAGCAAATGATACACAATCTCTCTCTCTCTCTCTCTCTCTCTCTCTCTCTCAGTCTCTCTTCCTCTCTATCTCTATATATATAGTATACATAGTCAGCTTCTTTGTAGCTGGCGTAACTTCCTTTGCCATGGGAGCCAAACAATAAAATCGAATAAGTTCGGTTTATGGCATAATTATGCTACTCTGGCTAAGTGGCATGGACAAGTTGGCTGAAGTGCAATTGGCAGCGATTGTAAAGCGCTTTCCCATTTTCCATTTGCCGCACATGCGATTTTATTTTAATTTGTTTTTTATTTTTTATCTCTGTTCCAAAAGCCTGGCAAAGTTGTTCGAGTTAATCAGCGGCAGCAGCCATAGAATTAATTGGCTCTATTTACAAACAGTTCAAGAGTTTCAGCTGCTGATGTTGTGTCTCTGTGTGTGTGCGTGTAAGTGGCTCAGAGTGCATATCAATGTTGAATTGATGGCCAATGAGCTGGCAATTACATGCGTATCTGCATGCATGCATATATAGAGTGCCATAAAGCTGCTTAATTGTTGTAAATTAGCTAATGGGGTCAATAAAAGACAGTTATCTAACCAGCTTCATATATCAGAAATGAGGTTAGTGCACTTACTACCAACGGATATAGACAAGTTTTGAGTTTGTAGCCAGTGAAAACAGTGAAACATACCTGAAATGATACAAGGGAAAGAGAAATTAATTAGTTGATTAAAAAAATTATTAAAAAATTTGATTAAGGTCAGATTATAGTTTATGTCTTTATATAAATTCAGCAAAAAGGTTCTTCAGTTCCTAAACTCTTCTTCATATGGACTTTCCGTCTTCTCATACAAGATCTTTTTCAAGTGTTAAAAATATTGTTTATCTATAGATATTTGTTACTACATTTTCTGTTCACTTTCAATTCACATTTTTAGGTTCTTCATATTTGTTTCTCTCTCGCATTCCTAAGCCTCTTAACGTTGTTAAGAAACCTTTTCTTGCTGCATATTTTGCACCATATTTATCATATTATTGTCATTTAAAGAGCTCACACATCTCGCTTTGCTTTTCTAATCTCAACTTAACCTGGTGACCTGCCAATAGCCACACAAGTGCCGCATAAGTTCTCATCATTGTGCCCCATCTCAATTTTCCTGCAGCTAATTTCCAACACATTTATAATTTTCCCAGAGACCCGCTCTAGACTTAAGTCACAAGTAACTTCATGGAGCACTTTGGGTGTTCGTTTACATGTTTTTGTTGTTGTTGTTGTTGTTTTCTACTCTGCATTCTAAGTGCCTTGTAGACTCAGAGCAAGCACAGCCAACTCAACTCCCCCTCGCTCGCCTCCTCGCTCCTTTGTAGAGTGTGAAAAAACATAAAAAGGCCGCGCTTCAAAAATAAGAAGAAACTTTTTGTTGTTGTTCTCTTGCTACAGAAACTAAAAAAAAAGTAAAAACCTCTTTTACATGACACGACACAATTTGCAAGCTTTATTGTTGTTGTTGTTGCTGCTCGTTCATTCGTGCGTTGTTGTTGTTGTTGGCTGTTGTTGTCGCTTCGACATGTTTGTCTGTGGCTTGGCTGAGTTGCCGACGCGATGTCGACCTGGTCGCCACTTGGGCTAGAGTAAAGCTAAAGTCTCTAGACCGACTCGCTTTGTCGCTTTGGGCCACTTTGTTTATGCGTGTGAACATTTTTTGCCCAAAAACTTTTCATCACATAAAATGTTTCGAGAATTTTATGGTTTTCCTAGACGAAGAAATTGGAGTAAGATTCAGCAGATGTGAGAGGCTGAAATTGAAGGCAATTAAGATGAAATCTCTAGCTCTCTCATTTATTATATATCTCTGTCTCTGTTTACATTAATTTAAAATTTAAATTTGCACATTTATTTAACAAAAGCCAATGTCGTATTGATTGAAAGCCAAACCGAAATGCAAATCAAATAGCAAAAAACAAATATTATGCACATTATTAAATAAATAAGCGACAAATGAGCGAAAGTATGAAAATGAAATGAAAATACAAACCAAACCAACAACAATAACAATAATAATGATCATAATAATAGTGGAAATTATTCGTTAGGCTGGCATTTTGGGTGTATTTGTGGCGAGCGCTGGGTAAACGCATTTAATTGCCGTCTGATTGCTATTAACATATCGGCAAACTTCAATTAATTGGCAATCAATCATTTTTAATGAAACAAGCCAAGATGGAGAACTACGTAGAACCGGCGACACTATCGACAGCCTTCGATCTAGACAAGAAATGGCAAAAGCCACAGCGACGAGGAAAACTCCAAGTAAAGAAAATAAAGCAATATCGCGGGAAAAACGTGCCCCAAACCAACTTGGCCAAGCGATTGACAAGCGGTTGCCATCTGCCTCTCTATCTCTCTCTCTCTCTCTTTGTCGTTCTCTCTCTCTCTCTTTCGACCTGACTCGAGTGAGTGGCAGACAGCATTACCTGCGCCTGTTGCTGACTTGAGCCCCATGGCATGCCATGGCTGCTGGCCAGTCAGCCAAGTTAAGTCGGCTTGCCGTTGTTGGCTAACGTGTTGCGGGTGCAGCTGTGGCAACTGTCGTATCCTTCACGTATATTTCAGGGCTGGCAGCCTGGCCTTATCGTTAAGGCCACTTCAATGGCTCACCAACTCAACTACTAATCAAATCAACAATTGCGCCACATGAAAGTGTGAATGAATAGCTGTCAATTAAAGTATCAATTGCTGCCAACAATCAGATAGGAATTTAGAAAAAAAAAAAAAAAAAAACAGAACAATTATACATTATATTGAATTCAAGGGAACTATGGAGAGAGAATTGCTAACAAATATGTGATTCGCATATATTTATAATTGACTAATGTTTGCATTGAGCTGTCTTAAAGCCAAGATAGATTGAAGACTTCAGATGACCTGTAGCACAACAATTTTTATGAAATTCAGTTTATGTCATTCATAACAAATATTAATGAAATTTTAAATTGAAAATGAATAGAATTTATAGAATATTTATATTGTGGTAGATATTACTTAAATGACTTAGATTGATGACAAAAATATAGAGATAATCTAAAGAATTACTTAGAGAGGTAATGTTCCAAAAGTAAATATCAACAAGTTATTGATGCATGCATAATAAATAATAATATGTATTAATATAATTCCTACAATTTTAATAATAATGATACGAATATAATATATAATTGCTGGCAAGAAAATATGAAATATTTTATGATCTAATAATTAATAAAAATTAATAAAATTATATATCAAAATTGCCAACAATTAAATCAAAATTTCTTTTTCATATTTTACTTAAAAGATCAAAAATTATATTAAAATACGTACTAAAAAATCAAAAAAATTAAATTAATCAATATATATCTATTGAAAATGCCTTAGTTATTTTTCAGTACATAATTGATTTTTTGTAAGATATAAGCAAAACCAATATACTCATTTCACTTTCGTGAATGCGCATAAGAATCCCTGCAAGTCTTTTGCACTCTGTTAGAAATTCACAATTCCCATTGAAATTTAATTTCAGTGAATTCTTTTAGCAGTTCAATTTGCAATGATCTAGTAAATGCGTTGGCAAACCCTAGTTGTTGTTCTATTAACGGTTATGTGAGAATTTACATGCCATTAAGCTGGCCATTTGGCAGAGCAACAACAGAGCGCCCACAAAATATCTGAACATATTCAAACAAATTTATTTGCGCCCCGGCAATTTACGAGCTTTCATTTAACAACGAGCAACGAGATGAGAAGGCGAAAGGCGAAAGACGCAGAATAAACCTCTAACGGGGCGCATAATTAAAATGTTAAAGCAAATGAGGAAGTTGTTGCTGCTGCTGCTGTTGGAGTGTGGCAGAACATGGAACACGAGCAGCAGCTTGCAACTCGCCAACTTGCAACATGTGAGGCAGCTATGCAAGTTGCCTGCTGCTAGATTCAACTTTCAAGTCGAGTCGCGCATGCGCCTGACGCAAATTAATTTTCAACTTTTCATTTTTCTTTTTTTTTGCTTTTTGTTTTCTTTGAACATGGCTGTAGATATAATATTATGCTGAATACCTGGGGCAGCAGGTGAGGGCAGCTGCTGCTGCTGCTGCTGAGTCGCTTAGCGATTCAACTTAATTTGCCAGTTGACTACAATTTTTGACTCGTGTTGCTTTGCTGTACTTACTTACGCCCAGCTAGTTAGAGCGCATCGCAGCGCTGTCTCTGCCTTTGACTGACTGAAGTACTACATGAATAGTTGCACCTTCAACCTGTTTCACTGCCTGCCCCTGCCCCTGCCCTTGCGCTGGCAGAACTTTTGCATGTGCTGGCAGCACAGCTCATGTGTGAAACGAAATGCAAAATAAAGGAAAAAGAGAAAAAAGTGTTTGAGGACAACATCAGTTGCAAGCAGTTGCACAACGTGCAACAAATACACATTTCGGGGCCACGCACGCACCTCTTTATTTTCCCCAGGAAAGGAAAAGCCTCGAGCTGTTGTGTATCTGAGTACGTCTTTTCGTAGCTGGGAAATTTGTTGATTAAAGTTGTACAGAACTTTTTAATTGCTCGAATGTACCTGGCTCAGTACACACACACACACACACACACACACACGCACAGACATCTATTTTGTAATGAACCGTTTTCAAGATTCACCTGAAGATTGTTTAAGCAAAAATTGTAAATTGTAAAAATGCAAAAAAGTAAAAAACTCGATGCATGAAAACTTTTGGCTTTCGCTTGCGTGTTTATGATGTTGACTGGAGTTTAGCCCAAGTTTGAGCACAAAATTGGAAAATTGATAAAACCCGACAATTAATTAAGCTAACAAGATGTTGGTTTCGTCGAGAAATACACGAAACTAACTAGCAAATATTTAATAGCACAAAAGTTTGTTTACCATGAGGTAAGAGAATGTTGCCCAAAAGTTGAAATATATTTTGCATAAGTGCTGGTAGTTGTTTTAAGAGCTAGAGATGCTAATCCTTACAATGATAATGATATAATACAGATTAATGAACTGAATAACTATCTCATATCAACGCAAAGAACTATTGAATTAATATTTTATTATTATAAAACTGGTATACTATAAAGAAACTGTTATATTTTAGGACAGTTCTCACTCCATTTCCCGTTATATGGTTTATTCGTTTTTAATGTGAAACTGATTTTAGAGACTTAAAGCTCAGCTAGAAGCCATAAAAACTTGTAAAGCGAACTTGCTATAAAGAGAAACGTAAACTCTTTTCTAAATTTTATTCTTATTCCTAATTTACATTTACGATTATTGAAAACTGTTATAAATTTCTACAGATTTCTTGAACAAGTTTCTGCTAGAAGTTAAAGGAATTGAGTAAGATTATAATACATTAAAGAATCTAATATTCCAGCCAAGAATCACAGCTCCGCAGATGCAGTTACTTTATACTTTAGGCCATTAAAATGGCATTAAAAAGTGTTTTATAGAAAACAAAAACATTTCTCAACTCGGCTATCAACAGCTAAACACTATCCATTTATATTAATTATTTATACGCTCAGTCAACTTCTAACTTCTCCTTATTCAATATTTAAGCAGCTTTAACTGCAATTGTTTCGGACTAATTCTGGCACGCCCCTTAAAACCTTTTGCATGCCATTAAATATTAGATATTTGCTCTGGCCCATGCCCCATAAAAATCAAGTTTAATTTTTAATAATCCGATCCAGTGCACAGCAAAATGTTTCCTTGCAGCAGCAGGAAGCTGAGGGCAGACGATTTAGTCGTCGCTGTGCGATGATCTATGGCGCCTGTAGTCAAGATTTATGCTCAGATTGGAATAATATGCAAGTGAGGCATGTGAAAGGAGCAGGAGTCGGCGTCAGAGGCAGGGGCAGGGGCAGGGGCAGAGGCCAGGCCGATAAGCCATTAAAGCTGGCGAAAAACCTTGTGCTTCGAGCCTTGTGTAAAGAATAGTACAATAAAATAAATAAGAAATTGTATAAATTTATGGGGGAGGGCCAGCAGCCAGCAGACGGTAGCCGACCGACCGTTGGCAGTCGAGTTAGTTCGTCAGTCCGTTGTCTTACACTACAAATACACATATATACATATATGTATGTGTATGTACATATGTGGCTTTGCTTCCTGCACTTTGGTAGTCGTTCTCCTCCTCTTTTCTCTTTTTTTTAGAATTTAATTGGACATTATATCGCATATTCGCATATTCTGCTGCTGCTGCTGCTGGGCAGGCTAAATCAATGCCTGGCCATATATCAAATTGTGTTAAAGCCAAAGGCAAGCAAACGGCTAAGGATGTTGGGACAACAAACGGTAATGGCCATGCTCTATTGTCTGGCTCCAGCTGCTCGCCGAGTGGGGCATTATTTATGGTTAGCCATTGCCACCTTCCCGCCCGTCCACACTCAACTCGCAGTTCGCAGCTCGCATTCACATTCACATTCGCACTAATGCACACTTGGCATGTCGCAATCGCTTGGAGGGCGTCTGCCCTGCCCAGCTCTCTCTCCACTCTTCACTTGTGGCGGCTAATGTGTGAAAAGTGTCTGGGAACAGCGGCAGCTGCAGCAGCGGCAGCGGCAGCGGCATCATCATCGACAACAGCGCCACTTAGTCGCCATTCATCGAGGACTGTCTTTTGACAAACTGCTCGGCAATGATTTGCCGAATTACACAATTGAAACCGAAATAGAGGAGGAGGAGAGCGGGGCTGGCGGCTTATTCGCATGTGAGCAGACGCTGGCTCCCACACTTGGCTCTAATCAAATTTGCTTATTGCGCTCATCAGGCATCGCGACAGATTTTGGCGCTCAGCCAAGTCAGAATCCAGTCAATTGTGAATAAGCGGATAAGCTGGGCCACAATTTCAAGGAGCCACCGCTGTCCGGCCTGATAGCTGTCGCTCCATCTCGAAATCCTATTGTTGTGCACTGCGAGACAATCTGGCCACGCCTACGAGCACATTTTACGCTGGCGCCAGTTACTCTTCATTTTATATTTCTTTTTTTTTTCAAATCGGCTTAAAATTTTAAGCGCTCTACGCCATTTTTTCATTCATTATGATTCTTTAAGATGTTTACATTTGTGCCCAGGCCTGGATAATGGAGGAGAGCCAGAAAACTATAAGCCAAAACAGAGCCACAAGAGAGAACCAAAATAATCTCATTTGCATAAAGCTTGACAGAAACTTGTCACATAAATTGACAAATTGCCATAAAGAATTAGTTTGCCTATGTATAGAAATATATATATATATATATATATGTATATGTACATATATACTTTGCATTTGATGCGCATAAATTTAATGAAGTCTGATTGTTATTGCCCACTAAATAGGAGCGAATAAATTTTAGATTGAAAACGTAGGCAAACACAAAGAACGAGTCGACTCGGAAGCCATTCGAGTTGCAAACAAAAATAAAATAAATATATAAATTATTTCGCTTAGATAAAAGCTGTTCACAGTTTACGCTTAGGCATTTGAGTTGAAAGCAAAATTGAAATAAATATATAGCAATAAAATATACATTAGATAAGAGCAGACAATAAATTTTAAGCCTGAGTTCTTTATTTAAAATACGAAGTGGAATATATTACAGCAAATCCAATAGGAGCTAAGTCATGCCATATCTATGTATCTATATATCTATATCTATATATCTATATATGTATATATCTATATATCTATATATCTATATACCTATGTATCTATGTATCTATGTATCTATGTATCTATGTATCTATGAATATATATATGATGTTACTATAAATATATCTTCGCCTTGTAGCTATAGGTCAACTTTGCCCCGGTTGACAATAAAACTGTTTACATATCTAAGCTCAGCTCTGCTGCTCACATCTTTCTCTGCTTCTGCAAAGATGACATTTTAATTGGGGGCATGCTTAACATATCAAAAAGAAAAAAAAAGTGAAAACGTAAAAATAAAAATGTCAAACTGTCCAGCTAGAAGAGTCCCATATGCTGTTAAGGCAACAGAGAGCGGAAAAAAATGTAAATCCTAATATTAAGCTGCGCATTAGATGTGAATTATGCTGGACCCTAATTAATGTTGACATGGGAATATTTGTGATACCTTGCAGTCCCACGCGTCCTGTGTCTCAGCTGAAAAAATGCAAAAGAAAAAACATAAACCTATAAAAATCCCTTAGATTAGTGCGTTAACAATGGGTCAACGCTGGGTCACTGGGACGACAAGTGGATTAAGTGCGACCCAGAGAAATGTCTACCCTTGTCCATAGATTAGTCTGGCATTCCATTCCATTTCATTCCGTTCCGATATGGCTCATGCCTTTAAAGCGCATTTAAAGCCAGCTGTGCTCAAGGCCAAAAAATAAAGCAAATTTGCTAAATGTACTTCGTGCTCATAATTAATTTTCTATTTTTGTTCTCGCTGGTGTCAAATTGCAAACTTTTTGTCGCACCCTATGACAAGTGAAACTTTATCACATAATTAAATAATTTTTACAAGTGACTTTTGCTGTTTGCCTCAGCTGCGAAAAAGTTACGGAAAGCAGGCGGAGGGAGTATAGAGACCACGGCTCAACTTTTTCTCTCACCTGCATAAATTACAATGCCCCAGCATTTCTAATAAATCATAAAATGTGAAAATGCTTACAGTAATTAAATGGCAAATAGAGGGAGAGAGAAAGAGTAAGAGAGAGGGAGCTAGACAATGGCTACAAATGGAAAACCGATGAAAGCGCGAGCTTAATGAAAGGGAAAAATCTGCCCAGATACCAAACATGACTAGGCATATAAAACACTTCTATAGAGTATCTATATGTATGTATATATTTTCATTTGTATATCTTTTGCATGTATATACAAATTTATCCCTGTAAACAGCTCATTAATGACGCTGCATTGTCTCGCTTAATCTATCTTTAGTCTTTCGCAGAATTTAATTGAAATATTGCCTGAAGATAAACAATATTGAAAGCGAAAATTGAACGATCCAATGCATTGTTATCCTGTACTAAGCTCAAACAAAGGGCACATAAATCTTAAAGCTATGCAACTCGGCAACTTCTTTGGGTACTCGACTCTTCTCTTCTATAAAACGCTATACCTCTCCCTCTCCCTCCCTCTCTCTCTCTTTGTCGTGCTGGCAATAAGCGTTCTTCTCGTGCTCGACTTGGCATTTAAATTGCCGCTGACTTGCGTCGACCTCTGAGAACACAATGCAAATACAATTCTTGCCAAACTATGCCGCCTGCTTGTTTCGCTTGTTAACCAACTGCAAAACCGACAAAACCAAGCGAAAAAAAAATTAAAACTAAAAGAATAAAAAATAAAAACAAAAAGTCAAGCGAAATCCACAAGAATCTTCAGCATTTTGCATACGAGAGTTCAAGTCGAGTGGGGTTGACGTTTGAATACCCAAAGACAGAACATATGTCAATTGGGTAGATACGACTAGTCGAATAATATGTATTAGAGCAAAAATCAGAATATAGAAGTAGAAGAACTTAAATTTAAGAATTTTATAAAAATATTTTTAGACAATTATATAACGCTAACAATAAAAAATACTGAAATAAACAGTAATTTAACTAACAGAACAGTATTAAAATACTAGAAAATTAAAATATTTGTATATTAGAAATCTACTGTAAAAGTAAGGTAATAGTAGACTTAAGAAAAATACTAAATAATATACTGAGACTAATATACAAAATACTGTAAAAGTACTATAATAGTAAACTAATAGTAGACTTGAGAAAAATACTAAATAAAATACTGAGACTAAAATAAAATACTAAAATAGAGCAGTAAAACACTAAAACACTGAAACACTAGAATATACAATAACTGTTTACATTTCATTGCCATCAATTCAGATATACTTCTCGTTTACCAGAGTATCTAGCAGCCGATCATTATTCGAATAGCCTACGAGCTTCTGCTACAGCTGCACAGTCCACTTAAAATATCGTTAAGCATAAAAAACAATAAAAATAAATACCTATAAACACTTAAAATGGCACAAGTGCAGCAGGCCAGTGAGTGCTCCTCGATGCAGCGCTCCACACACGCCACAATTCACCTATGGAACAGTCAGTGGCTGAGGGAGAGCTGAGCTGCCAGTTGGCAGGAGCTGCAGCATCAACAACAACAACAACAACAACTACTACTACTAGTTGGCCAGTTTGGCCATTGTAAATGTCAAGCAAATTTGGTTGCTTGCATTTTTCGCAGTCCCCCGCCCCGCCCCGGTGGCTTTGGGGCAAGTTATGGCCATGTAGATGTCGCCAGAATGCTGTTGCTTGCAGAAGGTAAACAAGGAGTTAGTTGCCAGGCATTTGGCTGGCAGTTTGGCATTTAAATGGGTTCATATCGAGCGTTAAGCTCTGTGAACCAAATGTCGATGCATCGCATCGCATCGCTCAATGTCGATGGTTAATGGAAAACCTCCTTCGATTTGGCAGCTGTTTCGTCTAATTTGATTCCCAGGCCTAGTTTTTTCTTGTTCACAAGGAAACCCATAAAGGAAAACCACTCATATATCGAAAAGTAATTAATGCCCATGCATTATACTCTGGGTATGGCTAATTTTCGCGCATATTTCTCAAGAGGTTTCTTCCTACCCCATCTGCCAAACAATTATGTGAACTGTAAGAAAATGAAAGCAACATTTTTTTGCTAATGAATTTGCTCGTATTTCTTTCCCTCTCTCTCTCTCTCTCTCTCTTTTCAGCTTGTTGCTGGTACGTGCCGCATGAAATGCGCATTTAAATGTGTAGGAAAATTAGTTAATAAATCACACGTGGAAAATTGATGAGCTGACGTCGAGTGTTGGCTTTTGCGGCAGGCAAACACGCAGGCAGCCAGGTAGGCTGGAAAATGCCATGAAAATTAGATTTTACCGTTCTCATATACACACACACACACACTTATTGTTTACTTTGGCTTTTGTTATGCATTACACGTAAATTATAAAAATGATGTATGGCAGGCCAGTAGCCAGGAAGAGGAACAGCAGCGAGGTTCGACTAAATTGATGCAGCTTCCCCAAAGGAATTCACAATGGATGCCTTAATTATGTGAGTGCCTAACAGGTGGGCTCGGTGGCGGGGGCGGGGGCCGTAGAGCAAGAGCTCAACTGCACTGAATTCGAAATTAATGTCAGAGTTGAGAGACCTTTGGCAAAGCACAGCTCTCATTATTTATTACCCGCTGAGGTAAACTGTGGGAGATACCACTGCCAGCGGGCAGGAGAAATTGAATTTGAAAGTTGCGCAACAATTGAAGAATTAGTGAGTTGTCAAGCCGGAAGCGACAGATTTTTCCGTTTGCTCTGTGCTCCAAAAAGAAACCAAACCACAAGCCAACAAGAAGAGAGAGAGAGAGAGAGACAGAGAGAGAAATGCTGTAGAGACCAACTGCCAAATGAACAAAAAAACCAGGGCACAAAACTCCAATCAGAAATTTTAAGCTAAACGAGGGGAAGAAAAAAAATTGGAAAAAATAAACAAAAATCTTTAAAGCCCGATGAACTCATTGCCATTGTGCAGGCAAAGGCCCCAATAGCTCCACATTGTCATGTAACTCAAATCGGAGCAACAACTACATGGGAGTACAACAAAAACAACACTTTGCATGTGTAGCCAAGGCACAGCAAACAAAGAGCAAGACACACACACACACTCAGAAAGTTGGTAAGAACAAGAACAACACAAATAGCTGGCAACGAAAAAGAGACAAACAAGTAGAACTTGTCTAGGCCTAAAGCACCACAGAGGCGTCGTGTGAGAGGGGCTCTTCAGTTGGAGTTTTTGGGCTAGTATTCACAGTAGCTAAAGTCTTTAATGAATGTTTAATGAATTCAGTTTTAGACCTTGTGCACTTGGCAGAAGGATTTAATGAGCCTTTTGTCTGATAGTTTAATTTGAGATCAACTTAAAATCTGAATGCGTTTCATATTTAAACCCTGGTTTTCCAGGGAAATCTTAGCTAGTTAAACTTGGGCAATATCTATGTGTAAATAAAGTAGAATTGTGTGACAAAGATAGATATAGGTATAAGTGGCTAAGCTTTGCTTAAGCCAGATTTCATTCAATTAAATTGTTAACTTAAGCAATCACAAAGGAACAAAGGTTTCGCATTCCAGGCAAACAAGCGAAGTAATCAACTTAGACAGCTGAAGCAGGATTCTATGCAATTATATACATATACAATATCCGATTCATATTCATATACAATAGCCTAGAGTTGCAAATGCTTTGTGCAGTTGTCTAAGTCAGTTGCTTGATTTGACCGCAAATGGAATTCTACAGAACTGTTATTCAATATTTGATAATTATATATCTATGCGCAATTTCCCATTTCAGAGTTCGTAAAGCGATTATATGCGATACAAATATGCATATACAAACATACTAATGCATATACATACTGTTAAACATATATGTAATGCAATATTCATATTCTCTATTAGGGATTACTAAGAATATAGTCATTATGCATATTTGAATAACTATGGAGAGACAGATATTACTAATATACACACATTTATATTGATTAATAAAAACATGTTAATATAAATAAAAAATATTAAAATAATAAAAGCAAAAATTATAAATACAACAAAAGATATATGCAACTAAATAAATATAAATAATATAAAATAAATGAAACTATATAAATACTTTTTTGAAATAAATAAATAAAAATAATTAAATAAAATAATTATTACAAATAAAATATTATTACATGAAGTAAATGTTAAAGCGCACTTTAATGCATTAAGAATAATTTCATAGCTAAAAATATATTTTCATGAGGCTCATTAAATATAACATAAACATAATGATATTTATTAATATATAAATTTAAATTAAATATAATGTACCACTTGATCCACACTTTATATATAAATAATTTATTAAGTAAATAAATAAAGAAATAAAGAAATAAATAAAAAAATAAAAAAGTAAACAAATAAATAAATAAGTAAATAAATAAAAAAAATATAAATAAATAAATAAATAAATAAATAAATAAATGAATAAATATATAAATATATAAATATATAAATAAATAAATAAATAAGTAAATAAATAAATATATAAAAAAATAAATAAATAAATATATAAATAAAATATAAATTTACTAGAAGTATATATTTTTATTATTTGTTTTACTTTGTAAACTCTCTCATTATTATTTTTCCATACCAATTTCTCTTATTATTATTTCATTAATTCATTTTGTATTCATATATTTATTTTGCTAAACAAATTTCTTGTTTAATTCCTTCACAAGCCGCCTCTGAGCTGTGCTCCTCTGTGCAAACAAATGTTTCCCTTTAGCAATTCTGTTCTTGAAGCCGGCTATTTAAATGACTTTTCTCTGGCTCTTTTACTGTTTCGGTTTTGTAGCGTTTTGGCTCCAGCGTTTTGGTGTCGAAAGTCAAGATCACAAACGTGATTTCTGCTTGTTGTTGCTTTTGCTGCTATTGTTGTTTTGTTTGTTGTTTGTTGCTGATTTTGGCAAACGCTTCATGGCCGCGAGAGATCGTGATCTTTAAACTAAGCAAACTCCGTTTCTTATTTATTTGCGGCCATTGCAGTTGGCCCCTTGCTCGGCCAAGCTGATTCGATCAGTCGTCACTTTGTTGCCGCTGCTGCAGATCAGAGCCAGCTCTGGAGTATCTATGTATATGTATTTGTATTTCGATCTAGCCAATGCTCGATTTATGTTGGCTCATTTATTTTGACAAGCGCAGCGCCTAAAACTAAATTCGAGCTGTGTGTGTGGGTGTTCACAGTCTCTTGCCCTGACTCCCCCTCCCTCTCCACCTCTCTCTATATAGAGAGAGAGATTTGAGCAACTTCAAACATTTACTGATCGCCGCTAAAGTTAGTTGTGTTTATTTTATGCGGCTCTCCCTTCCTCTATAGCCTCCAGCCTCGCAACTCTCTGATTAATGTGGCGCACATTAATCAAGTCATTGAGCGGCTCGCTTTGTTTGATGTTGATCAAGCTATCTGGTACCGTACTACTCGTATCTCTCCCTCTCACGCTATCTCCCTCTCTCTCTCTCTCTCTCTTTCTCACTCTGTCGCTCTGCCCGTTTGCGCTCTAGTTAGCAGTCAGTTTGGTTTTAATTTAAAACGATCCATCGATCGATCGATGGCGACTGAAACTCTGAGTTTCGTTAAGGCTCGTTCCATTGATCGTTTCATCGATCGCGCTCCGAGCTGCTGTTTACGTTTACGTTTTACGCTTTGTTTTTAAATTTATATATACATGTATGTATGTATTTTTTTCGGGTGTTGATGATCTCTGGTGTAAATCTCTGACGATTGTTTTTTGTTTTTGGCTAGTTAATGGTCAATTTGTTTTCAATTAATTGGCTTGTTGTGTGTTAATGTTTGTCGATTACGTGTGTAGCACACTCACACAAAGGCAGCCTTTGTTCGACTATGTGTGTTTGTTTGTTTGTGTGTGCGGAATGCTTGGCAATCTTTTGGCTTAAATCACTTGCACTTTTCAGAGCTCATAAATTTTGAACTGAACAACGCCAGCGCTTCCTATTAAAAAGATCAAAGCAAACGCCAACAGAGCGTAGCCAGACGAACTACCCACAACTACACAACAGTTCATCAGTCAGTCAATTGAAACAGTGAGGCATTGATAGAGTGGGGAATGGCTAAAGCGACTACAGTTCGTTATGTAGATCGTATGATTACAAAAAAACAACAACAATAAAGAGAAAACAACATGTTCACACAACATCTACAGATAGTAAGATAATTAAGCATTTAGGGTCGAGTTGGCTGTGTGTAGCTCTATGTAAATTAGTCTAATTAGATCTAGAGATATCTTGATTATTCCCGTTTATCACAACTTTTCGCTTCAGCACAGTTTCCACTGTACTCTCGTTGATGAGTCAAATTTCGAGATTCTGGTCCATGCAAAATAGTTCTTTTTGTATGCCATATTTCAAATGAGAGCAGAAATTGCTGCTCTTTGCCAGGGTCTGCCCTTTTGATCATCTGCCGCCAAGATGGATTTTCTTAGAATTTGTCTTTGATGCCCCACCACTTGAGGCAATGAGGAAACGCACCGAAACCAAATGGCAGACACCCATAGGAATAGACACACTCGAAACGATCGCCTCTACGCAAATGAAGATGAATGACAGATGTATCTACAAACACAAACACACGCAGAGCTGTGCGAGCTTTGAAGTTTTGGCCTGTGCAACTTTTGTTCATTAGTTCATTTCCACTAATTCAGCTGCTCCCAAGAAGTCTTAATTATGCATTCACACAAGCAGACATGCATGTATATATAGATATATCTTGGACTGCCTCAGGAATAAAGTTTTAGGGGTTGGGGATGGCCAAAAACTCTTTTGAAGTTTCTTGTGTGTGAAGTTGTTGGCCAAGTTTTGGCATATCTTAAGTATAAATACGTTTATGAAGAAATGACTTAATGCTCAAGTGTGGAGCTCTAGAAATGAAAAACTTGTTTCCGAGCTAAGGGCAAGGTTATCTTAATAAAGCATTCGGGTCGCTTAATGGTAAGTTAGAAGAACATGAAAGCATGTGATTCTAAGAAATCCATAAGTTGTAAGCTAAGCAGTTTTAAGAGAGATATAAATAAAATATTTGAAGAGTAATTGATAAGCGTGCGGGAAGTTACATATATACTACTAGAAATGTTGCCAATGAAATATATGTAATAAAAAATTAAACTAAACTCCTTGAATTTAATAATATTGGAAAAAAATAAATATAAATTATTTTAAGTCCCATGAATATAATCGATTGATTTTCATAATTTAAATTATTTTAACATTATATCTTACAAATTGAATATTTGTTTCTTTAAGTTTAAAATTTATTTCGTAAAATGAATTCAATTAAATTTTGAAAATAGATAAATAGAATATCTTATATAGGCATATATTTAATATTATTTGATTTGAATTAATTTAATCAAATTTAAATATATATATAATTATTTCTTTCATTGTCTATCTTTATAAGATATTTACTTTCATAATATTATTTAAAATAAATTTGTTTTAATTTGAATTTTTATTTTATTTTTATTTCCATATAAATTTATCTGAGGTAAATTGATTTGCTACTTTTTGAATTAGTTTTTATTGAAGCTCGCGATATGTAGATGTATGTAGATACACGTACAATTACTTTTGTGTTGCACTGTATCCCAATTATTTATGTTCCTTAGAAACAGATTCTATATAAGGTGCGAAAATAATTTAAATGCAAAGTTTATTACCCTAATTTTCTTGGTAAATCTTATCTTAAAGCCATATAGATTTTTTGGTTAATAAATGCATAATAACAAAAAAATAAATTAAATCCAGTTTCTGCTGAAGCCCATATACTTAAATTTATAAAATTAGCCAAAACGGTTTAGTGTTAAGTGCCTAAACTTTTTAATATATTAAATTTAATGTCGCCCTCCATTAAGAAACTGTGCAAGCTCTGCTCTGGATTTGCGAATTTATTCTCCCCTTCGTCCAACGTCAACAGATCTGGAACCAGATTCCAGTTGCCTCTCGACCGTCTGCTGTTTGGCTAATTTCATTTGTATGACTTTTATGCGCCGCATTTGCGTTTATGCTGTTTTTTCTCATGTTTCTTGCTCTTGTTTTTCGCTTTGTCTTTTCGTCCGTTGCAGAATCGGAGTCGGAATTGTAGTTGGAGTCGGCATTGCATGATTTATGGCAGTCTGAAATTTTCTTTGAATTTTTTCACATTTATTATTATTTGGTTTTATTTCATTTTATTTTGTTTTGTGGCGTTAAAAATATTGCCAAGCTGCCATAAATTTTGTCGTATTTTGACAACTAATAAAAGTGCAGGCCACTGCAAATGCATTCCATTTGCATAGGGCTCGATGAGCAAATCGAAGCAACGAATGGAACGAACCATCATATTTATATATCTCTTCCTTTATCGTTTTGTACCTAATTTGCATATCAAATCTTCTCGTCTTTTCTTCTTTTCTTTTATGGATGCTCAGCTCAGACATGGGCTGACAAGTGTCTCCACATTTGGCTGAGCCATTCATCGATCCATCGAACGATCCATCTCGATATCGAGTGCATGATTTATGTCAGCTCTTTTATATTTCTCTTTAGCATCAAGCATCATTTGTTGGCTCCATTGTTTCCAACTAATTACCATCATAAACAACAAGCGATTGTGCGCCTCGAGTCGGGCTACCAAAACAAGTTGAGCTTCGATTTGTTATTGGCCATTTGCCTAGCCATAATACATGATATTACCATATGAAGTTATCACTTAATCTGTTTTATGAATGCACTATTTTTGGGCTTCAAATCGAATACTTTTTAACTACCTATCCCGTTCGGGGTTATAGTGTATCATAAAAGTTTGTTTACGGTTATGGTTTGCATACTTTTTTCTCTGAGTACAACGTAGGCAGTTGTAAAATCTTAATGAATATGAAGTAACTTAGATCTTTCTCTTTCCCTCTCTCTCTCTCTTTCTCTCTCTCTATGTCACGCTGCATCAAGAGACAGCCCTGAGCTCTTATTGGTATATCATATGGCTTGTACTCAAACCAAATGCGTTTTATGGCTCGATGAAACTCTTTGAAGCTAAAAGCCGAGAGTTTTTCTCACAGCTTTCTTCAGGTTTAATAACAAATAACTTTTTAAGGTTATGTTTACAGTTAGGAACTGTTCTCGGTTTTCTACAAACATGCATAATATTTCCCGGTTCAAATGAGTTCAGCCTAGCTCAGTTCGGCGTAAAGTCTCTCATATAACGCCATTCGATTACCTTTGTTGGCTAAATATGCCATTTATAATAATTTCATTTAGCTTCATTAATGTGCACTTGTTGCCCATCTGGCTGCACGGCAAATGTCATTTCAATTAAACTCCAAGAGTCATTAGCTCGTTTTTATTTTTATATACATAAGCCGGACAAACCGCCTCAATAACGATATACTGGCATAAGCTCTTACATAATCGGCCATATATTTTCCATGCGCGCACACACAGTGCAAAAGTTTTTCAATTTTCCATAGCTTCTGCCGCTGTCTGCTGTCTGCCTGGCTCTCACATACACATATACATATACATATAAATAAAATGACGCTGGGGACGGCGTGTAATTATCATAAAGCGGAATCTTGTAGCGCCAATATGAAGCTCATAACTTTGTATGGGTGACTAGACTGGGGGTATGTACTACGAACAGTGGACACCACTGGTCACCTCCTGCTGCCTAATGCCCATTTCGGTCATCCGCGTCACCAGCCCAAACGATGTAACTTTCAATTTGCGTAATTTTCAAGTGAGCACTGGCAGAAAAAAAAAAGCTGATCCCTCACCTGAACCCAACGACTGTTGCCGTGCGATGCCATGAGAAATCATTGGTGGGTGGCACGAGAGAGAGAGAGAGACGCGGTGGCCCAGCAGCTAGCTGGCTGTGAGGCGTGGCTAACTGCTGCGTTAAGGTGCACGCTTGTCATAAAATGCCGCTTATTATGCTGGCTATTAATTTTTAGTGCTTAGACGCAACTGCCTGGACCTGGACGTGGACCGGGACCGGAACGTGGATGTGGATGTGGATGTGGACACGGCCTGGCTGCTGGCCTGAGACCTGAACGTGCCCCCAGTTAGACTGCTCCAATGCTAGCCCCATCATAGTTACCAAAACTTGTTGTTGTTGTTGTTGCTGTTGCTGTTGGCCCAGGCAATTTATGACATACATGCGGAATGGACAACGCCATCTCCATCCCTATCCGCATCGCCATCCTCATCGCCTCATCGCTATCGTTGTGCCTGGGCACATTTTGGCGGCATATCGCGCCGCTTCTATCGCAGCTGTACAAATTTATTTTGCGTTTGCATGCACTGCACTCCAATTGGGCCTAATCACTATGTAATGAAGCTTGCAGAGCCAGCTTGCGAAGATTTTATTTGCGCACACAAATGAGCTGCAATGACTTAAGTCAACTTAAGAGCTTAGTTTAATGGACTCAACTAACTTTCGAGCATATATTTAAGAGCTACTTATGAAATTTTGGTTTTAAAATGAGGTATAGTTGGTATTGTAAAGAGTCTAGATCATGGCGAGAGTCTTAAATCGGTATGTGATCGGGAGATAAATGAATAAGAATCATATGCGATAGATAAAAAGAGATCAGAAAATTATTGCTGAGATAAGAACTGAAGTTAACAATTGCCTAGATGGTTCGAAAAAACGATTAATGTCTTGTTATATGATTTCGATATATATCGAAAAAGGTTTAGATATATAGAAAATGATAAAAAACGAAAATAATTAGATGCATAGATAGTTCAAGAAAATAAACAATATATACATATATAATATATAAGAAATATGTTCAATATATGTATACTTCATCTTGAATGTCATTCATTTTGATATTTGTCTGGTATCATTAAAGTTATTAAACTCTCAGACTAAGTCGGAATTTAATATATTTCCTAACATAACTTTTCTTCCCTTTTTCCATTTCTCATTTCAAGCTAAGCCACAGCACAGTCTATAAGCTGAACTTATAGAGTATCTGGATATCGTGCATATGCGAGCATATGTTTATTTATTAAAACTAAGCATCTGCTAGCGTATTGGGGCACAAGAAGCGAGCATGTCGAGAAGTTACCCATCATTAGTACTAACAAGCGACATTACGCGGCAGCGCTTGCTATTGGGTCTCTCTGCCTCCCTCCCTCCCTATCGCTCTCTCTGTCTCCCTCTCTCACTGCTAGTCTGAAATCTTTGTTGGGGTCTCAGCTTCTTGGCTGATTACATTGGCCAGATAGTTGCGAGCACGCGTACTTGATATGGCTTTGTCCCATTACACTGCGCTCTCTCTCCCCCTATGCCCCTTTCACTATCTCACTCGCCTCGTATGTTTATTTAAGGAATTTTTATTACCACATATGTGTGCATGTGTGTGTGGGTGAGTGTGTGTGAGTGTGAGTGAGGCCAGAGTTTGAGTTTGAGTTTTTGTTGTGGGCACACTTATCGCATTTTTAGATTTTTCATGGGTTTATTAAATTGTTTTATGTGCACTCCCCCAGCTGGTTAAATGTCATAATGTGAGTTCTGAATTCTTGAAATTGGTCTCGAATTTGATTGCAATGCGGCGGCATTATTAGGCTAATGATGGCATTGACTACAGACAACATTTCGTGTATGTGCATAGTTAGAGATATGGTTATTAGATTAAAGTATTATGTGAAACTTAAGTGCGGATTACAAGCCGAGATATATGATTATTGGAATGTGCAGAAATTGTTTAGCTTATGTTCAAATCACTAGCCAAGAGATATGATTATTAGATTATTATCCCATACTGACTGTTGGGTGATAGATATGATTATTAAATTATGGAAATATGTGTAGTAATTATGTATTTCCGAAGTACTTAAACCTTGTGTTGTCATAGAAGAATTCTTTCAGTCGTGAGTATTTATTATAATAGCAACATAAAACATACCTGAAAAGAAAAGAAAAACCTTTTTATTAGATACCGAAATTGGAATAAATAGATAGATGATAATTGTATTTTAGAAGAGACATAAAACTAGCTAAGCATAGCAATCAAATGACTTTCAAACAGTTGTTAAAACCATCGATGGCGCCACCGTTAGTATTACGATAGGTCGATGGATTTTATTTGCTGGGGTTTTATCGTCTTATTTAATGGATGCTCTGGTACTGTTGTGTAGATTTTCTGATGGTATTTGTCTTCTTGCTTAAATTTATTACAGATTCGTGATACGGAAACAAAGGCTGGCTAGCAAGGGAAGGAGCAACGTTAAGAAAATGAAATTAGTTGACTCCAAATTGAATTGGATTCTGTATTATAGTAGAAATTTATCGATTTTTTGAATTTCTATTTATATAATCTTCATTTTTAGGAAATTAAGTTTCTATTTTGTTCTACATTACTTATTTAATTTTAAAAGTTTTCCCCAAAGAGCTGTTAAATCGAACAGTGCGCCCTTAAATACTCTCTATCGATAGTTTTGCAGATCCATAATACTCCTCACTTCACTCCTCACTTTATTAATCTATAGCTTTAAAATTTTATATTTATGTTTATTTATTTATTAGCTATTTTATGTTTATTTATCTTCCTTGAAAAAAACGTAACTCAAATCATTATTGATTGTAAATCATGATAACTTAAAGCAGTCTTATCTCTTTCTCATTTTTATGGCGCTGCCAACTTGTGCCACAACAAGCTTAAAACACATAAGATATGGTCAACTTGTTTACCATGGCTTACGATAAAAGAGTCAGACTTGAAAGCTTTACGCAATCAATACATCAATACATCAACAATTTCCTACTTAATCAACAAAAAAACAAAACTTATTGCCTGTTCATTTATGGATTTCTATTTATAAACAAACAGGCAAAGTATTTTTTACTGTTGACTTGCCGTATAATTAAATACAAATAACAATTAAGATATATAGCAAAAGCTCGTTTGCTTTTTGGACAGCGACAGGGGGATTCAAACTCCATTAGTGGGCATATCAAATAATTGAAGTTTTTTTTTTTTTTAAATTAAGAGCGACCAAAATACGATGACAATTATGAATTGAGACGTTAATTGTCTATAAAGAGAGACACAGATAGAGTGTGTGTGTGTGTGACTAGATCCATTTTAAGAGCCTTCAATTTGAAGCCTGTCGCATGATATTGTCAAAGAAAAATTGCAAGCCCAGCCTAGTCTGGTGGGTTGGTCAAAAATAATTTTCATATTTAATTGACAGTCAGACAGATTGAGAAATGCTACCGATTCCATTAGCGCGGCCTGTCATCGAGAGTTTCCATATAAACCATACTACAATATATTTTTGTTTTTCTCCACTTATTTCGGTTTTCGTCTGTCAATAAAGTTGAACGCCTGCTGCTGCCTCCGGGGCGTATGAATATTTCATTTTTATTTAACAGCAACATGTTTTACAACATTATTAGACAACGTCAGAGGCGAGCGAGCGAGCGAGCGAACGAGCGACTAGACACTCGAGCTGGCCAATTTTAATTACCAATATTTCCAGGTGTCGAATCAACGTCCCACGCCTCTATGGCCAACACTTTGCATTTTATGACAGTTGCCCTGCTTTACTATTTGTATTTGTATTTTTTTTTTCGCATAAAAACTAGTTAATTACACATTTGTTGCTTGCAGCTAATTAGCAATTTGTGACAAACAGTTCTAATGGCTTGTAATTGGCCAGTATTTGTATGGCTCATTGATATGTAATTTCATTTATATTTATGCGCTTAGTGCACGATTAGCTCATGGGGGCTCACACGTGGTCCACCCTAATTGAATTGTCACTGCGACTAATGCGATGCTTTCAGGCGGGGTTAGCCTGGGTTATGCTCATTGTTCTTCATTATTGAGCTTAATTATTTAACTAATATTACACGCACACAGAGAAACATATATGTATATATATTTGTATATACATACATACATATATTAGCCACCTTCCTTAATTGCTAGTGCTTTTACTCGTTAACGAATGATAAGATATCATGTGTCTTTCTTCAATGCGTCATTTTGCAAAAGTTTCTGCGCTCTTTTATAATTTCGCAATAGTTGAAATTATATACAATATTAAGTATTTTAAGCAGTATTAAAAAGCTAGGTAATCTAGCCATCTAGCCTTTTTATTGAATATTTTTTTTGACGTATTTTTCTTATCATTTTCTTATCAGTTATTTAATATTCACTTTTCAAAAAATATATTTAAAGGTATTTATATTATTTTTATTTATTTATTTGCCGTTTTATTTTCAACATAAGAATTACTTTATGTTCTTTATTTATTTTATTTTATTTGATTTTTTATGTATTTATAATATTTTTATTTATATTTATATTTTTTAATATCAGAACTAAATTCCTGTATTTTTTTTTTCAACAACAAATAATAGAATAGTTACACATTTCATGTTTTTATATAAATATATTTTTTATGTACATATACATATATATATTTTTTTTAATAAATAAAATTCGTGCTTGCATATAAAATACTATGTAAATTCACTTCACAGGCAGTTCACAGTGAATATATTGTAGATATATCTTTGGCTCATTGCTCGCCCTTCCAACGCTTAGCAGTGATGATGTGGGGGTCCGTGATGATGATGATACTCAACGTGGCCATGGTGATGATCATAGTGGCCATGATGATGGTCATAGTGGCCATGATGCGGTGGGCCATGATGATGATGGTGGTGATGATGATCGTAGAACGGGGGCGGCGGTGGTCCGTGATGATGATGGTGGTGGTGCGGCGGCGGTGGCCCATGGTGTCCATGGTGATGATGATGGTGTCCCAAGTGCAGGCCCAAGTGGATGCCAAAGAGACGATCGTCGTGGTGTGGTGGCGGCATTGTTTTCACTCTTAATTTCTTTGCAATTCCTTAGCTGTTAACTGAAGCTCTTAATTCCACGAGCTAAACAATCGTACTGTGCCCACTCCTACCGGCAATTGTCAATATATACCTCGCTGCCTATCTGATAACGTTTGCAGGTGATGTACATGAATTGTTGGTTATCTTATCTCCCGGCCATTTCGTCTATTGTGAATCAATGTGAGTCATTGAGTTGTAAAAGTAATAACACATTTCTCATCGTCTTTGGGGTTGAGCTAATCTGTGTTCCAGGTGAGTAAGTTCGCTCCGGTTAGGGTACTTCCCTCTCGCCAGTGAATAGCCATTTGCGAGAGACACACAAAAAATAAAATAAAACGTAGCCAACTAATCGCGGCAAATAAATATATAAATAAATAAATCTGTTTACGCTTTTTCCGCAAGGCAGAAGCGAGAAAAACGAATCAAGCTTCAGACAAAACTTACGGAAAATGCGGAAGCAGCGAAAAGAGAGCAAAAATGGAAAACATGCCACAAAGTGTTGCAACTTTTTGTATGGCGGCGTCGAAAACTTTTTGGCATCTGCTAAAGGAGTAAAGAAAAAGTGAGGGAGAGAGTCGGGAGCGTGAACGACTCAGAAATACCCTGACTTTCGTTAGCGGAATTCATCGACTTTATTATCATTTTCGTTATTGTGTTCTGCATCATTATCTCTTACATAATCATCCATAGAAACAATATCAGCATCATTATCAGGTTTATAGTTTATTTCGTTATCTGTCGCATTGTCATAATCCTTATGATTATTATCATGAGGTTTGATAGCTTATCAATCATTGCCATGATCATCACATATCATTATTATTATTGTATTTACTCTCATCAGTGTCATTAAAATTGTTATAATAATCATTATATATATATTAGATACACATTTATCTATCAATCAACTCAATATCAGTATTTATAAAATACTTCATAAAGAGTGATTTTTTCTCATTTTTATAAACATTTACAAAAACCATTATGCTCTATTTATGCATTTTCAATGGGCTCAGGGTATAGTAGAAAAAATGGAGTATAAAAACTAAATGCAAGAAGTCTCCGGCAATAATTTCCGCCTGCATTGCTGGGTCTGGACAAAGGGAATGCCAGCCGGACTGGAAATGCTGTAAATACCGAAAGGCCAACGCAAAAAGTGCGAAATAAGAGGAATACAAAGCACACGATTCACAGACCAGGCAGATGCAGGCAGGCAGGAGGAAAGAGTGAACACTTTGTATGGAGATTTAGCAGCTGGCAGGAGGGCTGGTGGGCTGGAGCAGTTGGGGCGGAGGAGGCGTGATAAAGTGAGGACGTTGTCATATCAAGTGCTTAGTGCGTGCGAGCGACGTTCTCATAGACTTAACAATAACTTTTCCTGGCTGAACCCTTCGTGGCGGCCGGAGAGCGGGCGGGCGGGCGTGCGAGAGCAACGGCGCAGATAAACTGCGTTAGAAGTTATAAAGCGATTAGACTGCGCGACGGGCTGGCAACTCCATTGGGAGGGCTGCAACGTGTGCCAAGGACAAGTGCGAGCAAAAGCTGCAAAAAAAAAAACAGAGTGGCAAACTTTTTGCTGTATCAATTTAATGCCTATTTAAAGTGTGAGTCGAACCCAACGGGAGCGATAATATCTGAGACACCCGGGGGAAATGGGAAATAGATGTCGCGCAATGCAGGTAATGCATAAATTTGATTTTATGGCAAGTACTCGACAAACTTTCTTCTTTACCCAAAGCCAAGGTGGCTTATTAGCTGGCAAAGCGAAGAAAATTCAATTGGAAATTGAGTTTTCAGAAGAGTTAAAGTTCGACTTAAAGACAGTGAGTAGTAGAAAGCAGAAATATATGTATGAGACAAGGTGGAATATTTGAAAAGAAATGAAAGAACTATGAAAATATTAAATAGTAAATAATAAATATGTAAATAATAAATAATAAATAAATAGTAAAAAATAAAAAATAACAAATAATAAATAATAAATAATAAATAATAAATAATAAATAATAAATAATAAATAATAAATAATAAATAATAAATAATAAATAATAAATAATAAATAATAAATAATAAATAATAAATAATAAATAATAAATAATAAATAATAAATAATAATTAATAAATAATAAATAATAAATAATAAATAATAAATAATAATAAACATTTTAAAGAATTAGAAAATTAAATAAAATATTTATAATAATATTAATTAAATAAATATATATATAAATGTGGAACATTAAATTTATGATAATATAAAATACAATATAATTAAATATATCTTACCCAGAGCGCTCTTGATTATTAATATACAAATATTTTAATATTATTTATGTAAATATGAATCAATTAATTTCAATATATGAATTTACTAATAATTAATAATTCATCTAACTCCTTCTTTCGTCAATCTACTTAAGAGCCTCTAAGGGCCACCTGCTGCTTGACTTCCGCAGCCTTAATATGCTCAATTCAATCTTGCCAATTATATGGAATAAATGCCTCAAATCCCATAAATTTTCGCAGACGAGCAAAAACCAGAGCAGCTCAATCGGCCCTATGCTTTGAGCAGGGCAAACAAAATCAAATACAATTCATACAATTCAGCCCCAAACCCTCTGCGTAAATATGGCTAATTAATTAATATATCGACAACTGTTGAAAAAGCTGTTGTTGTTGTTGTTGTCCTGGATTGAAATCATACGGGCCCTAGACTCCACTCAACTCAAATTAATTGAAAATGTCAAAAGTCAGCGCAATTATCGTAAATTATAAACACGCGTCCGGGTCTTTTGTGGGGAGGGCTTACGTCCGATTGCGAAGCCAAATCAAATCCAAATATTATTATTATTATTATTTTTATTACGTGAGTTGGCAAAAATAAAAGCAGCATTGCAACCCCTAACTAACACTGGGGGTGAGTAATTTGTCAACGCATAATGAAATGTCAACAGAAAAATGCAAATACGAAAAAAAAAACCCGTTTATTTATATACTTTTCTATATACGATATTTATATATATACAATATAGTATATGTATATATATATTCTGTGGAGTTAATTGGAAAGCTTTTGCTTGGCTAGGCGGAGCCACATGACTCATGCACAAGAATCAGTGCAAATTTTATATGCAATTCAGGGCAGACAGGCAGACGGACGGACCGAAAGAGTGGCAGGACCCTCGTCTGCTGTAACAAGCCATACAAAATGTTCAAAGCTCTTTTGCCGCAGCATCCTTGCCTGACTATGCAGAAATTTGTCGACCAAAAACCATGTAAAATTATTATGCTGCCATGGAGAAAGCGAGGGAGGGGGAGGTTTGGTGTTGGAGCTGCGAAAACTCGCTTATGACAATGCTTAAAGGCATTTTTTGGCCAGCATCAGCTAAAAAACCAGACAACCAGACAGCAATACCCCGACGGCGACAAGAGTCCGCCCGGACCATGTGCATATAAAGTCCAAATAAACTCAAGTTGTTGACAAAAGGGTTAAAGGCCATAATTGTGGCCAGAGTTCCGGACACAGCTGGGGGCAGTGCCCAGCCCCCTGCCCCTCCCACAAGACGACGGCATTTTTATTGAAAGTGTAAACATGACAGTCATCAAAATTATAAAGCCAAACATTTGGTTCCTTGACAAAGTGGGACTGCAGCTGTTTCTCCTCCTGCCGGCAGCATCTTGCTCTCGGCTCCTGCCTCCTGCTCGGTCTATGCATATTTGTGTGGCACTTGAGTTAAATACAATGTGCCAAATGGGTTCAGAGTAGACGAAAGGCACTGCCTAGACTGCATTAATGCTAAGTGCGACACGGGCAATACAAACTTTGGGACTTTGTGTGTGGAAACTGGGCGAGTCATAAAACGCTATAAATAATTATGATGCGGACAAATATGTGTATGCCATTCGCAAAACCAAATTATATACCTAAGCACTATCAAAGAGACGAAACTGCAAAATATTCGCCATTAAATTTTAGTCTGGGTGAATTCCTGAATTCCTGAATTTTCAACAGCAACCTCTTTGGTTTTGCATTCGCAAATGAAATTGGAATTTCTTCTGTCTTTCGCGTTACTAATTTGCTTAATTAAGTGCTCCGCCCACATTTTCAATTTAGATAAAATCATCAAAAGCAAAAGGGGCTTTAGCTGAAATTAAGAGGGTGAGAGTCCTATTCAATTATCTATTCAACTCAGTCCCGGCATTACGATTTCCATTAGTCCGTTAACAATAACTCAATCAGAGCGCATAAAATAGAGAAAGAGACTCTCCTCTTCTTATATTTCGTCTATGACAAACTATAGATGACTCACCAAATAAAACAGAGATACAAACCGCAGATGGCGAATCTTTTGAAGGGGCATCAGCAATCATTGTGTCCTAAGTAGATTGTGCGAGTCAAAAGCGTCGCAAAACAAACCCCCCGAAAGTCAAGCGAAATTCAAGCGAGCCATATTTATTTTATAAAGCTAACAAATTTGCGCAAATTTTTTGTTTCGCACACTCAAACACAAAGAGACCGAGGCATGCGTGCATATGAATGCGATCCCTAAAGCCGAGTACGAGCAGGAGCAGGAGCCGGAGGGCACAAAAGGCATTGCTCCGAGTGTTTTGTAGCTAACAAGCGGCCTACCCCGTTTCTGTTCTTTTAAGTGATTTCAACCCGGAAATGCCCATAAATCGATTTGGGGGTGGTCCCGTTCCATGGCCCTCCTCCTGCCAGAGCCAGCACTCCTGCCCAAGTCGAGGACATCTTGGTCGCACATGAG
Source organism: Drosophila navojoa (assembly GCF_054131105.1). Classification (NCBI taxonomy): domain Eukaryota; kingdom Metazoa; phylum Arthropoda; class Insecta; order Diptera; family Drosophilidae; genus Drosophila; species Drosophila navojoa. Next base: position 18,801,699 of record NC_142892.1, read on the forward strand.
GGGCGTTCGCTTTATGGCCTAAATGAATGAATTGAAATGGGCGGCAAGTGTATCGACTTATGTATTGAGTTGAGCACAAGAATGTGATGGCACACTTGTCTCGGCAGTTATGCAGCCCTGCTCTCTCTCTCTCTCTCTCTTTCTCTCACTCTGACCCTGCACAATGCAAATAAAAGTTCATTACAAGCCAACGGCCAAGGCGCTTAAAACTTTTCCTAAATGTATCGAGGCTCGATCCCATTTCCCTTTTGAGCAGTGTTTACTGTACTGTATATGTATATACATATACATACAAGTATATATATCTTACTCTTGCCCCGTTTTATGGTCAATGCCCCCACTCTGCGGCTCTGTTGTGGGTGGCTGTCCGTCGTCAGTTCGTTGGGTCGTGTGTGCGGCACATGCGGCAAACGGAAACGCCACATCCGTAGAGTCCGCACAGTCCGCACACAGTTCGACGGCGTGCCAAAGCAAAAGTCAATAAAATAAAATTCTAAAGCCAAAAAGGAAATAAATTAACAATAAGCAATGATTTTGCTTCGCTTCTCTCCCTGATTTCTTGATGCGTTTATAAGTATGAGCATGATACGATGCTATCGCACAATCCACAATTGTCGGATGTTGTACATAATTTGTCGCCGGCCATTCAATGACCAAGGCAAAAGAAAAATTTAGAAAGTTTTGTACAACTTAAAATAATTTCAAGTCAATTTGCATGTCAGAAAAAAATATTTAAGCATAAGACTTGATAGAAATATATAAAAAAAAAACATAATTGTATTTTATTTATTTCCCTTTTGTATTTAAAAAGTAGATTCTACAGCTTTACACCTATAATTTCAGTCAATAAAAAATACGCAAAAATACCGAATCTGTGTCTTTTTAGCTTGTTTCTTCTTTCTCTCAATTTGCTTTCACTCAAGAACTTCTGCCTTACATCTATCCCACTCACTTGTGCCATTTCAATTAAAAATTTTCCTTTCATGCACACACTGTCGAGCGTTTGCTCACCTTAACCTCAATTATGCTGCAACTTAACCTCACTTTCCGCTCAAACATCAACGTCATTGGCCATTCGCCCGTCCATAACTTTTGCAATTTGTAATCAATTTAGTTGCACTTTTCATACATTTCATGCTACATAATTAACCCACACACAATGCAGTCAGCGATCAGTTGGGTGTGGCAAAAACCTTAATTAACCCATTACCTTTTGTGCAGCAGCAAAACTATTCAACGCGTCATGCAAAAATGCCAGGCGAAAAACTTTGAGCACTTTTTCATGCTCGTAACATGCGAAAGGTGTTGGCCCGGCGCAAAAACTTTGCTCGTTTTCGGAAGTTGTGCCAATAAATTTCATTTTTTGTTTTTTCTTTTCGGGACGAAGTGGGCTTAAACAAAAGCTCTGGCAAGCTGCCGAGTGGGACTTCTCACCTAAGCTAATAATGAAAGCCACACAGCGAATGCGTACGACATGGCTGCAGCTGCAGCTGCAGAAAAAGTGTTTTAGTTCTCATAATTAAGAAGAGTTCGAATTTTCTTTGAGGCTCGACCAATTGAAATCGAGTGAAATCCCTTGGCCGCCAGCGATTTCAGCACTTTACATAGTACAACTTGCCACGCCTGCCTTTATACAAAAGGAAAAATGCGCCCGAAAGGCAAAGAAAAGAAAATGTGAGAGGAAACATGCCAAAAGATTCGTTGGCTTCGTCTCTCGCGTTTTATCAAATTAGACAAAGGGGAGAAGTTTTCAGGGCAAAAGCCCTTTCAATGTCTTATAAGTGCTTCGTCTGGGGCAATCAGGGGTTAAAGGTGCTGGCAGCGCCACAGGAAGCGCTTGAATTGCCCACATCGAAGGATAGGCCTCTACTCGATACGCGCATAAACCTGCCATACAGAGGAAAAAAAAGAAGAAACCAAACACGAAGAAGAAGAGATTTTAATGACAGCAACAACCGCTGCGCTTTATGGGCTTTATGTGAGATGCTCAGAAAGGCATTCAATGTGGGCGTGTTTATTGTCGCCAACGGCGGCAGGATATTAGAAATAAAGAGCACAGCATGAGGCGCCACCAAGCAGCAAGCCGATAAGCCGCCTCCGCCTCTGCCACAGTCGCCGCTACAGCAACCGCCTCTCGTATGGTAGACAAATACCAAAATGTGGTAATAATTTGAGCGAGAAGCGAAAATGTTCCCGAAATACATTTATGTGTCTTTAATGTTCGATTCTATTAGAGCTCTAGCGGACAGACTGACTGAAAGTATGTGAGAGTTTCCCAAACCAAATTCAGTTGTTTCATTAAATTCAATCACCAAAAATATAAAAGTCTAAATATATTTACTGATATTAGATATATTTAAACATTTTTACAGATTTTTTATGTAAATTTATTATACGTTTCTTTTGAGGATTTAGTAGAGTGAAAAAAAAAAATAATAATAATAGAGTACAATGAATATTGTACTCCTATTTCTAATACCAGCACTGCTACTATTTATATTGTACCTGCCCCTATTCTAATCTCTACCACTTAGGCTTGAACATCAACTTCTCCTACTAATTTTTATACCCTGAACCCATAGAAAATGGGAAATCAGGGTATAATGTTTTTGTGTAAAAGTATGTAACAGGCAGAAGGAATCATCGCAGACCCCACAAAGTATATATATTCTTGATCAGCACGATGAGCTGAGTCGATATAGCCCTGTCCGTCTGTCCGTCCGTCCGTCCGTCCGTATGAACGCCGAGATCTCAGAAGATATAAGAGCTAGAGAGCTGAAATTTTTTGTGCATACTCGTGTATACCATACGCAGTACGAGTTTGCTTTATTTTTTCGATAACTCATCCGATAACTTTTTTATCGAGAATAATCGAAAAATTGATTTTGTTTTTTGAGCCTCATTGGAATACTATTAGACATAGAGACTCAGATTTACTGTGTATATATATATGATGAATACAAACATTTTGTAATCAACAGATTTTGGATACCACGCCCCCTCCGCCCCCAATTTGCAAAAAACGTATTTCAAGTACTAGAGACTTGTGCTTTAGAATGTACACACATTTTGACCATATGATTACGCTCTGAAAATTTCATTAAGATTGCATGTTTACAAAAAAGTTATTTATCAAATAAATTCTCATACTATTGCCCACACTGCAGCGCAGCCCAAGCGCAGTCGCTGCTTACTGCGCAGTTAGCAGAGCGCGGGCGCGTGAGGGTGGATGCATGTGTATGTATGTGTGCGTGCATAAAAGAAGTGCAGAATCATAAGAATATCAGCTTGGAGGGCTCAGGGTATCTCCTAGTCGAGCAGTCTCGACTAGAGTCTTCTTACTTGTTTTATTTCTACTACTATTCATCATGTTACCTTTCCTCCTACTACACTCGGTTCCATGCTACTTAGAGACCTCTAGCGTCCAATCATTTAATTTCATCTTAAAGTTGAGTAATTTTTCTGTATCGGACACTTACAGCTTGTTTTTAGCGACCTGCAGCACATTCATTAGTCTCTGTCTGTTCTGTTCGGGGCTCTTAGATGTAGCATCATTAACATTGCTTTTCACACTTTGCGGCATTGTTTCCTTCTGGTCATTGGCCTGGTCTGTCCGGGTCGCAGCTTACGGTTGGGTCTCTTGGCCTTGGGGCCAAAAATAATAATAATAAGAAGAAGAAGTGTAGCGCGAAAAACCTTTCTGTCATTTGCCTAGGTCTGAGTTCTTTACATTCTTTTATTTCGCGCTCTCTCAAATTATATTAATTTGAATTAATGAATTTAATTGCCACTAATTAGTGGACACCCAGTGCCGACAGCTTGAGACCCTCCTAATGATAGCAACCGCTATTCGAAAATCTCTTTTTGTTCTATATAATTATTGTGCATGCCAAAATTTGGGATGTTCAATCAAGGCTGAAGCTCCATGGCAGCAGCCACAAATAACTTGAGTAAACAATTATGGAAACTTATTAAAAATATAGCCTGGGGCAGAATAGTAATTAAAGTAAATAGAAGATACTCTATTCTAAGGGTCTTATAGAAAAAAGTATGCAAATGGAAATGGGTTACTGTTTGTTCTACTAATAATACTCTAACTGCTACTAAAATCAACTACTATTACTACTAGTAATGGTAGTGGTACTATTAATGCAACTTAATAATCATAGTGGTACTCCTCTTATTACTATTTCATTTCGCATTACTCTTTCTACTATCTGTTACTATGTATACTACTTTTTCTACTACCTTTTCTACTACTTTTTCTACTACTTTTTTGTACAATTCTTCTTACTACTCATATATTTTCCCTTTTTCCATTTCTGTTCTCATTACACTTCCTACTACTTTTTACCATTACTACTACTATTGCTATTACTCTTCTTGCAACACCTAACACTCCTTGTTTTACTCTTACTACTACTCAGATGCCTACTTCTAATATTAGGTACTTTTACCACTATTTATTATAACTTTACTACTACCTACTACTATCGCAAAACCAGCTTAAGCTATCAGTATTATATTCCACTTATTATCATTCATTCTATTTCACAGCCAATTTGACTCTTTTACCATATTTGTACTTCTACTATTTCATACATACTAAAATATCCTGCTATAAATTCGATAAGTCTACTCATACTTCTGCAGCTGTCATTCCATTTACTGCTTAAATTAATATTTATGTATTCAATAAATATAAAACACAATTCTATTTGATTTCATTTTCAACAAATAATGGAGTATCTGTATTTGCAAAAACAAATTGGCAACAGTTTCCCAAATCTGGAATGAAACACTTTCTGCCACACATAGCCGCAGACTTCACTCAATGCCTTTGTCTAAAACAAACATATGAAATTGTAATCAAACAAATAATCTGCAAGAGGAAAAAAAGCTATGAAAAAATTCATGTAGATACAGAAGCCGCACAAAGGTGGACCTAAAAAAAGCCATACAAAAGTACTCAGCAATATTGACTATAGTCGCACTGCAGATGCTCTAACCACATAATAGCGTATCGAATATGCGATATCGATATGCGTATAGCTTTATCATGAATACCCTTATGCAGAGTGTTAGACAAGAGGCAAATTGTAAACGTAATCAAAGATATGGCAACAATGTGAACGACAACAGCAGCAGCAGCAGCACTAATGACAACAACAACTACAAAATCAAGTTTGTTTGAAAGCTGAAGCTGAACAGAAGCCACGCCAATCGCAACATCTAGCCGTGTGTACCGCATGTAGCCAAGTGTAGCTACAACATTGCTGTATCTCCAACTGCGTATCTGCTGCTGTTGTTGCTGCTGCTGCTGTTGTTGCTGCTGCTGCTGGCAACTCACGCACGCTTCACGCTTTTTGTTGTCGCCAGTCGTCGCAGTCGTTGGCAGCCATTTTAGCTACCGGTTTTACGCGTCAAAGTGCGCGTAACTTTTGCCGCATGCCACGGCGCATATTGTTGCCGTTGTTGTTGCTGCCACTGTTAGCTGAAGTTGCTGCAATTGTTGCTGTAGCTGTTGCTGTTGCTTGTTGGTCAAGAGCTCTTGGCCAACTGGCAACTTTGTTAATTTTGCCCCTTTGTTCGAGTTTCAATTTTGCCTTTGCTCTAGAGAATATTGTTTTGCAAACTTCGAATTCGGCAATATGGTCAGACTATAAGTGCTTCGCGTGGTCACTCTAAATTTAGTGCGAAGGGACAATTATAATCAAAATTTACTAAGATTAACAAGTTGAGCTCCTCAATTTACAAAATTTCTAATATTATTATTATATAGAGTAGAGAGAGTTTTGTTAAAATCATATATAAACTATTTATTTATTATTTATTTGTAAGAAATGTGTGTTTATTTTAATTTATTATTTACTATATATTAAGAAATTTTAATATTAATATAATACAACTATTTTGTGTTTTAATTGTATTGAGTCATATAAATTAATACAATAAATAATTGAACTAAGTTAATTTTCAAAATTATTTAAAATTAGTAAACAATTTTGAATTATATTTTTTCCAATTTAAATACCATTTTAAACATGTTTTACAAATAAATAAATAAATAAACAAATTTTCCAAAAAATATTAATATTTATAAAAATAGTACTACAATGTTTATATAACCTATCAAGTTGTTAGATTTTTGTTAATATTTTGTATTAAACTTTAAAGATTTTTAACTTTATATATATTTTTTTTCTATTCATCTATAAACCTCTACATCGTGTATCCCTCAAAGTACTGTCAATTATCCATTGCTTTATTCATTTAACTACCCATACGTCACTTGCTCAGCTATTCATATCTATTTTTTCCCTATGCACCCACGAATACTTTGCAGTTAGTGAGGTGGAGAAGGAGCAGGAGCAGGAGCAGGACGGTTTCTTGCTCAATCGTTCTGTGAACTAGTCATGTAGTATGTGACCTGCATGTGCCATGCGCCTCCAGCTCCGGCTGCTCCTTTGTTTTGCGATTCGTCTGGCATTTCATTACATTCGCCTCGCCCCGTCTCTCGCTTATTGCGAAATTCATTCATTTGCTTTGCCATCGTGCAGAAGATTACTTCGAAATTGTACGGAAAAAGCGTTTGTGAAATGCTCAGCTTACAGCATTTGATTATATTTGCTCCGATTATTAGATTTTCGAGCAGCAGGGATATTTGGTGCGCGTCTTTTGAGCCATTTCCTGCTAACAAAGTGCTGCCTAGCGAATTTCTGCTGACGCAATGCATTAGTGCAGCTGATCTTGGCTCCAGCTACTGTCCAATTGCCCAGCCCCGCCACATCATAAATCATTCATACGCAGCTTTTTTTTTATGCCACTCAATAAGTCGTCGTCGCTCGCCAAATGCAATGCCAGACTTCAGCCAAGTCCCAGAAGTCGTCTTGCAACTGGCCAGGCCTCGGATAAATTATGTTAATTCCATAGCTGCTAGTCGGTTATATTATTTCTCCAGCTCTCTCAATCGCCCTCTCTCTTTCCCTCTGCTTTATGATAATAGCTCGACAAATGAAGGAAAACGTTCGAGTGAAGGAACTGGTAAGCACCGCTCTGAGATACCCTAGGCAAACGGCGCAGAATATATTAAATTACAATTCTTTTATGGAGCACATCCATGCATACCCCCGCTTCAGCACTTGCCTACAGGGTATACGCAGCCCTGCCAAAGAGACAACTCAAACTGGAACACGACTTTGTCTTGCAGCATATAAATTGCAAAAGCGCAACAAATTGTTAATTTTCTTTTCTTTCACTGGCTCCAGAGGAAAAACCTCTGTTCCGCCTCCCTCTCTCTCTTTCTCTGTCTGTCTCACTTTCAGTCACATTTATTCGCCTCTGCCTCTTGTTGTTAATTTACATATTTTTGTGTCACAGATGGATTTATATTTCTTTCTTTCGTCTTTTTAACAAGCGTAAAAGGTAAAAGGCGGAGCATAAAATAACAAGTAAGAAAACTCTAGTCGAGAGTGCTCGACTAGATACTACCCTGAACCAAAATAATAGAAAAGCACATTTAGTATGGTTCAAATTTCAATTTCGATGTATTTAAAAATATAAATTAAATAGAAAACTCATTTAATTAAATAAATAAAAATTTTGAAACAATTAAAAGAGATAATTCCGACACGCTCCGGGTTTGAGCCCGAGACCTTGTGATCAAGCGCCGCGCTTTCTACCTTGAGGCCACCCTTCTGTTTTAATTTTCAATGTCAAAACTGAAATAGATTCACTGCTACAGCGCCATCTACCAAATCTAAGTCAAACTAACTGCTGATGTGACTTTAAGAATGTGCAAGAACAACCAAACTAATAAAAATGTTAAAATTTCAATTTCGATTTTTGAAAAAATATAAGAGAAATTTAATCACAAATATATAAAAGTTTTGAAGCAATTAAAAGAAAACTACAATACGCCCAGCAGGATTTGAACCGGGGACCTCGCGATCGAGCGCCGCGCCCTCTACCATGACGCCACTCCTCTGTTCTCATTTGCAATGTCAAAGCTGAAATAGATTCACTGATGCAACGCCATCTAGCAGAACTAAACGAAACTAACTGCTGATGTGATTCAAAGAATGTGCTAGAAGATGTTTGAATGTATGTGTGCACACGTATTGGAAAACTGCTGTTGCTGCAGCACGTGCGTTTGTTAATTGGCCAAACATTTTGTTATTTTTTAACGTCGATTGACTAAACCGAATTTAATGAAACTTTCAGCATATGATCTACATATTCTATTGAATATTTGGCATTTAAAAGAAAACATCAAATCAAATCATTCACAATTAGCTATACTAGAATCTGACCTTCACTGGGGATTCTGGTGAATTTGGAGCCGGTATCCAAAATATAACAAAAACCGAAATTGTATAAAATGCATTGGAATATACTTTTAAAATTTGGAGACTATAGCTCTAAAAATGTAGGAGTTATAAATTTATAACCTATTGCTCTTGGGTTGCGCTGCAGTGTTGGCAATATTATGAGAACTTATTTGTTGAATAATTTAATTTCTAGACGTACGATCGTAATGAAACTTACAGAACGTAATCATGATGTTTAAATGTATGTGCATACCGAAGCACAAGTCTCTAGTATTTGATATACGACTTTTACAAAGATGAGGGTGAGGGGGTGGATTTAGGGGTGGGGGGTAAATTTTAACAAAAACCGAAATTGTCTAAAATACATCTTAATATACATTTTAAATTTGGAGACTCTAGCTTGAAAGATGTAAGAGATATAATTATTTAAGTGATCTTCGATAAGGTTTTTTATCGATAAAAAACTATCGGAATGAGTTATCGTTTTTTAGTGAAAAACTCGATATGCGCGCTGTTTTTACGGACATTTTAAAAAAAAGTTGAAGTCTCTAGCTCTTATATCTTCTGAAATCGACGCGTTCAAACATACGGACGGACGGACGGACGGACGGACGGACAGACAGACGGACAGGGCTAAATCGACTCAGCTCGTCGCCCTGATCAATAATATATATACTTTGTGGGGTCTGCCACGCCTCCTTCTGCCTGTTACATACATTTTAACAAAACCATTATACCCTGATTTCCCATTTTCAATGGGTTCAGGGTATAAAAATTGTTAAGAGCTTGAAATCCAACTGTTGACCAGGCTTACTGCAGCTGGAATATTTACTTAAGCTTATAATTTGACTATATATATTTTTAATACGCTTAATAGACTTTACGATAGATCCTGTTGAAAACTAAACCAAGAACCGAGCGCAGAAATCGAAGCCTGTTTGATATGCCACACATACGAATTGGCATTTAGCATAAATTAAATATTAGCTTTTTGCTGCATGTGTGAGATGTAGAGGGAGATAGTGAGAATATCCATTTATGCAGGTGATTCATAGGCCTTTGCCTCTGTTCCAAAACGGCAAATCCATCAAATGAGCTGCCAACGCGTTGCACAGTCAATACAAATTGATGTGTCCCCAGCTCAGGGTCTGTCGCCATAACGTTTATTTACTTAACGAAAAGTGCTGGCAAGAGAAAGGTAGAGTGAATGAGGGAGAGAGAGAGAGAGAGAAAGAGAGTTCGTATCTGTGAGCATTATTCAATGTTTGCTGCGAACGTGCGCAAATTACAAATTCAATGCACGTAACCAAAGGCGGCGAGGCTTTAGGCAAAGTTGGTAGTAGCTCGAAGATGGTAGCTGCTGGGCTGACTGACTACCGGCTGGCTGCTAACTGTTGGCTGGCACTGTTTACGGAACGCCATCATCGTCGCCTCTTGGGCAACGGCAACAGCTCTCAACCAGCTGACGACACATTAAAATAATGTATTTTTAAATTTAACATTAATTGTCGCTGAATGGTTTCTGAATGGGCTGCCTTTGCCTTTTACCGTTACGTTGTATCTGCCTCTCGCAACCTCTCTCTGTCGCTCAGACACTTGTGTGTCTCTTAAGGAGTGCCAAAGACATTTGTCGCCCGCAACCCCCTTTGCAGCCCACTGTGCCCAGTGCATTAAGTCATTGGGAAAAGATTTTCATAAATCGTTTCAGCTCGTTGTTAATGTTTTCCATCTTTTATTTATTTTTATTTTTTCTTCTCTCTTTCGTATATTGCGAAAATATGTTTTTTATGGCTTTTGCCATTTTGCATGCATTAGCGACTCTCTGCATTGCTGAGTAGTGTAATGTGGGCAGTGCGAGGAGGGGGCGTGGCAGGAAAGCCTGTTTAAGTGGAAATATTTGATTGTGTTTGCACAGCACTTGCGAAATTGCACTGAGCTCGTTTTGTTTTTTTTCTGAGAGACATTCGTGCATGTGCATATCCACAGAGATGAGAAATATAATATAATGCAAAGGTATTGGCAAAATGAAAGCCGGATAAATATGGGAATTAATTTTCAATTACGAAATGGATTTACATTTCATTTGAAAGTTCATAAGTCATAATGTACATCACTTGAAACTAAATATTGTGCATATATTATATAAATAATTATTATAATTACAAATATCAAATGAAGAGAAAAGAGAAAGAAGAGAATTTATTATGAGCTGAGTGAATTAATTGTGAATAATTGTGATTAATATGATCAGATAATATTATTAATATCTTAATTTTAATACCATGAAATTAACTGCAATGCAATGATTATTATCTTCATTACTATTTACGCTATAAGCATACCCAATGTTGAGTTAATAATAATGTATTTATTATTAGTATAACGTTTCTTAACTCATACCTACTATTAATATTAGAATTCTTGGACAATAGTTAAGAATATAAATAATAATAAATAATAATGATAATAATTATGTTTATTATAATTAAATAAATATAATAAATAATAAATAATAATAAATTATAATAAATAATAATAATAATAACAATTATGTTTAATATATTATGTATAATATATTGATATTAATAATTATTTAAATATTTACCAAACACTACGAGTAAAGAAGGAACTCGGTACGACTGCCCACAAGTAAATTAGGAATATGACTGAATAGGCGCGACAGCTATCTTGCCTTTATATAGGCCTAGCATTCAGCTCAAAATTAAACTCACTTAGTTTTTACACACGATACGACTAAGTGACAGCTGAATATAATCTCTGCTAGTCAAAGAATTTTATATAGAGCTCAGTGCAGTTGCTCTATAAATGAGGTTCAAGGTCAGGCAGCCTAAGTACGAGAGGCATAAGAAGAGTTTATCTAAACCGACCATAAATGTACCATAAATGATATTTCTCCCTCTCTATAAAAACGGCCACTCCTAGCAGCCATCGCATATTCAATAATCACATTAAGACAGCAAACAGTTTAAAGTTAAAGAAAAATGCATAAATATATATAATGTCTGCTCCACATTACTCTATTCAGCAATACCTCCTTCTACCCATTAAATGCAACTAACTGAACTCAGTTAAGGAGCGGAACTCATTCGGGAACTAGAGCCTTGGCAATGCGCTCAGTTCAAGTTGGCTTTGCGAGTAGTTCTCGACCCGCTGCCAATTCCATCAGCATTGATGGCAATTATCGGGTGTTAAGCCGGTGCCAAATGCTCGCTCACTTTACATTCGGCAGTTACAGCGCGCAGGCCGGGCAGTTAATATTCAATATATTTGGCCGTAAGTGGGCATCCAGAAGCAGCTGCCCAGAGTGCTCTCCATTTTCATTGGATTTGCCTAACAAGCCATAATCATGTGGTGTTCTGTATTTAATTACAGCCCGAATGCGTATTCGCATTGGAAATTAACAAGGGATAAGAGCAGTTGGGGAGGAGGAGGAGGAGGCAATCAATATGTATATATATCTGTGTGTTTGTGTGTGGGGCATCAGAGCCTCAGCTTCTGTTTCAGCAGCCACAACGACATCTTCTCAGCTGCGCTAAATTCTAATGCGCCCTAATGCCAAACACAATTGAGTCATTAAGCCGCAATCTAATTAAGACCAAAAATGTGAACGGCTCTCCAGGAAAAATAATAAAAAACATAACAACAACTTGGAGAGCTGAGAGCAAGCAGACAGCCGCTAAGCAACGCTGCTCGAGTTACTCTGCCCGCCTTGGCCCCACAGAATCAGCTAGCTAAAAGGTAAGCGCATAAAAAATAGATATACATTTGGTTTTTTTACGGCACTTTAACGTGACCATTTTAGCAACCATTTTGTTTTACATTCCTTGGCCAAGATTTATTTCGTGTCGGCTTTCGACCACGTAGGTCATTAAATTGCTTAGAAATCGCGGACATCAACTTTCCGGCTGCTCAGCTCGTTTTTAAATGAACCACAAAATGACTGTGAAACGGGCGGCACGCACCGTCTGCTAAGTCCAAGTACGATGGGACAAGAACTTCAATTTGTGAAGAAAATAAATATGATATTACAGAAATAAAAATCTTGTGGAAGAGTTGTATTATATAAATGTGGAAGTAAATTTAAATAAATAAATAAAATATTAGTAAAAATGAATTTAAAAAATATATAGTAATATAATACTATTATAAATAATTCTAAATAAATAAAATAATATTTAAATAAATAAATATATATAAATTAATAATTATGTAAGGATAAGAAAAGGTTTATTATTATGTTATGTTATTATATATTATATTGCAGATAATAAGAAATAATAATAAAAACAATTGATAACATTATTTATAAATAACTATTAATAATAATAATACAAAAAATAATGAAAAATTATAATATACAAAGTATTTTTAATATTTTCATAATTCTTTTTTGAGTACTTTTTCGGCTTTTTGAATTTTCTAAAAATTTGTCTACTATTTTATCATTTTCAGCCACTAATTTGGCTGCTCTAAGATTCTTTGGGCTTATATTTCGGGTCTTTGCAGCATCGAAACAGATACAGTTAATGCCACAAAATGATGTCTAATGACGGTTTCGTCTTACATGACGAGCACTGAATGACGGCTGGCGCTGTTGCTGTGGTTAAAGCGTGGACCGCACTGCCTTTGGGGCTTGGTTAGTTTGTGTATCTACTATTAAGTGCTGGTAATTTATAATATGCCTCAAGTGGTCTACACAGGTTAAAGTTCAATGTCGTTCCCCTTCGCTCGTCGCCTTCCGGTAACTGGATAGCTGTCTGTCTCGCTCGCGCTCGCGCTATTTGTCTTATGAGATTAATAATAAGCCAATGGATGACGCACTTACCTTCAACTTTGGCCAGGGCCAGCACGGATATGGTTTGAAGTGCGGGCACCGCCCAGGCAACCAAATGGAATAAATGAGATTTATTTTCAATTGCCTCGTGGCCCCATTTAAGTCCGGCGGCCAGGAACCACGCAAAAGCCAAACATGACCACCAGGCAAAGGCGGCCATGCAACAGAAATACAATGCCATGAATAAAACCGTGCAGGAGGTTGTCTGCCGATGACCCTGTAAAGGAGAGAGCAGGAGAGAGAGGATAGAAGAATATTTGGTTAATAAAATATGAAATTCATTTCACCTGCTCCACACTTACCTGCGTTATGGTGGACATCATCTGCAGTCGGCCCAGCTTCACTGGCGGCGGAAATGGCTCACGACACGACACCGAATCGCCCGCACCCAATCCGGCCACATAGGCACAGCCGACGACCAGATAGCAGACGGCCAGAAAGACAATCGCCCGCTCGGGGTAGCGAAAGCGGGACGAGTCTATCAGAAAGGTGAGCACCTGTCCGGCAAAGTGAAGAGAATTAAATAAACATATTAATTTTATATTGTACGATTAATTCACTTGGCAATTATATGAATATATGCAGGAGAAGATGCCGCCGCGTTCATTTGATTGCCAACGGACTTAAAAATGCATTAGGCAGGGGCGGGGACTGGGACAGGGGCAGGGGCTGGAGCTGCAGGGAGGGAGGGCGAGCTGAGGCTGTGCCTGAGCCTTGGGACTCGGTCATTAGGCACTACACATTAGCTGATTGTTGTGCAATTTATTTGATCTGAGCTCATTTGGAGCTCATGTTTCTGGCTAAACGAGTTGGCCCTAATGAGACTACAGCCAAGTCCTTGGCTAGCCCAGGCATTTACAAAGTAGAGCTGGTATATATATTTAATAATGCTATAAGGCTTAACTTGGCATCGAGTGGATAGCTGCACACACTCACACAATTGCCAGACAATTCGTAGGGCTTTAAAGGCAATTTCCAATTAAATGGCTCAACCACATTGACGAGCAGCCACAATAGGCAACTCAACTCAATTCACCCGCTCACCCACACCCACACCCACACAATTCAACACCATAAGCTCCCCATAAACTAGAGCTGGATAACTCTCAACTCTCCCATCAGGCGAGGCTCCAGCCGTAGCTTCTCCAGCTCTCTGGCTTTTGCCAGCTAATTACGCACAATTTAAATGAATTCATTACCATTGAACTAAGCCTGGGCTGAGCCTTAAATCTGTTGGCTCTTGTCTCTTGTCTCTTGCTTCTTGCCCCTGTAACGCGCCTAATCCGTGCCCTCCAAGCAAAGCCATCTAATTTGATCATTACAAAACTATCAAAGAAGCTCTGCAGTTGTTTGCCATTGCATAATGTGCCGCTATTATTATTAGAGCCAAGAAACATTTGAATTATTCATAGATGTGTAACACCCGACCCAATTGTCGCTAGGCGCAACTTGTTATTTGTATGGATTTTCTAGGCTTCACATGTGTAGAGTTTCCATAGGGTATATGGGGTGTAAGTGTGTTATGTGTGGAATATATCGAATATATGAAGTTGTAGAAAAAGTGTTTAAGGTGAGCTGAAACTTCATTATTTCCTAGAGGCCCCGTGAAGTCTATGTTCTGTTTGAGTTTATCATTAGCTTATGCTCATTCATAAAAGATTATTATATTTATTGCGTTTAAAGTCAAACTTGAGCAATAGGAAAATCATCTTCAAGCTAACATAATTGTATATCATTATTTCAGCATAAATAATATGAAGCTTATAAGTAAAATCTGTAATTTTATGTAAATTAAATGACAAATTGATATCAAAATAGAAAGCAAAGGATCAGCTCTTTTATTAGATTTAATAAATTTCAGAGACTTCTTTCAGAAAATGTATTTTTGAATTATTTTAGATTGATCGATTTGGAAACTCTATAGATGTCTAATCTACGTAAATTAAAAAGTTCAGTAAAAGCTAAAAGTTATTTTAAAACTAATATATAATAAAGGCATAATAACTAAAGCCATTTAAACTTAGCTGCTATTTAAAATAACTAGAAGCATATATGAAGAAAGTGTATTATAATTAGAATATTAAATTCCAATTTTAATTAAAAATTTAAACTAAAAATAAAATAACATATATTAAATTAATCAACATTTTTTTTAAATATGTAATAATACATCTTTTACCCATTGCATAATAACACACGCACATCTAGGCCCCGCCTCTCTTCAATTACAGGGCATCGCCTGGTTCCAGCTCTTCTCTTCGTAAGCTAACGCTCTTCTGTCTTAGCCTATAGTTCTGCCATGCCTATGTCTAATTCCCGCCAACGTCTTAACGTCTGGCTCATTTACATGTAAAATTTATGCCTGAGATTTGGGGAGCGCGCCCGCGCGTGTGTCTGTGGCTGGCTAAGTGTGTATGTGTGTGTGCTCGAGTCTATCTCTCTGTGAGGGAGTTTTTGTAACGCGTTTGTTGACATACACAAGGTATATAAAAATAAGTAAAAATAAAAAAAAAAAAAACAGTCACACACACACATACACACGCAGACAGACAACAAAATTGAATTGAATTGTTTATTTATGCCAAACAATTCAGGGAAAGGATTGCTCCAACACAGGTCCCGCAAAAGGCAAGGGTTACGCGACGTCTATTTCAGATGCTTGCTCTGCCATTTCAAGATTACATATATGTACATATACATATATACACATACTAAATACAGATGTATAGTAGTATATGTATACCTCACACTCTGCACAGCAATTTGTTATGCCACGCATGCTGTTCATTTGTAGTGAGGGGCGTAGGGCGTGGCCGCTTGTAGGTGTGACTGCTGAAATTGTAGCTACAAATGAAGTGAAATAAGCAAAGCCAACCAACAGTCGGCAACAGTCATCAGAGCAGCAGCGCCCCCTTTGTGCTACTCCAGAGCTACAGCTCCCCCAACCTAGCCATCTCTTTCCCCAACTCTGTCTCTATCTCTATCGCCGGCTCTATCTCCATCTCTGGCAAACGACTAAGCCAAAAATTATGCGTTACTCGAGCTCCAGCGCTTGGCTCTTGTTGTCATCTCATCGTCGTGATGGGCGTGGGCAGCGCTTTGATAAACACGGGGCGTAGTTACTCAGTTTCCGGCAGACATTTAACTACGCTCATGATATTAGTAGCAACCAAGGAAGTTTACTTGTGAAGAGGTAGCAAAAGCTGAACAGCGCACTTGAATTGAAAATTGGGTGTTTTTTTTTTTTTTTTAATAAATTTAGAAGTTTTTGGAGGTTCCTTTAGGTTCTTGTCCTAGAAATTATTTTTAGAAAAATAAAATGTTCTTTTATAAATTCCTTGACGACTTGTTTGTTAAAATATTTCATATTTGTTAAAATATTTTTAAATAATTTTACAAAATTGGAAAAAATTTTAAATATATTAAAACAATATATCACGTAAATAAAATCTAACACAAATTCAATGGTTCCTTTTCTCTAATATGAATTTTTTAGGTTTGATTAAAAAACGTATTGACGTTTATTATTTAATTTTATAATTTATTTATTATTTAAAATATTTTGTTAAATTAAAAATAAGTAAATGTCATTTTGACATTTATTATCATTTAATTTATTTTTATTTTTTATATTTTATGGATTAGTAGTCAATCTCAAATAAAATGAAAGTAAAATTTATTGCTTATAATAATCAATTTTGAAGAACTAAACACTTTAAAGCAAACTCTACATAGAAAACAATGTCAAAGTTCTAAGCTTCCAAACTGTCAGCGCTGACAAGTCTATTCGTAATCTTATCTAGTTTTATGCCATAATAGACGGCTTGCACACCTTTGATCATACTATTAGCATTTAAATAATGCTAAATATGTTAATTAGCATTTGGGTCATATAGTTTCATAAAACTAATTTGTATTAGGCGTCAGAGCTCTAGAGGTCGAGAGTGTAGTAGACAACATCATCAACATCAAGTTATGAATATCAGAAACGAGCAGATTGTGTTTATGGGAACACGAAAAAAAATTTTTAATCTGCATAAATTTTAATGAATTTGATATTCGAAAAAAATTGTATAAATGTTTGCAAATTTTAACTAACTGTTAATGGAAAAAGCAGAAGCAATACGATACATATTTATTTCATACAATATTTATAAATATATAAATAGTAGGGAGCCCAATTTATAGCTTCAAATTAAGTAAGTATTGCTTAATTTATTTTGCTATGTGTATTTGATACATAAATATGATAAATTAAATATAATTGTTGTTTACTGAACTTTATTTAAATAAAATCACTGCATTTAATTATCTAATTTACTAAAGATTTAGCTACATTTCTTTAAATTTTTTTCTATATGTTTAAGTTTATTTTCAGCTACAATATTATTTCTTTATTTATTTTCTATTATTATTAATTTATTTCTTTATTTATTTTTATTTATTTTTTTATATATAAGCATTCTAGATTCTATTCCAAATTTCTTTTGCCTTCAGCATTGATGATTTCCTCTCACACTTGGCAACATCTTCACTTTTTTGTCGTCTGACCCGTTAACTACCATCTAAAATCATCTCGCTTTAATGCGTTAATTTTAAACACCATCTATGTGCGCTGCTAAATCCCCGTAGATTAAGCCGCGTTCGTCCCACGCAAATTGTGGCCACACCTCTCACAGAAAGCCCAAATTTAATGTTTAATTTCAATTTCAACGCCGCTGCGCCTCATAAATTTTCTAAAACTAGTCATTAAAAACAGTCGAAAAAAACTAAACCGTATTTTCCACTACCCCGCCGCCGAGCCCCCACCCCCTCTGCTTTGCTTTACTCTTGTCCAGTGAATTTTGCATAAATTAAATTAATTTTTTTTCCTTTATGCTCTAACGTTTTGTTTGTAGCGTTTTTTATTTAAAATTCAAACCAAATGACTACGTTATTTGCATACTGCCAAAGAGACAACAACATCAGGGAGGGCGCGGTGCCGGTGGACTTGGGGTGCGCTATAGGGGGCCTACGAAACTCATGGAAAATGGAAGTACGGGGTATATTGGTTGGCGTAGAGTAAATGTAGCTGGTAGGGGAAGCCGTTGTAGATCCCCTAAAATAGTACATAAATTCTTGCTTAACATTTGCAGTCAAGTTGGTATAGTTTAATCCGAAAACAAATATATATTCTTTAATATATTATATAATATCTGAACCAAGTATAAGCTGTTGATATTATCGATTACTATTTTCGATAATAATCGACATCGAATCTTTAGATATTCCAGCATATGTCAAACTCTCAAAGACCTAGACTCGATTTAGAATAAACTATAAATAAATTCAGAAATTCAATTGCTTTCTGCATTCAGCCCCCAGCACCAGGGTATTTCCTAGTCAGGCACTCAAAACTAACCAATTTTGACTTATTTTAGCTAGGGGCTGCTTCGGCGTCATCATCTATTTCAGCGCCTACGATTAGCATAAAGCTTTGTGCAGGTTTTTTTTTTTTTGTGAATTTGTTGAAAAAAATAATTGCGGCATAAATTGTGGTAAATGTTTACGGCAACGTTTGATATTCTGTTTTTAGTTTAACTGGAATATATTGGACATTTTATAGTTGTTGCCTGTCCGAAACTCTTAAATGATTACAAAATATAGAATGCATAAAAAAATATTGTTTATGTTGTCATTTAAATGTGCATATTTAACAAATATTTGTGATTATTTTCAACATATTTATGCAAATGGTGGGCAAACAACGTGAGGCAAGAGCTGTTCGGTTCCGTGCCTGGGGGCTCATATGTTTGTATATGTGTGTATGTGTGTGAGTGAGTGTGTGTGTATAAATATTGTTAAAAACTTCAGGATCTGGCTGCAGTCACTTTCGTCAGCGTGACACGGCATATTTGCGCACATCCTGTCCGGTCCTCGCTCTCTCTCTCTCTCCCACCCTCTCTCACTCTCTCTCTTTGTCTGTCTGTCAACATGCGCCTCAGTGAACTTCTGTTACAGGTTTTGTAATTAAGAAAACTCATCAAAGTTAACAACAACGCCGACTGACTGACTGACTGGGTCGCCCGCTCGCTTATTTGTTGTCAACATTATCAGCGCTAGCTGCCGTGTGTTACGACATGTATGTCACACTATTCTCGCCCAGCCCAGGTGCGCCCAGGTCTGCTTCCCATTGGCAACTCATTGAGAGCCCATTACAGCGCCATTCATTTCCTTTTCGCTTTCATTGTAAAACAAATGTCATGCCTTGACGTGTCGCTCATCTGATTCCCATCTCATTCCCAACCCATTCCCATCTCATTCCCATCTAATGCGTTTAATGAAAAAGGTGTTTATTGTTGACAGTCGTTCCTCTATCTCCCTCCCTCTCTCTCATCCCGCTATCACAGTGACATTCTCGTTGTCTCCAGGCGTTAAGTTGAGACTCAGATTCCACGGCGTTTTATCTGTCAGCTTGTCAAAAGTCAAACGGCAAAGTTCCCAGTCAGGTTACATAGTAAAACATATTTGTTTGGTTTTAGTTTGAGTTGCGTTGCGTTGGCGAAATTGAAATAAATGTGTTTGTTTATATTCCAGTTGATACTCAGCTGAGCTGCACTAAGCCCCCAGGCACTGCCATCTGCAACTTTGCCATTCCGACAGACAACTTTTCAATTAGACCAAGAAGAATGCGAAACTTTTCATTTCATCTGTCTACTTTTATAGTCTATAGCAAAAAGTAAATAGTAAATTGATATGCTCTCACTGTCTTGACATGCTCTTAACTTTTATTTGTTATTGCTCAGAGCGAAAGTTTCGTATAGCTTAAGATAGAATAATGTTTTAATATATATATTTTCTGAGAGCAGAAGTATCATCATATTTTTTGCATAATTCTTCATATATTTTTATTCTATATATATTTTACTTTTCTAATAAGTCAAATTAATTTATTTTATTTTTTTTATAACATGAATCAGTTTAAAATATATTTCTTGAATGAGTTTTTGTTTGAGAAACTAAAATATGAATTAATTTTTTTTTTCAAATTTGCATTGAGAAATTATATAGAATTTTTGGAAACGAACTTAATTTTGTTTGTTTAATAAAGCAACATTTCACTCCGTTTGGCATAGACCGAAAAACATTTAGCAGACAATCGGCTGTTAATCTAAAATATCATCATGTTTTGCCCAGCAAATGAGCAAAGCAAACATTTCCATCAGCAGCCATGTTGAGCGGGAAAAATGAAAATGAAAATTGAAATGGAAAATATGCAAAGCTGAAAATGAAAGCTGCTACCCTAAATGCAATATGCAAAATGAGCGCGCTTGGAAAACATAATCATTCTCATTCTCATTCTCATCAAAACAAAAATATGAATGTAGTACTGGGAGCTGTACAAAGGAAGTGGTGGATGTTGATGTTGTTGGGCAACTAAGTGGAAATAGGCAACAAAATAATCATTTTTGTACATACATAGTGTGCATACAGAGTGGTATGCGGGGCCACGCCCACAAGAAATACAGAAAGAAAAAAAAAAACATAGAGAAATGCCACTGACAATGGGCGACAAATGACATGCAAGGCGAAATTTATTACAAAAAGCAAAAGAAAAGCGGAAAAATGTGGGGAAAAACAAGCAGCAGCAGCTATGCAAAATTTGTCGCACTGAAAGTGACAATGTTCTCGCCCCCCCACACACACACACACACCCACTACTCTAGACATGTGTGATGGATGTAGCTCAACTTTATGACATGCTGCAAGCCAACAACAGTTCCAGCTGTAAGTTAACTCCCAAACACCCACAGATCGTACAAATTTGCGCCGTTGACTAAAATATTTGATAGATGCGTTCGTCCACCTCCCACTCACCTCACCTCTCTCTCTCTCTCTCTCTCTCCCTCTCTCTCTATCATATTTCGTTATTTTTGCTTGCTCTGGCCAAATTATGGCATTCGCTCAGCCAAATAGATTTTTTATTCAAATTGAGCTTACTTTTTATGGCACATGATACTTGATGGATATGTTGGTCTATATGATATTATATTATGTAGCCGGCAATGGGCTGCACTCAAAAAGGTAACAAACTCGAGATTGAAATTTCTGCTAGAGACAAGGGTATATACATACATACAGGGCATATACATACATACATACATATGTATAGGTATGTATGTGTATAAAATATGGAAGACGCTTGAAATAAGGCAATAATTTGCATACGAGCAACGCGTAAATTGTTTGAAAAGGGTTGAAATAATATGTAAATAAACTCTTTTTATGGTCGGAAGAATATTAAAAGATGATTTATATTGCAGCAATAATCAATTTGTTTGACTGTGATGTGGAATGGCTAACAATTTTATTGAATAAACTGAAATTCCCAAAATATTTTAAGAAATGTAAAAAAGAAATGACAGAAAAACGTGAAACTTAGCTTACCTAACTCTTGAATAAAAAACAAAAATAAATACAACAAATTAGATATTAGAGCAATAATCCACTTAGTTTTACTGTGATGTTTAATGACTAAATATGTATGCACTAAATTTTATATAATATTTTATATATATTTAAACAAATTTTATATAATATAAAAATAATTTTTAAAAATATATAAAATATGTAAAATTTAATACATACATTGTTAGTTTTAAAATAACTTTTAAACATTTTTGAAAATATTTTCAACAATAATTAAACTGGCAAAGCCATTCTGACAATTTTTTTCTTTTCATATATTTTCAGCTCAACTCTTTTTATCTAATTGAAACTTAGTTCTGAGCTCGTTGCCTTTGGGACTTTGCAGACTATGCAAGACTGCAGCTATAACCAGCAGCCTTTTGGAGTCACAATATTTATGTGCCTTTGTTCTCACACTCCCTCGCTCTCACTCTCTGTTGTTTTCAATGGCAACATGCAATCATCTTTTATGCAAGCGACGTGAAAACAAGCCAAGAGGCAAACTACTCGCCCACCTGCAGCTAAAGCAAATAAACAACGTGCGGCAGTTAGACCAAACATATTCGAGTTGATGTGAAACAGAAGCTATGCAGCTTGATATGAATGGCAAAGGCAGAGGAGCCGCACGCTACCCACCGCCTTGCAGCTCTGTTTAAGCATATGTTTTGCCAAGCTTATTGAAAAATATGCTCTGACAGGTAATATGTCAATGCGTGGGATTTGCCAAAGTGCCAGCGTCGCGTCGTCTCCGCAGCAACATAATAGAAGCTGCTGCAGGAGCACGAGCAGCCAGAGCTGGGGTCGGTTCAGGATGTACACACACAGCCACACATACACACATATGCAAAGTTTCGTTTGGGCCCCTCAAGGCATGTTCTTAAGCCAAAAGAAAATATGACAGCGCTCGGTTGAAAGCCCCGCGCAAACAGCAGAAGCAGCCGAAGCAGCATCAGCAAGGATAAGCTTAGCTTGTGGGAGGTGAGGGAGGTGGGGGCACTGCAGTTCTGTCTCTGATGATTTATCGCCATCAAATTGAAAATTGAGTGCCTGACATTGTGGCAGAGACGAGCGCGCATTAATATTAAGTTGTATATAAAACCGAACTGTCTGTCGTTCACTTCACTTACCGTAAAGAGACAACTGGCCACACAGATTGCGGCCCAGGAGCCAACCCAGTAGCGCAGGACGGTGCGCTCGCGTTCCGGAAAGAACATCGCATGGCACGGTGCTCCGCAATCATGTAGATCCTGCGAAAGAGAGAAAAATCCGAAAATGAGTAATGCGCATTGACTAAGTGAGGCGGCACAACGGAAATTAATTTTCTGCGGTGCGTAATTAATTAGACTTTGCATTTAACGGCGGCTCTTATGACAACAATAGCAATCGCAATAGAACTGAGTGACAGAGACGGAAAGAGAGAGAGAGAGTGTGGGCGTGACAGAGGTACGACGGGAGAGTGAGCTATATAATGTGGTTTGTTTGTATGCCACGGCGCAACACTTCATCATTAATTAATAATTTTAAGCCGCCTCACAGCGGGTCGTAAAAAGTGAATTGTAATTTTTAATAAACATTAAATTGTTTTTCCAGAGAGGGTATCGCAAAATTGTCACAGATGATAAACTCTTTAGATACTCAGAATATCAGCTGTTGTGTGTGTATGTTTCTTTATATTTGTCGAGCTCGTGAGATCATTTCTTCAGTTTCCTTCTTGATTCTACTATATTGTCTGTTTCTTTCACATTTTCATTTTGTTTATCTCTTTTTAAAGCATTCTCTCTCCACTTTACACGCACATTCTCTCTCTTGGTATTTCCATATGGCTCTCATCATTTTTTTCCCCGACTATGTCTGCTTCTTCTCCTATTCAGTTTCTCTCTGCCTTTCTGCCTCATCTTTCCCTCATTGGTTGACAATATGAAGTTAGTTAAGAAACTGATTTCTTATCATCCCATTATTGTCAACCTGTCCCATCGTTACTCTCCTCTATCTTGGTCCATTTATCACTTTTCTCACTACCTCCCTCTCTAATTCTGTATGCTTGTCATTCGCTTTGATATTCCTAATTTCTTTATCGCGTAAGCATTTGAGTGTAGGGTATCTGTGAATCTATCAATCCAAGAAATCTATTTTCTTTTTCACTTAACATATTTTGTAAATTCCCATTAATTACTTGTTACATATTAATGAGAATTTTTATTGAAAATAAAACAATTAAATTTTAATTTATCAAAATTCAATTTAAGGAATAAGGCCAGCTTTAACATTTATGAATGGGCACTATTAATATTTATGAATATTTATAAGAATTTAATATTTATTTCAAGAAATTATTACTTTAAATTAAGTATAATAAACAGATAGTAAAGTGTTTATTAATTTGTTTATCCATGTGCAATCTTATGCTTAAATAGGTTTTTAATAATACATATTTCATATTTTATTGTCAATATTTTCTATTGAATAAAACATTTCATTAATTTTTCTATTCAACTTTAGATATATATCATAGATATCATAGACACTCAGATTAGCCAACTTTTTCATTTCGAAACTTTCTCAGAATAGTTTAAATCTCTATAGAAATCTTGTTCCGTTTCAAATCAGAGTTTTTTCCCTTTTATTATATTCACTCCATTTCAGTTAATTTCCAATCTTCATTTCGTCTGAGTGTATAATTTTGATGCCAGCTACTTTGGCTGGCAATTTGAGGGCGCTTCCGCTGTTGCCAAAGTTTTTTTCTCTTTAGTCAGACTGAAAAGTTGTCTTCCTCTTTGGGCTGCATGCGCCACAAATATGCGTAAGTATATCCGAATCTTCCCTGGTTGCTTATCATTAACATCATTATATAAAATTTGTTGCCGCTTGCTGATGCTGTTGTTTATTTTCATCTCTTCTCTGGCTTTGGGGCCTGAGCTCGCGCCAGATAAAACGCGTTTAACGCGACGTCGCAACGTCGCTACGTCGACAGGTTCTCCCAGCCGGCTCTAACCCTCCTCCGTTGCGCCTCGAAAGGCAAGAGAAGAGAAAAACGCAATTTGCGCCGCTAACCTAACGATGATTGCCCCAAGTGAAGAGAGCTGAGGACCAACAACATCCAATCCGGGGCCAGGATCAGCGGGAAGCGCCTTTTAAATTTTTAATGGGAACTTCAAATAATGCCCTGGCCAAACACATAAAATTTTTCGGGGTTGCTCTTTGACAGAGGTTTGCTGCTGTGGCTGCAGCTCCTCCTACCCACAAACTGCTTAGTTTTTGTTTTCCTTGCTGGCTTCAGACGGCCACAAAGACAGACAGACAGACAGACAGCAGCCGTCCTCTGTGGGGGCTTTGGCTGCATGTGAAATGAGCTCGACTCGAGTTGAGTTGCCAACTTCCAGAGAGAGAGAAAGAGAAATGCGTGAGGCAAACATTTGCAGATGTGTCGAGAGATTTGCATCAGATGCAGATACATTTCGCATTCACTGTTGCCAGTCAGGAACAATTTTTGCAATGTTTGTTTGCCTTTCTCTCTCGCCAAGTGCGTGTGCGTGTGTGTGTGGCTCTATCTAAAATTCAAATCTCTTGTGCCGCGGCCAGTGCCAGGCCCTGTTGCCGCTCTTCACGGCACAATGCAATTGGCGGGGTTGTTTTACAGTGTGTTCACTGTGTCTGCGTGTAGTTCAAGGTTGAAGCTCCCCTCGAGCCAAAATAATCTCTAGCGTAATATCATTAAATTGCATTCATTGCCCGCAGAGCTGACGCAGCTGATGAATTGCATGACCAGGGCTGGACACACACGCACACAGAGCGAGTTCTGGTAAAATTTGAGTTTGTTTGTGGCGCACTTTAAATGAACTCACCAACTCAAACAGACGCCTCTTCTATGGCCAATTAAAGCACTCGAGCTACGTGCGGCAACAGTTAGAACAAAAGCCCAAAAGACAACGTGGCCCAAAGGAGTTACAACAACAGCTAGCACACTGACCACAACAAAAGCCCTGGGACTTGCACATTGCATTGTTAGGCAGGCCTGCTCCGAGTCAGTCTGAGCCCAAGTTTCTGCCCGCATCTCGGCTCTGGCTTTGGCTCACCCCGCCCTGGCCACCGCCGACCTCGTCTGCTCTGTCGACTCCTAGTCCGGCCCATTGTTTTCGATTTTTATGAGGCATGTATAAATAATTGCGCCCAAAGGCCGCCGACATAAGTTTTCATGCCGGCCGCGTGGACGAACACCAACAGCAACAGCAACAGCAACAACTAAAACGCGACTAAACTGAAGTCCGTTGCCAGCTGCCACGCCCCTGCCCTTGCGCCCCCGGCCACGCCCTAGCTGTGCGGCGAACAACATTTACCATCTTGTTCTTTTTTATCGCGCTCCCTCTCTGTCTCTCTCCCCGTCTCTCTGCAGCTCTCTCGCTCTCTTTTGTTTTGACTGCCGGCTACAAATGTAATAAAAAATGGCAGCAGGCTGCAAGTATGAACAGCATTTAAGGAGTTTTTAATTTATTATAAATATATTTTATGGAGAGACGAGGCAGAGGCAGAGGCAGAGGCAGAAAAAGCTCAGGTTAGCTACGACGGCTGCTAGTTGGAGTATTGGGGGGCGTGTTGATGATGGGCAACCTGCAAATTATTATGACTAAAGTCAAGAGTCAGACTTAGGGCACGAAGCACAAAGGAAATTGCGAAGGCACAGTGAAGCAAAAGACATTGGACAAGTCGTAAAAATGACAAAGCACTAAAGTTATTCAACACATTTTGACAACAATTTCAAATGATCTAGTACAAAAGTTATTCGATAAATTTGTATAAAATAAATTAAGGTTTAAAGTTAAAAGGAATTTTAATTATAATTATAAAACAATAAATTATAGAGACAAAATAATATTTTAATTAAATACATATAAAACTAAAAGTGTATTTAATTAAAAATTAAATATAAAATACATATATAAGAGAATTTAAAAATATATATATTTACATATATGTATAAAAAATAAATAATAATTATTGAACATGTCCCAAGATTTAATAAATATTAAATTAAATTTTAGATAAATAAAAATTATATATATATTATATATATATATATATATTTTATATATATATTTTCATATATAAAACAAACAACAACAATTTTATGGTGAGATTGTTAATATTGTGAATAGTAAATAAAACTCTTAAAAAACTTATTTAATTAATCGATGGATTCGGGTTACTTGCAATTCTGTTTAAATAAAAAATATAAGAAATAAAACTTAATATATGAAACGTAAAGTAAAAAATAAAAAAAAAAAAAATTATTAAAAAATAATTATATATACACATATAAAATATAATATTAGTATACAAAAATATAATTATAATAATAATATTTATGTGCAGATTATTGATATGAGTAATAAATAAAACTAATATATAAGCCGAACTTAAATAATTTATAAATGGCTTTAGTTTATTTGAATTTTGTTTCATTTTATTTGTGTTAACTTTTAGAAGCTGAACAAATAATTTCTTATTATATATTAAGAATCAGAAACTTTAGCTAATCCTTAGCTATAATTTCGCTTATGAGAATTTCTTAAACTCTCTTAGTTCTTACGTTTTATAGAATCGTTTGACAATTGAGCAAATAAAAAGTGTTAATGGCGTAGAGTCAGACGACTTTAATAGACATACGCACGTTTTTCAAAGCAATTAAGATAAAATATTCGCCTTTTTTTGTGCTTGCCAGACGCCGTGGTCATAAAATTTTCATTTCTACGAAAGGCTGCAAAAACACTAAATAAAATGTGAAGAAGTTTCTATGAAACTTTTTATATATGTATGTGTGTACACGTAGACCAGTGTGGGCCAAAAACTTTATCCGTAGACACTCTAGCTGAAGGTATTTGGCCACAGATTCATCATCAACCACCCGGGCCAAAAGCCAAAGTCATAGACAACCCTCGACAGCGTGTGTGTGTGTGTGTGTGTGTGTGTGTATTTGTGCTTGTATTTTTGGGGGTGTTGCTGACATTGTTAAAGTCAAAATAGACAGACGAACAGACGGTGGAGAACCGTAGAAGCTGCAAGGCAAAAGATCTAAAGCATCGAGCGGATGTTTCCAATGTGCAATTCGATTGTCCTAAGGGTTGATTTTCGGGGCGCAGGATGTGTGCAGCACAGGATGGGCCTGTCGTCTATGTCTGCTTGCTCGCTCTGTGTGTATGTGTGTGTCTGTGATGTCTGGCATGTCCTTTGGGAAAGACGCCACTGCGTCGCACTTGAAACAACTGGCAAGGACAACAGGAAACAGCCTGCCTGCCTGCTTGCCTGCCTGCTGACAACAAAACATGCATTCGAGCATTGAATAAAATTTCAAAATAAGAGACGCAAAAAATTGATATTCAATAATGTGACCGGAACGAAGACAAAAGTGAAGTCAAGACGGCGTCCAACAAGTCTTAATAAGCAATTTTATGCAGGATGTAAAAAGCAAGAGGGAGAGTGAGTGGGAGAGGGAGAGGCAGCAAGAGAGTGAGGGAGCGAGACCTGTCGGGCAAAGGCGACAAAGTGTTAAGCGTGGTTGACCAAAACGGCTAACGAAATCAAAAATTTCGCTCATAATTTATTAATATTATCGGATGGGTCGGCAGCCAAAGACCCGAAAAATGAAAAACGAAATGCGAAAAACCACAGGGCCCCAAAAAACCGAATAACAAAATAAAAAGCGCTCAAAGACAAAGTTCGAGGGCCGCACAAATTACACATGTCGACACTTTATTAAGGACACTCTGAACTGAAACTCGTGCCGCTGCCGCTGCTGCTGCTTCAGTTGGTGCCTCTGCCGCTGCCGCCACCTTTGGGCTCAGCATTTCGATGGCATATCAAAAAACATTTGCTTTTTGCGGTCCCTCAACGAGGCTGATCCCGAATCCACGCCAGGCCACCGCCGGCTATAAAATGTCGACCCGTCCATATGTTAGCGGCATAAAAACCAAGCAGTAGGCGGGGCAACACCCCTTTTTTCTTGTTTTGCAGCAGCCAACTGATTTTCTTTTTGTCTCCTCGAACTGCCCGCTCTGCCGCCCTACCTCTCGCTCCCTCTCTGTCTCCATCTAAAGTTGGCAGCCCCATCCAATTTGTTGTTGCTTAACCCTTTCATGGCCAAATTGTTGAGGCAACGTACAAATTATGCCCAAAGCGACGAGGAGCGAAAAAAAGCAGCGAAAACAACAACAACAATAACAACAAAGTGCATATGAAAGAGCGCAGCGCTTGGGCAGATATATAAAAGCGGTTCGAGCTGCTGCTGTAGGGTAAGTGAGTCCGTTTTTGGGCTCATGTAAATTACAGAGCTTGTGGAGTGATGGAATTTATAGCGGATCCTCTTGGCCATCTTTGTTTCTCCCTCTCTCTCTCTCTCTTTCTTTCTGACACATATCGTGTAATTTTAATGGAAATTTATGAGCGACGTTTTTAAATTTATGTTGCCAAAGGTGACACAGCACGCAAATTAAGGTTGATGGGCAATCTTTGGAGTGGGGCCATGCGCGGCGCCT
Source organism: Drosophila navojoa (assembly GCF_054131105.1). Taxonomy (NCBI): domain Eukaryota; kingdom Metazoa; phylum Arthropoda; class Insecta; order Diptera; family Drosophilidae; genus Drosophila; species Drosophila navojoa. The sequence goes on from NC_142892.1 coordinate 18,830,858, forward strand.
TTAGGCTGTGTGAATGTTGTCGGATCGTAAGAGTGAGTGAGAGGGAGAGGGGGAGAGAATTAACGCAAGGTGTCGTAAAAGGGCGCTCAGAATTTATTCAGATATCAGCAGCAGCTGAATTGTATTTCATCTTCTGCTCATTTGTTTTTCTGACAACGTAATTAGCCATTGAAATTAACAGCGAAAAAGGGTTTTGAATATGAATTAGAATGACCCTTCTTGCCTAATGATATAAGCCTACAAACGAAAAAAAAAAAAAGAAAAAGGAAAGGGTTACACATGTATGAGCTTACTTTACATATATAAATATTAATTAATTTCATATTCGCATCTGCAGCATAGCGTGAAGATAAGCTTTAATGTGCACTTGAAGTGCTTCGTAATAAATTATTTATTGTAATTGGCTGCAGCTAGCCCTAAGCCTCCCCAGCAGATCCCTACGACTCGTGGTCCCCAAAGGCCCCAAGAGCAGAAATCTCAGTTAATGCCAGCTAAATGCAAACAACTTAAAACCAACTTAAAAGCGACTTAAAGAGCTATACGCACATTCCATAGACACTATATATATAGATATATAATAATATATACCATATATACAAATGCCATGTACGTCGCTTGCCCTAAAGACTCCGGCAAATATTTATCGGATCGCTTAAAATGCGACGCACGTACGCAGCGGCCGAGAGGGGAAGGGGGGAAGCGCTCAGTTGTGTTGCATGCCGCATACAGAGACGCCAGCAGACGGAGCGAGAGAGATGGACAACGTGACGTTGACACTCATACCACATGGACACAATCCAGTTGCTAGCGGTCACAGTCACGCAGCTGACGCATAGCAACAGCCACCACCACCACCACCACCACCACAGCAGTAGCAGCAACAACAACAACTACAGCAACAGCAACAGCAACATGATAACCCACATAATACAACACAAACCAATCATCCAGAAACAGGCTTCTACTTGAACATTAACCCAAAACAAATTAAACAATTTGTTGCGTCTAACCAGCCAAAAAAGAAGAAGGAAAGAAACATTTAACACAGCGTACCACAACGCTTAAATACTCTAGGAAATAGACAAAAGTTAACTAAATAAATCTGAGTAATAATAAAGAATAATAATAATAAATAATAAAACTAAATAAATAGCATTTTTGTAATTTTTACTTAAAGTAATATTTTAAAATTTTATTTATTTAGTTAGCAGAAGCAAAGAAATTTTAAATGTATTATTATTATTTTAATATTTTATTATTAGTGAATATTTTATCTGTATTACTAATAAACGATTTAATGATTTTACTGTATTTAACCATAGTTTAATATCCTACAAATAAGGCAGAGGTTTTTTAGTTAAAGAGAGAATCAGCGCAAAGATTATATTTAACAAAAAGCATAAGTAAATTTTATAAAATTCCGACTGGAGTAGCTCAAACTTACAATATTTTTATTTATATATTTTTTTAAATATTTATTTTTATTTTTATTTTATTCAAAATATATTTTGAAAAATTCTGATGTTATTCAAAATATTTATTTTATTTAAATAATAATATTTTTATTCAAAAAATAAATACTAGAAAAATAAAATAAATAGTAATTAATTTAGAATTGAAATAAAATATATGCATTAACATACAATATATTATATATAAATATTTCAACAATGCTTAAACAGGTGTATGAAAAATTATTATAATTATTATGCATATTTTATATACAGTAGAATCCGGTTATGGCGATATTGTTATACCTGCACGACGCATAAGTTTACTCATAAGAGCTTGCCCAGGGACTAGAAATATCATCGCAAGGATCATACGGACTCTATAAGCGGAGTCGTTCTACTAAGATTCTACTGTATTTTATTATTATTGTTAAATTTGCATATAAATTCATTTATGTATATTTCTGCGATATTTATCAGCTATATTAATCTATATATATATCACTGCTAATTTATTTTCATATCAAATATCACATATATCACATACCACACCCGCACATACCTCACGATCATAGAGTACAACTTCAAGACGAGCAGGGTACAACTAACTGTAAACTGTAAACGGCTGGCAACATGCACACAAGCAACATGTTGCAGACGCAATGTTGCACAAGTTGCTGCCAGACTTTGAATTGATTTCTGCTTGAATGTTCGAATTTCTAGCCTCCTCCAGGTGCTGCTCAGCAGGTGCAGAGGCAGAGAAGCCAACTGCAAAACCTGAAGCTGGGCTCCTGGCACGTTTTTTATTCTACTGCTGCTGCTGCTGCTGCTGCTGCAGCGCTGACATTGACGCTGGCAGCGACTTCTATTACGTTGGCAGGCTGCAAGCGCAGCAATTTTCGATTTGACATTTTGGCAGCTCTCTGTCTACTTTTCTAATTGCATTGCCCGAAGGCGGCAAGGAGGCGGGTGTAGAGTTTTAGGTCGTGTTAGCTGTGCTGGGGTCGAGCTCTGGACACGCTTCGCTTGGCAGCATCTTCTACATAATTTGACATATTAATTTTTAGTTGGCCTGTCATGCGGCATTTTCCACAGAATGACAACAACTAATGAGCAGCAAGCAAGCAAGAGCAGAAAACTTTTAACAAGGAGCAGGGGCAGGCGGCAGAGTAGAGAACTTGAGACTCATTCATAGAGCTACACATACATTTATATATGTATCTGTATGTACACCCGCACTGCAGTCTTGTCATCATGCTGCTTCTAAACCGTTTTTGGCCACATGTAGCGCGGCTCGTCAACGCATTCGCAGTTGGGGGCAATTTCTTTGAATTTTCTTTTTGGCTTTATTTTTTAATATGCCCTGACTTGGAGTATGTCAGAAGAGGGTATCATCGATGCTAAATTAAAAAGAAATTTTATAAATATGCACATAATAACAAAGTAGAAGTTTTAGCTCTAAGAATCCCATTCAGACACTGACTAGAACTTATAAGAAACAGTAAAAAGATGTTGTCAAGAGGGAGATTTTTATAAGACATCGAGAAAAAATATCTCTATCTATCTACACATCTAAGCTCACTATCTCAGCTAGTCAAAGATTGTCAACTACAACCGTTAATTGCTTATTCCACAGTAACTGCTAGTCGAGTAAACTCGTTTGTTTCTGTTTCTGTTTCTGCTTTTTTCTTTACTGTAGCACATTTTCCTATATTCTTGATTCTATACAAATGCTCTGTGTGCTCTGCTTTAGACATTAAACGTCAACTTTTGCAGCAACAATTTTCATTTCGCTTGCGTTTTGTCTTCGCTTTGGCTTCATTTGCCTCTCCCGCCGCGCCGCGCCACGTCGCATCGTCTGAAGCGCATAATTTAATAAATTTATGAAATTTAATAGACAGCAACGTGTTCGGTGGCCACAAATTTGCGGTGGGTCTTGAAATTTATATGCCAGAGCTGACGCTGACGCCGAAGCTGCCGATGAAGCCAGAGCAGCCGAGCAGCAGCCGAGTGGGCGTGTCAATGTGTTGCACTTGTGTTTGCCAGAGCATGAAAATGATTGTACTTAAGCCGCGACTAGAAAATATAGCTCTTAAAGACTTGCCAAAGAATTTCCACTAACAATGGAAATTAAAGCTGTGGCCCATTAGACGGCTTAGTAAACGTTTTTCCGAGCTTATAGAGCTAAATATTATAGTGGGATTTTGAATGGAATTAACTATATTAAAGGCAACTGGAGTTGGATTAGACGCGGGACTTGGCTAACGGCGCTTTGGGCAAATATTTCTATTGGTGATTTCAAGAACTTATAATATCAATAATATGTACATATAATTACAATAAATATTATAATAATATATATATTTACATATACTATGTATGTGTATGTATATATATTTATATGTAATATAAAATATATTTTTAAAGTGTATTGGTCTATTTGAAATAAATTAATAATAAATTAAATTATATAAATAATTTAAAATATAATTTTTTAAATTACATAAATAATTAAAAAAAATATAATTTATGAAATTATAAAAATAATTTTAAAATATTATTTATTATTAATTTTTATTATAAATTGTTATCTACTTAATTACATTTACAAAAAAAAAATGTATAAATTTATAATATTTTAATTTTTATTGCAATAAATTCTTTATAATAATAAAACTCGCATATTATCTTTTTTCTTTCATCAACTTTTCTAACTAAATCCTATATATAGATAAATTTTTAATTTTCTTTACATTTACTCTTCATTATTCAATTATTATTCTCTTCATGCTTCACTGCCTTTCAGTCACAATCAATTTAAAAAATCCTTTCTAATCCTCTCATAATTTCATTGCTCAATACCTCCCACAGCTGCTTAGCTTCCGATCCGGCTTTGAGGTCCAAGCAGGTTTTAACTATTCTTCTCTATATTTTCCACTCTTTTGCCTTCTTGCCTTCTGGCAGATCAAGCAGTTTAAGCCTGAGCTTCAGATTCAAATAATTTCCGTCATTAGGCATACGTCACGCGCCACTCATTAGACTCTGTCAAAGAGTGCTTGGCTGCAACGGTAATTTCGTAGTGTCGCCATCGTATCGCCTAACAAGCAAACGGTCCACTTTTAAGTGAAGTCCTCCCCTCTCGATACATTGCTCGTCGAGGAAAAATATTACAACAATTTGCATGGAACTCGAAGCCTGTTGCTGCAAAGGAGATGCAGATGGAGGCAGTTGCTGTTGCTGTTGCAGTTGCGGTTGCTGCAACAGATGCAGATATGCCGCGATACCTGAGGACTAACGGCACAAAGTGTGCTGCACACAGAGATGTATCGATGTTGCCTGGCTGCCAGCAAGCCATACAGTTAGAAGCCGGTTCTCAATAATAATTGCAAGAGCAACAATCAAGTTATGGGCAGGTGGCTAAGCAGCGGCTGAGGAGGCAGCCAAAGTCTCGGCCCTGCCAGGTAAAAGTGATGCGCTTCATAGCTCTGGCCCATTCGGAGTGCACAGTGCACAGTCAATCCACAGTGATATAATGCTCAAAATTATATATCATTTGAATAATAACGCATCAAATTACATCAAAGAAATGCCATACAATCGATATGACAGCTACGCAAATTGTTAGCAGATGAAAGATGATCGAGCAATCGTGTTTTGGCCGAATGAATGGGAAGCTGCCATGGCCGAGTGCCTGCTAGGGTATTTGCCTTTGTGCGCATTGACATGTGGCAGGTCCATTGTGAATAGTTGTTGCAGTTGCAAGCAGATACTTTAAAGACTGCTTCTACTACCTAGAAGCTTGTGCAGATGAAGTTGGATATTGTAAAGATAGATTTGTGAGATTGCAATGTCGGCTCGAAGACAGTTGCTTCTGTCTAAAGTTTCAGTTTGAAAATATTTTAATTTCAGTTCATGTGCATGTAGAAGCTTTCTCAATAAGAAGTATTTCTTGTCGTATAAAAAAGTAAAGAGAATAAGGAAAATATATTTAAATAAGAATTGGAATTAATTTGTCTCTTTTTTAATTTTCAATAAATATATTAGTTTGATTATGGTTCAGTATCAACATTTACTATTTACTTTATTTGGAATAATTTATAAATTTATTTTTAACATACAAATATTTTTTTATAATTTACAACTTATTTTTAGTAAACGATGCTCTATATATTTTAATTGCAAATTTTCTGTTAATATTGAATATCTTCTGCATCATTCAATAAAAGTCTTACTTTTCGCTAAAAAAATAAACAAAAAAATATATAAATAATTTTTTCAAATTTGTTGAATAAACGTACAACAAAAGTTTAAGCTATAATTAAATTGTTTTCCTTAAATAGTTTTGAATATATAATGTATATCAGTTCTTCAATATATATTCAAATTTAAGCTTTGCTGCTGTGTTCAAGGCTAGCTTAAGAATCGCTGATCTAATCTTTGTATAATCGGCATGCTTTCATATGTTAATCGTCTGTTCCATGTTGGAGGCGATTCTGAATGAACGTATGCTAAGCTTTATCTCATAATTCAATATTAAATATTAGTTATGTATTTATGCCGCGCATATCGAGGCATTTATACTGAGACCACTTTCCAAACTGCTTCTTTTTATTGATTCAAAGTTATGCCGTCTTCTGTTCGCTGTTGCTCTTTAAAATTCTCTTAGCTGAAATCAGTCCAAAAATAATCTCTGGTGCTTTCAAATTGAAAGAGAAAAAGAACTTTAATTCAATTTAAGTTTCAATTTTAATTCAACTCTCGTCCGCGTGCTTGGTTCATCTAGAAATTGTTTGGCGATCAAGACAGTTTTAGCTTAACAGTCACGTAAACGCGGCAAATTGTATTTCACATTTCCAAGGTCTTCAGATGATTTTCATTTGGCCTGGGAAATGACACTTGAACTTGCAGCTGCATTTCGTATGCCACATGCCACAGATGCGCAACACTTGCCACATCATTGGCTGACATCGATAGCATTGAATCAATTGAAAAGCGCGAGTGCGCGCATGAATACAAGAGGGAGAGAGAGAGAGAGAGAGAGAGATGGGTAGAGCGAGAGCTGTGGCTGCTCCCTTGGGCATTCGCAGCCTGAGAAGCTGGCCATTAACTAAAAGCCCGCACTCTTGATAGGGAAAAAATACGAAAAGATGGAAAAGAAATAAAAAACATTTTCTAAAAACTATTTGCAACAATTTTTCACAGTCGGCTGCCATAATTTTTCACACAGAGCAACAAATGCTGGTCTACAGATCTGAAGCTTGGCTCTGCTTTTTTTCTGTATTATTTTCTGCTTTCGTTGCTTTTATTTTAACACTTTAAGCGCTGACGCTTAGAGACGCCAGAGAGGACATTGGGGAGTTGGTGTTGGCATCGCGAGAGCCCAACTGCATTTTCATTTCCATTTTTTGTTTCGCTACAGTGGCGAGCGCTTTGTAATCAACAGAGGCGACTCGCGTTGAGTCGAGTCGAGAGTCGAGCTCCGCAGATGCAACGCAGATACAGATACAGCCACAATTTATCTCACAGTTTGCAGTCTAAACAAAAATGACTGCCGAGTTCGTTTTGGTACTCGTTTGGGGTCTGGTCTGGTCTGCCACAGTCTGCCCTAGCCATAGGGTAGTGCAGCTCATCGGCTCATCGGCTCATCTACTGCCGGGCCATTTGCCATGTCCGCATCCGCAATCCATTCCATTCCATCTCGCCCATTCCCTTGCCACCTTTGCGCCATGCGGCGACAGCGATAAATGTTTTAGCATTTTCAAACTACACAAACTACAAAACTCTGAAATATACAAATGATTTCGTATTTATTTCAAGCCAAGTTCCCAGTTCCAAGTATCCAGTCGCTGATCCACAATACCGCTTGGCCTAACGATGACAGCGCATTCGCTATGCACATCTCTTTCTCTCTCTCTCTCCCCCTCTCTCTATCTCTATCTATCTCTTTGTCTCCATCTCCATCTCCCGCTGGCGAAATCCTCGTTTCGTGCTGTGCTCTTCGCATGGCTTGGCCCATGTAATTTAGTGCAAATTTCAGCGGGGTTAGGCAATTCCGATGCGGGTCTAACTGCATCGGTTATTCAGTTATGGCCTCGGCACGTCGAAGTCCTAGCTTTGCATGCGTAAACACCATTCGAGCACTGAACACTGAGCAGCTTGGCAGGCTGAAATGCTCTTTAGAGGCTGATTTTGTTATGTAATTAGAACTGGCCAGCCAAAGACTATGTGTCCTATGCTCGCAATTAGCACTCGGCTAGACTAGTTCACAAGTCAGAATGAATAAAGCGGGGGCCAAAGATGATATATTCGCATAGAGTTCTATCTTTTGAGAGTTTGTTCTTATTTTATATATCAAGTGTGTGTTAGTATACAGTAAATTACTAAATATCTATGTTCACTTTATTTGTACCATAATCTTACTAAATATATACTATATTTTTGCAATTTCAAATACCAACTAAACTTTAGGAATACCACACATATTTATATTGGCTTTAGTTACATTCACATCACTCTCTAATATGCCTTTGGATAAGCCTTCCACACTTAATTTCTTCAAATAACAAAGATCTCTATGGATCTATCTCAGCAAATTCTCTCTACAGATCATCTCTATGATTCCAAACTCAAGAAACCGTCCGTTTCTATAGACTGCTGTTATCTCTAACGACCTTCTAGATCACGCCACATCCGTTCCTTATTTATAGCCTCCTTTATCTCTAAAGATCTCTAAATATATATGTACATACACCTCAATCTCTATAAGACCACCTCTTTCCATCTCTAAAGACCGTCTTCTACTATAGAGACCCTTTCTATATCTATATACACCCTTCATCTCTATAGGCGGCTTCCATC